>NC_084598.1:8818500-9147666 GCF_033807715.1 Cololabis saira
TTATTTGTTATTTTCTGTTTAATTGTGTCTTGCCGCTTGTAATGTTGATGGAAAGCACTTTGAATTACCTTGTGTTGAATTGTGCTATACAAATAAACTTGCCTTGCCTAATAAAATATGAATAAAAACCCAGGCTGAAATAACAGCCTCCTCCTACAGGCTTCCCTTGTGCTGTGGACTTGCTATCATCACTTTGTGCACCAGGGACTATACTGTCCTCCCAGTAACACCAACCACTAGGCCTGTGTTGTGATTTTCCGATTCTAAATCGATTCATGTCTAAAGATCGATTTTTTTTTCATCATTACATTGCAACTTTTGATATTTTTTTGTTTATGCCCAAAAAAGAAACATTTTGTTGGACACGAGAATAACTAGTGCCATGTTTTTGCCTTTAAATATGTGTAAAGGTATGAAAACATTAAAGTTTTCAGTTATAATTGCATATATTGTCTATATTTCATTACTTTATATACTGTCTTGGGGTTATATTTGCATAAAATGCTAAAAACCAAATTCTCAAAACTGAAAAACCGAAATAGACCGAAAATGGAAAAAATAAAACCGATTTCATCCGTCTCTGTTTCCTCCCTGGATCTGTTTGGTAATTCTGCCCCACGATGTTTCTGAAAGCAGTTCTATCAGCATTCTGGGAGGTGATTGGTCCTTACAGAATCATTAGCTGCCAATACTTGCTGTTGAATCTCAATATAATACTTGTATTAATATGTTGCAGAACTACAGTCATATAATTCATGCAACAGCTGAAAAAACAGCTTTAATAACACTAACCCACATCAATATTGGAATCTAATCGAATCATGATAATCAATTCTGAATCTTAAGAATGGGAATCGAATCGATTCTTGACATTTGAATCGATCCCCAGCGCTAGGATGGACAGTTATATAAACCAAAGAAAGTGTGTTTTTTTTGTAAGAACTTACTGATTCAATAGGGTATTGATGAGCACACGGATAAACGTCGACTTGCCCACATTCTTTGTATTTTATATACTGTCTTGGGGTTATATTTGCATAAAATGCTAAAAACCAAATTCTCATAAATGGGAAAAAATAAAACTAAGATTTCATCCATCTCTGTTTGCTGCTGTGGATCTGTTTGGTAATTCTGACCCACACAATGTTTCTGAAAGCAGTTACAGGACTGTCTCAGAAAATTAGAATATTGTGATTTTCTGTAATGCAATTACAAAAACAAAAATGTCATACATTCTGGATTCATTACAAATCAACTGAAATATTGCAAGCCTTTTATTGTTTTAATATTGCTGATCATGGCTTACAGTTTAAGAAAACTCAAATATCCTAACTCAAAAAATTTGAATATTCTGGGAATCTTAATCTTAAACTGTAATCCATGATCAGCAATATTAAAATAATAAAAGGCTTGCAATATTCCAGTTGATTTGTAATGAATCCAGAATGTATGACATTTTTTTTTTTTTTTTTTTTTTTTTTTTAAATTGCATTACAGAAAATAAAGAACTTTATCACAATATTCTAATTTTCTGAGACAGTCCTGTATATCAGCATTCTGGGAGCTGATTGGTCCTTACAGCATCATTAGCTGCAATACTTGCTGTTGGATCTCAATATAATACTTGTTATATGTTGTATAACTACAGTCATTTAATTCATGCAACAGCTGAAAAAAACAGTTTTAATAACACTAACCCAAATTGATATCGGAATCGAATCGAATCAAAACGTGATAATGGATTGTGAATCTTAAGAATGTGAATGGATCCCCAGCCCTACCGAGCACCAGTGACATCGCTGATACGAAGCAAGGAAGAAGCAAGTCTTAACAAAGGTGTCGTGGGTTTAATATGACAGTTATGGAATGTAACCAACAAAGAAGCGACTTCAAACAAAAGCTTTAATTACAAGGTACTGGATGACGCTGCTGTCCATGTCAGACACAGAAACTCTTCCCCAGGGCCCCCCAATGTTTGTACAGTAACAGGCTGGGAGACATTTCGAGAGCCTCAAGTTTGTTAAAAAAAAAAAAAAAGAAGCTGGGCAAAGGGGCAGCCAGTTCTTCCTGCAGAGTCCAAACTCATTTCTGCACATTCACAGGCCGGTGCTGGCCGGTCTGATTAAGACGAGAGATGGAAAGGGCAGTGAAGTTGTGTGGCGTCCGGACGTCACTGCCCTCCTGCTTGGCTGGGCCTCGACAGCCCCTTGAAGACCCGCAGCTTCCCTGCTCCGGTCAGATCGAAGCTGTAGTCCGCCGTGACGTAGGGCATCTCCCCTTCAAAGCCCGGCTGGAACACAGACAGGAGGAGTCAGAACCAGGACGGAGAAAGATGCATCACTGACTGTGTTTCCATGCATCAATAACCCTTTTAAAACCAGAATATTGGCAATAACCCGAATTTCCACAGCCATGTAAACACCAATAACCCCTTTGAATAACCCGAATTTGCTCATATTCCGGTTTTTAAAAACCCCAATATGACCCCTGGGTTACTCCTTTTAAAACCTGAATATTGGGTCATGTAAACGCCAAACGGAATATCCCCATCAAATGGAACATGAATTTGTTTTCTGCACATGCTCTGTTCACAAGGAATCCTGGTCTTTTGAGTCCAGGAAGTTCTTATAAACACAGAGAAACGCAAGACCAGGAGGAGACTAATCACTTCATAAATGTAATGAAGGATTGAACATTTCTGCATTTGTAGACGGTAGAAAGTACCGGGATAGCAAGATTTAAAAGAAGGTGAGCGAAAAGTTCCGCGAAGCAGTGTTTGTTTTGAATTTGGATACAGGAAGAAGAAGCGGAAATTACGGTAATGGCACCATGATGTTCTCCGTGCGGCGCTGGTTTGATCCAGATATCCCGAATGATTAATTAGCATGTAAACGGAATATTCCGAATGTTTCAGTAACCGGAAAATTAGCAATAACCCGAATTTTGACTGCATGTAAACATAGTCACTGACTGATCTGGAATACAGTAATCCCTGGCAAGAACGCCGTTCACCTTTCACGTCTCGCTGCTTCACGGATTTACATTGTGCATCGTGTTCTGCGTTCTGATTGGCTAAACAGTCTCCCTGCTTCTCTTCACTTCCTGTGTCAATAACGTTGGTTGCTTAGCAACAAGCTGAGAACGGCCAATGAGCTTCAGCAGCAGCTCAAGAACGGGAGCCTTTGATGAATCGTTCATTACAGTCTCAGATATAATCCATGGTGGCATGTCGGTTTCTAAGAATCTTTTTGCCCAGAAGGAAAAAGAGCGACAATGACCCATAAGTATGTTCTTCTCTGGAAAAAAAACACACCTGCACCACGGACTTTAATAATAATAATACATTTTATTTATAAAGCGCTTTTAAAAGATCTCTTCTCTCTTTAGAGGAAAAAGACGTTACAGAGTCAGGATGCAGCAGCATCAGAAGAGCAGTGAAATACGCACCAGTCACAATCTGTCCTACTGGACTTATTGTATTTTTTTTCATAATCATTTTTCATTTCCTCCCGTTCAAATTCAATTAATCGGGTCGCGGTGGGGCTGATCGCAATTTGAAACCTTGTATAATAATTGTAAAAAAAAAAAAGGTTGTTACTTCGCGGATTTCACTTATCACAGGTTCTTTTTGGAACGTAACCCCAGCCAAAAACTGGGGATTACTGTATTGAAAAACGTGGTGCTCAGCAGTGTCTGACCTGTGTTGTGAGGACGCATGAAGGCAGTGAAATCTCTCCCAGGAGGAGGCAGTTGACCTTCCTGAGCACGGCGGGGTCGACGGGAGTCAGCAGGAAGTAGAGGCCTCTGGCCGTGTCGACACCTCGAACAACACCTAGAGGACATGAACACGGACAGCGGTGAAGTTTATACAATTACAAAACCAAAAACATCACCTAAAATGCTAACACTATGCCTGGGAGCCAAATAAAAGGTAATCAGTATGAAGGATTTACTCAGATCTACTGATGACGCTGCAAATTAAGCCTAAATTGGGAGAACCTGTTGGCTATAGGAGAGTCCAGAGTATTTATTGTTCCTTCTGGGCTACAGTAGAAAGAATTGCTGCTTTCAGACAAAAAAATAAATAAATGTATTTGTGAGTTAGGAACATTTCAGGAGATTTCTTGGAGTAATAATGGATGATCAAATTAGCTGGAAATCTCCTATTAAGCATGTACAAAACAAAGTTTCAAAGAGCATTGCAGTACTTTAACAGAGCAAAACAGGTTTTGGATTACAGGGCCGTCCACATTCTTTACTGGTCACTAGTTCTTCCATATTTCACTTACTGTGCAGAAATTTGGGGCAATAACTATAAAACCAGGTTACACTCATTACTCAAACTTCAAAAGAGCAATACGATACATTCATGAGGCTGGATATGGAGATCACACTAACTCACTATTCTTACAACAAAAAAGTGTGTGTATCAGTTTGTGGAATTAAACTGTGGAATGGTTTGAATTTAGAGTTAAAAGAATGTACAAACATAAAACAATTTAAGAAGAAATATAAAGAAAAGGTTTATTTGAGGTATAAAAGTGAAGACTGTGTTTAAAGATCACCAGCTGTGTGTGTTCTGGTATTGTGTCATGTTGTCTTTGTATGTTTATATACTTAGACATACGTATTATATTTATATCATAGTTATATTATATTTATGAGAGAGCTTACATCTTGTATTAAACTGGTTATTTTTGTAAAAATGATATATATTTATACAAATTAGTGTATAGTATAAAAAATAAATACATACATATATTTTATGTTTAGTTGTGGAAAGGGGGTGGGATTAAATACGTTTATACTTCCTCACACTCCTTTTCGAACATGTAACTTGAAATATGTGTTTTGATGTTGGTTTTTTTCTTTATGTGGTGGAATGCACACCTCTATTTGTTTTCTTGTCTTTTTTACATGTTCGAAATAAACGAAAACGAAACGAAACGAGTAATGTGACCAGTCACACAGACCTTTAACTGCCAGTAAAACACACCAGCAATCATTCAGATTCATTTGTACGTAACAGGATGCTTCACAACCTCCAAACTCTTCCTCATTCTCACAAGAAGCTGCTGCTGTTACTCGTCTCTTTAATCCTGATCTCACATCCAAACTGCTGGCGTGAGCTGCAGGACTCTCCTACTAACTAATTAATTATTATTAATATTATTATTTAACTGCTGCATCACATATCAAAACATGTCCAGCTCTCGTGCCCACTTCCCCTCTCACCATGACAATCTTTCAAGTCATGATTTATTGACTTCTTTCAAACAGCGTTTGATACATCAGTCACCGTGGATTTGGTTTGGTTGATGCTGCTTTCACAGAATATGAAAACAGTTTTACTGTAGACGACTGCGTCCTTCAGCGTCACTAATCTGCAGACATTCCTCTGCTCGGCACGTGTAGCCAGCCGTTCCTCTCCTGACGATTCTTTTTCCAAAATTGCCTCATTCCTGACAGACTGTGGTCTGGGAACCATTGCACAAAGGCTACGCAACCATCGACATCACCACAGCTGTATTCTAATTAAATGTGGAAACTAAAATCTGTGTGAAAATGTACTCATTTTTTTAGGATTATGAGTGAGTTATGTCATTGAGTCACTCAACGATTTCATGTTTCTTAAACAACAATCAAGTGCTTTTAGTTTGGTCCGTCGGATGAAATTCAAAGGCTGATTTTATCCAAGATATGATCACAAAATGATACAGTGAAGGATTCTACAGGCAATCTGATCTGAAACCCTGAGCATGACGTGCCCTAGAGCGTTATGACTTCAGCTCAAGTCAGCAGAGAGCCACGTTTGTGAAAGATCTGGCGGTTTGGAAATCTTGGTTAGACTCAACACGCCTCGCAAACAGCTCTAGTTTGGTAATGAAGCTAACATATGATCACAGAGACATCTAGTATTGAATGGTAACTAAATAAATGTGGATTTTTAATATAGCTGGCTTTTTCCAAAACAAACATTTGTTTATGCATAAGCCATTAAAAGTAAATAGAAGAACATATATCTGTGTATGTGTTGTGCTTTATGGCCTTTCTGTATTTTGAACATCATCAAATGTACAGGACTGTCTCAGAAAATTAGAATATTGTGATAAAGTTCTATTTTCTGTAATACAATTAAAAAAACAAAAATGTCATACATTCTGGATTCATTACAAATCAACTGAAATATTGCAAGCCTTTTATTATTTTAATATTGCTGATTATGGTTTACAGTTTAAGATTAAGATTCCCAGAATATTCAAATTTTTTGAGATAGGATATTTAAGTTTTCTTACGCTGTAAGCCATGATCAGCAATATTAAAATAATAAAAGGCTTGCAATATTTCAGTTGATTTGTAATGAATCCAGAATGTATGACATTTTTGCATTACAGAAAATAAAGAGCTTTATCACAATATTCTAATTTTCTGAGACAGTCCTGTAAGCTCAAAGATGATGAAAAAATTGGCAAAATAAATGAAAAACTGCGAAGAACCATGTTCGCTATGTTATTCGGTTTTCGGCCAAGTGTTTATTATTATTTTTGGTTTCGGCCACAAATTTTCATTTTGGTGCATCACTAATCAAAAAGTATTCCAATGTTCGGTGTTGCAACCCAGAAATGGAGAGAGAAAAAGAGCAGGGGAAGCCAGAGTTTAAACTGAATGAGGTGGGGCAGGATCCGTACCGAAGCCCACGCAGGGGCAGACGGGGGCCTGGGACAGCAGCAGGGGGCCTCCTTTACTCGGGACCTTCTCCGTCACGCAGCACAGAGCCACCAGGCTGGCGTTGGCAGCGTACAGCATGTGACCCGGCACCACGTCGCAGTGGATCACGCCCAACGCCACGGCCGAACAAGGCACCTGTCAGGAGACAACCGTCAGCACCGTTCACCCCTAACTTCAGCATTCAATACGTCCACAAACACATACATACAAGAGTTGGATGTTTTCTGGGGAAATTCAAGCAGAATATCCATATAATATATACTGTATATTATACAAAATCTTAACATTTTTATGAGGGAGATTAGTGGTAAATCACTAGAATCACTGAATCTCTATGCCTCTAAAATCATTCACAGGAAAAACAAGGAAAACGTTTATTGGAAAGTGTTTTTTTTTTTTGAGTAATTTTTTGTTTTTGTTTTTTTTTTATTATTACATTAATTGAAACTAGGGCTGGCGATATGGACCAAAAGTTATATCTCGATATTTTCTAGCTCAATGGTGATACTCGATATATATCGATATTTTTTCTGTGCCATTATCGGGGTTTCCCCCAAAGCATTATAGCATAGCATCTCTGTTAGCTTCATTTTTTTCTGAGGCAAACCCTTAAAAAAAAACAGTCAGTTTTAATACAAAGCCTCGTGCCAAATGTCACACAGGTTCCTTTATTAACAGAGGTCTGCACAATATCAAAATGTATAACAAATGAAATAAAAATAAACTGCCTGCATATATAGAATAAAAATGCTTCTTGAATAAAATAAAACAAATATCCCTTTCCTGCATAACAATTAAATTAAAATACACTGTGCAATTAATACAATGTAGACAGTAACAGGCAGACTTTTCCACTGAGGTGGACAGTTGTGCAAATAACAAAACATTTGTGCAAATCTCAAATAAAACATTCAAGTCAATTTGTCACAAAATAAGCTATATCAAAATCATTAAAAAAAAAAAAAAAAGGAGGGGGAGGCGGATCTCTCTCTGAATACCGACCAGCTTTCTTGGTCACAAATATGCTTAAATACGTTTACTATGACTAAAAACCCAAACTTACAACTTATACAGTATAAAGTTCTTCATAGAATACATTATACTGGACAAAGGATGTTCCAGATGGGCTTTGTCACCTCTAATATCTGTTCACAGTGCACAGAGAACACCCCAGATAATTATATGCATGCTTTATGGTTCTGTACACCGGTACAGAGGTTCTGGAAGGAGATTTGTGAGGATTTATCCACATGGATCGACCACAGAATCCCAGTGTGCCCCACGGTGTGTATATTAGGTCACCTGGGAGACACTCAAATAGATCCTAATTGGACACACCGGGTTCTCACTGCCTTATGTATCGCAAAGAAAACCATTCTAGTAAATTGGAAACAAAAATCCAGTTTATGTATTAACCATTTTAGGAATCTTTTATCAGATCATATTAGTAGTGAGATAATGTCTGCCTCCACTGAACAACACTCGGCTGAATTGCACTCTCTGTGGTCCCCGATTATTGGCCTCGTTACCTAGTGGGGGCGGGGGGGGGGGGTGATCTCGTAGCCCTTGGGGTTGGGGGTCGGCTTGGGGGGTCTGGGGCGCGGGCCTCTGGTGGCCCCTGGGGGGCGGTGGGTGGGGCCGCGGGGTCCTGTCCCTGGCCGGTGGGGGCCTTGGGGGCCTGTGGGGGGGGGTACCTCATGGCGGTGGGGGGGGTGGCTGGGGAGGGCTCGGGCGGGGGGCGGTGGCTTGGGCGTCTCCGGGCCTCCTGGGGGGGGCTGGGCCGTGGACGTGGGGGTCCCACCCGGAGGGCCCGGTCCTGCCTGGGTGGGGGGTGGCTGTCTGCGCTGGGGGGGCATTGCTGCCTTGGTCCTCCGTCGCTGGGCGGGGGCCAAGTGCCCCTGCGGATGTGGGGACTCCGTGACCCTTGGGGTGTCCGCCGGGGTGGCCTCGGGGGGGGGTGGGGCCGGGTCCGGAGATCGGGCCTCCCCTGACTGGGGGGTGCACGGGCGGGCGCGGCGGCGGGGTGGCGCCATTCCCAGGTATCTATGTCTTATGTTGTCAGTATGAATGGGAGGATGTTGGACCGTTTCCCCCTCCGTCTGGGGGCTCCGGCGGCTCCGGGGGCGCCCGTGGAGGTACGGTGGGGCCCTGGCCCGGCTCGGGGGGCCGGCCCCCGTCTACTGGATGGCCGGTGGGGGGACGCGGGTGTCTTATCAGGGCCAGCTTTGCTGGTCCTGCCTCCTGGCTTCGGCCTCCGCTCCCCCTCTTGCCCCCCCCTACACGATTCATACGCACATAGGCGAAAGGCGGGGGGTCCGGGTCGTGGGGGGCACTGTCCCGCGTGGCCCGGCACTCCCCGCCTCACGGTTTTAACAGCAAACTAGACACTGCACATTCAACACTTTATAAATACACTTGACAAGGACACGTAGTTCGGGAGGGGGGGGGGGGGTCGGTGTCAATCGATGCTTGGCCCTCCCTCCTCCCTGTTTTTATGGCATTAATCACATGCACTCAACACAAGGGGCGGGAGGGGGTCCCACATCACCCGCGTTCCCTCACCGGCCTGGGCCTCGGACGGGTGGGTCGGGTTACCCGGGCCTGGCGGGGCCCGCCGTGCAGCCTGGGGTGCCTTCTGGCGGTGCTGGACCCCCCCGGGGAGGGGGAAACGGTGCGTGATTGTATGTCTGTGTCGGTGAGAATGCGGTATGGAAGGGTCCTGCCATGGAGGATTTGAGCCTCCATTGGCAGGACATCAAAAACTTAATAATTTATCAATATTATATTATACAAAGATGGTTATTATTATTATTATTATTATTATTAGTATTATTATTATTATTATTATTATTATGTATAGTATATTATATTATTATTAGTATAGGTATCGGATAGGTGAATGGATGAATGAATGGGATGCCTGGGTCTGGGGCCCTCCGTTGTCGGGCCTGCGCGGGTGTCGCCTTGTTGGGGGGTTCCCTCTCTCCGGGCCCGTCTCCGGTCCCCCCAGCTGCCTCTACGGCGGGGCGCCCCTCTGGTCTTGGAGGGCCACTTTCGTGGGGGACGGGTGCGCCTGCCCGCGTCGGCGGCCGGGGCGGCTCTGTCTCTCCGGGCAGGCTGGCCCCCTGCCGGGTGGGGGTCGTTGGCCTGAAGGGTGAGGGCCTCCTGGCCGCGTGTCCGGCCCGGACCGGGTGGCCGGGGATTGCCTGGGTCGCGGTCCGCCGCCGCGGGATCCCTGGCTGCTTCTTTCCGCGCCGTGGGGGCCCCGCCCGCGGGCCCCCTCGGCCGCCGCCGGGCGGGGGGGGGGCCTCGCAGGCGGTGGGTTGCCTCCCTCCTACTTCTCCCCTCTGTGGGGTTTGCCGGTGGCCTGGGTTCCGGGCTCTTCCTTGTCGGCCTCTGGTCTCGCGGGTGGCGGGGTCGCTCCCCCCCCTCCCCCACTATAGATACACTTCAGGTGGAGCTTTGTTTGGTTTATTACACACACACACACACACACACACACACACACACACACACACACACACACACACACACACACACACACACACACACACACACACACATATAGTCATTTAGTCACATGCACACACACACACACACACACACACACACACACACACACACACACACACACACACACACACACACACACACACGCATGATCATATACATACACACACACACACATAGACATACACACTGGCTTGTTCACCTGCATGCTGGCTCTCTAGTTTTTGGGTTTAGGTAGCGGTAGCGATAGCTTAGCTCAGACTGCGATCAGATCTCAAGATTTAGGTCGATTGCTGTTCGTGTTTTGGTTGGCTCCGTGCCGGTTTCGTGCTTTGTTTGTGGTTTTTTGTTGCAGATTTCCAGTGCTTGACGTGTGTCTCCGTGTGTTCCTGCTTCCTGGATTGGCAGTGGATGTCGTCGCCCCCCCCCCCACCCCCTCCCCCCCCCAAAAAACAAACAAAAAAAAAAAAAAAAAAAAAAAAAACACTGGGTTTGTATGTGTATATTTATGTATGTGTACGCATATGTGTGCGTATATATATGTATATATTACATATAGTAATAATGCACATATATACACTTTTGGTTTCTACCGTCATGGTATCAATCAATAATATGTGTGCAGACAAGGTAAAAAAAAAAAAAAAAAAAAAAAAAAAAATATATATATATTTTTTAAAATCGATATAAACGATATTGTCTCGTACCATTTCGCGTTTGAAAATATGTCGATATATATTAAAATCTCGATATATCGCCCAGCCCTAGGAGTGGCCCCTTTTCTATCGTGCGGTCACTTCCAGTGTAAAGTAAAAAAGTTAAATACTGTATTAGCCCTTCTGTTTTCTAATACAGCATTTAAGGTGTAACTTTAACCAACACTATTTAAATCCTAGAGACCAATAGCATTTTATAGGAGGAAGGTGATTTTGAGCAGTTTTATTATTGTCAGTTTGCTTGCGTCCAGAGTCGCCCCCTCTGTTTCTGATTGGCTAATACCAAGGCTCTGGCAGCTTTATTGGTTTACAACAGCGTCAGTTTAATGCCTAACATGATTTCATTGGATAGTCTAAACTGTACCACAACAAAACGCACATGCAAATGTTTTTTTGTTCTTTCTTTTTTTCAACTCATTTTCCAACTGACGGAAATCCGTCTAGAGACAGAGAACTTTATTCCCTGTGTAATTATATTGAACTGTTTTGCTTTTCTTTTAATTAATGTCATGAAATAAAGTCATGAATAAAGAAGAGGTGTGTTTGTGTTCTACCTGGTATGGAGTGAGGCTGTGCAGAGGCCGGACCGGCCCGGGTTCAGGTGCCTGCAGCTGACTCAGGTAGGCCAGCAGGGTCAGCTCCCTCTGCTCATTAGAGCGCTGGTGCTTCCTGGAAACACAGCAACACATTCAATACAATACAATTAGGACTGTCAGTTTAGCACTTTAATTAGATTAATTAATTACACTGCTAATTAACGTGTTATGAAAATGAACACAATTAATTATGAGTGGCATTTTAAATTTGTCCCATTGAGGGACCCGTAGGCCACTTGGCAGGTCACTTCCCTCCTGCTGCTAGTCAAACTAACAAAGCAGTGACAGACCTGGACGACTCAGGGGAGACTCAGCAAATCTTTGCTAGGGCCTTTGAACGGCAAGTTTATGTATAAAAAGAAAGAAGACGGGACTATCAACAAGAACGCGGTGATTTGTACATTTTGTAAAAAAGAATGTTCCTATCAGCGGAGCTGCTCCAGCCTGAATTATCATTTAAACGCTAAACATGTCCGGACAAGTTCCACTGTAAACGTTACAGGTACTAGTACTACTAGCGTGAGCTCACTTCACCAACACACGCTTGCAGAATCTGGGGAAAGAATGAGCAAAGCCACGACAGAAAAACAGACAAACTCAATCACAAAGTAGGTTGCTGCTGATTGCAGGACAATTTCAATCGTGGAAGACGATCAGGGAGGAATGGTGTCATAACCAAACCGTGTTAAAACCACTCCCCCAGGCCAACGTGCACAGATACACGACCAACTGAACAGGAACATATTTTTTCTTTTGAATTTCATTTATGAAACACACTTCACCAATAAAAATGTGGATTTCAAATCTTCTCTTCTTAGTCTATTCAATTGATTAGTCATGCACTGCAATTTTGTAATGTCCTAGAATTAAAATTCTTTATTTGGGGACCTTTAGCAGATATGAGATTAAAATGCAATTAATTAATTATAAATCCTGTAATTAATTATATAAATTTTTTTAAATCGCCTGACAGCACTACAGGACTGTCACAGAAAATTAGAATATTGTGATTTTCTGTAATGCAATTACAAAAACAAAAATGTCATACATTCTGGATTCATTACAAATCAACTGAAATATTGCAAGCCTTTTATTATTTTAATATAGCTGATCATGGCTTACAGCTTAAGAAAACTCAAATATCCTATCTCAAAAAATTAGAATATTCTGGGAATCTTAAGCTGTAAGCCATAATCAGCAATTTTAAAATAATAAAAGGCTTGTAATATTTCAGTTGATTTGTAATGAATCCAGAATGTATGACATTAATTATTTTTTTTTTTTTTTTTTTTTTTTTTTTTAAATTGCATTACAGAAAATAAAGAACTTTATCACAATATTCTAATTTTCTGAGACAGTCCTGTAAATACAATACTTTATTAACCTCCACGCTGATGAAAACATATCCTGCACTTACGCTGTCCCTTGCCGTGCAACACCTTGAAACTCTGACTGCACGATGAGGTGGGAGTAGTTTCTGGGGGGGCAGTGACTCTCCGTGAACTCGTCCAGCGCCGTCTGGGCCGGGGGATGCGTCTGGAAGCCCCGCGCCGTCCTGAGGAACTCCGGGCTGAGAGCGGGACACTGGGTGACGCCGCTGTGACCCAGCTGGACGACGTGCGAGACGGGGAGCAGGCGGATCATGTCCACCAGCAGCTGCAGTCCAAATCCTACGGACAGGGAAGAAACACACGTTGGCGTCTACCTGAAGTTCTCCGTATTGTTTCAGAGCTGTCACAGAGGGAGGGGGGGGGAGCTGACCTTTGACCCAGCCCATGGTGTTGATGACGATGGGCGTCTCTCTGATTTGGGGCCGGCGATGCCACAGGGACTTGAGAGACTCCAGGTAACGGTCCGGGTCGGCCTCGCAGGACGACTGGCCGTAGTAGATCATGTGCTCCGGAGTGTGCTGGTGTGTGAAGGGAGGACCTGGAAAACAGCGCAGGGTTGAGAAAACTGAGGAGGCTGGGGGGGGTTCAGTTACTGACTACGTTTCCATGCATCAATAACCTTTGTCTAACCTGAATATTAACAATAACCCGGTTGCGCACGGCCATGTAAACACCATTAACCCCTTTGAATAACCGGAATTTTCTAATATTCGGGTTTTTAAAAAGCGGAATATGACCCCTGGGTTACTCCTTTTATAACCCGAATATTTGGTAGGGATGTAATAATATATCATGCCACGAAATTTCGCGATACAAAAACGTCACGATACGTGTTGTGGATGTCAGAATGTATGAAATGTCATACATTCTGGATTCATTACAAATCAACTGAAATATTGCAAGCCTTTTATTATTTTAATATAGCTGATTATGGTTTACAGTTTAAGATTAAGATTCCCAGAATATTCAAATTTTTTGAGATAGGATATTTGAGTTTTCCTAAACTGTAAGCCATGATCAGCGATATTAAAATAATAAAAGGCTTGCAATATTTCAGTTGATTTGTAATGAATCCAGAATGTATGACATTTTTGCATTACAGAAAATAAAGGACTTTATCACAATATTCTAATTTTCTGAGACAGTCCTGTATATTTCAAATTTCAATTTACACACAAACACACAACACTGAGCCTGTCTATAAGAAAGGAAAACATGTGCTAGGACTTCTATTTGACTGGGAGCAAAGTGGATGATGTATTGAGAAGTAACTTATATTTTCAGTCGTCCAGAACAACAGAATTCACAATTCAAGTGCAAATATTTGTTTACAGATAGTTTGTTTTTTTCCCAGGAAACGGTAAAATGTTTTGTTCCATATTTTGACGAGGTTAAGCGAAGCCAACCAATGGCTTGATCAACGTATTCATATTGTGATGTGAAAAACACACAGAGGAGGGTGTGAACTCTGGTGTGCTCGGCACAGAATCTGAAATATCAACATTTAAATACTACTAAATCATTGAAAACAAAAAGAAAACGTGCAGATCAGTGAGAGAAAAAGATCAAACATACCCAAAAGTGGTTCTCTGACAGTCGACAGAGACAGACAACCGGCAGGAGTGAATTCTGTCTGACCCAGGTCGCCTTCCAGGTAGTCCACGCTGGCAGTGCTGCAAACAGAGACGGGTTATCCTGGGGTCGTCATGACTACAGCCAAAGCTTAACGATATAAAGTATAAATGCACTCTGATTGTGATCACGTACAATGAAGAAACGATTAATAGAATAAAACAGCAACGCAGTAAAAACTCATCCAATAAAAGCTTCAGCACTTGGAGGATGTGTTGAAAAAAAAAAAAAAATTGATTTTCCGATTCTAAATCGATTCTCATATTAATTCCTAAAAATCGATTCGTATGTCTAAAGATCGATTTAAATTTTTTTTTTTCATCATTACGGGTATATTACAACTTTTGGAATTTTTTTGTTTATGCCCAAAAGAGGGATGTTTTGTTGGACTCGACAATAACTGGTGCCATGTTTTTGCCTTTAAATATACTTAAAAGTATGAAAACATTAAAGTTTTCAGTTATAATTGCAGAAATTGTCTATATTTCATTACTTTATATACTGTCTTGAGGTTACATTTGCATAAAATGCTAAAAACCAAATTCTCAAAACTGAAAAACCGAAATAGACAGAAAATGGAAAAAATAAAACGGATTTCATCCGTCTCTGTTTCCTCCCTGGATCTGTTTGATAATTCTGACCCACATGATGTTTCTGAAAGCAGTTCTATCAGCATTCTGGGAGGTGATTGGTCCTTACAGCATCATTAGCTGCCAATACTTGCTGTTGAATCTCAATATAATACTAGTATTAATATGTTGCATAACTACAGTCATATAATTCATGCAACAGCTGAAAAAACAGCTTTAATAACACTAACCCACATCAATATTGGAATCTAATCGAATCATGATAATCAATTCTGAATCTTAAGTATGTGAATCGAATCAATTCTTGACATCTGAATCGATCCCCAGCCCTAGGATGGAAAGTTATATAAACCAAAGAAAGTGTGTTTTTTTGTAAGAACTTACTGATTCAATAGGGTATTGATGAGCACACGGATAAACGTCGACTTGCCCACATTCTTTGTCCCGCACACGAGGATGACGGCACAACCATCCATGTCTCCTGGGGATGAAACGCGGGTTTCCAGTCAGGCTCCTTGCAAATCTGTTTATGCAGTTGTTTGAGCGCGTGTAATATGTACAGGGTTGGATTCTAGGACCGGGAGACGAGCAGCCAGCATCACGGCAAAGCCCTCTCTTCCTAGACTCTCTCCTCTGGCAAGAGGCCCCGGCCCATCAGGACCGGATCCTCACAACACAAAAACATTAAAGGGTTTCACAAAAACATGGCATTTCTACGGAAGAGTATTACGGCCATGCAGGAGAAAAAATATTTGAGAGGGGAAGATTTTTTTTTATTATGCACTTTTAGAAAAAAGTCGAAATGTCGAGAAAAAAGTCGAAATGTCGAGATATATGTTGAAATACAATTTCAAGAATAAAGTCAAAATTAAAAACATTTCAACTTTATTCACGAAATTTTGACTTTTTTCTCAACATTTTTCTCAAAATTGTACTTCAACATTAATCTCGACATTTCGACTTTTTTCACAACATTTCGACGATTTTCTCGACATTTCGACTTTTTTCTCAAAATTGTACAACAATAATCTCGACATTTCGACTTTTTTCTCAACATTTCGACTTTTTTCTCGACATTTCAACTTTTTTCACAACATTTCGACTTTTTTCTCAAAATTGTACTTCAACATTAATCTCGACATTTGACTTTTTTCTCGAAGTGCATAATGAAAAAAAAAAATCTTCCTCCTCTAAAATTTGATTTGTATTTTCCTCCTGCCTGGCCCTAATACTCTTCCGTACATTTCCCCATTTGTTCAGCCATGTAATCCCCGTGTCCCCAGGTCCAGGCTAGTAAACCAGTGACGGGGGTTCTGACCTCTGCAGGCGCTGACCACGGCGTTGAAGGCCTCTCTGCAGCTCCTGGATATCTTCAGGCCTTCAATGGCGCTGGCCAGGGGAATCACCCCCAAACCGTTGAGCGGAGTGTCCAGAACAGCCGACATGAGCTCCCCCTAAAATCACACAACAAGAAAAGCTATGGCTTCATGTGGCTGAACGTGGAGATGTCCCGTCACCATGGAAACCTGCAGACTCACCACAGTGGGGCTGAACAATTCACTTAGGTCGGTAAAGCTGGACAGATAGCGAGTCAGAGACGACTCTATTGGTTCCAGTAGAATGACCGAGGATGTTGATGTGATTTTCTTTAACAGCTTCTTCCGTGATGCTGGGAAGAAACACAAAAGTTTTTCTTTCTTGTTTTTTTTTTTGCAAAAGCAGCACAATATTGAGTCAAACTATGGTGGCCGAGACCCGCCATTGCTGAAAATAAAGTAAATAAATAAAGTAAAGCTGCAAACGGAAACAAACGCCGCTGCAAATGAAAGAAACGCTGCAAATAAAAATAAACGCTGCTGCAAATAAACGCTGCAAATAAAAACAAAAGCCACTGCAAATAAAAGAAACGCTGCAAATATAAAGAAACCCCGCTGCAAATATAAAGAAACCCGCTGCAAATATAAAGAAACCCGCTGCAAATAAAATAAACGCTGCTGCAAATAACAAAAGAAAAACGACGCAAATAAAAAAACCACAACGGAAGTGAATTACCGGGGACTATTTTTGCTGATGCACCAGTGTTTTTTTCGTGAGAGGAGAAGAAGAAGACAAAGAGGACGTAAGTGAAAAGGAAGAAATAAGAAGAGCGAGGAATAAGAAGAACAACGAACGACAAAATAAGTGAAAAGGTTAGTGTTCAACGTCGCTATGGCAAAAATAGTCCCCGGTAATTCACTTCCGTTGTGGCTTTTTTATTTGCGTCGTTTTTATTTTATTTGGAGCGGGGTTTCTTTATATTTTCAGTGTTTCTTTTATTTGCAGCAGTGTTTGATTCTGTTTGCAGCGTTACTTTTATTTTCAGCAATGGCGGGTCTCGGCCACCGTACTTACACCTATTCTCAGCCGGAAATAGAGAAATGAGCCGTGTACCTGATGGGAGATACTTCTGGAGGACGTGCAGAGCCTCGGTTCGGTCCTCCCTGCTGTAATCAGAGGTTTCCATGGCCCTGACGGTGAGGGGACAGTGTGAGGCCGGGGAGAAGAGGGGGTACGACTTCTGGCCCTCTTCAATCGTGAATCCCATCACTTCTACGCGACCATAGAGACACGTCAGAAAGCACTTCCCACGGAAACACAGGGTCTGCAGGAAAATGAAGTAACAATCACTAATGTGAGTTATTGCTTTGACATCAGTTTACTCCACTCAAACTTTAAAGGAGACCTATTATGAAAAACAGGTTTTTTCTTGCTTTAACATATATAAAGTGGTCTCCCCTCAGCCTGCCAACTCAGAGAAGGAGGAAAGCAACCAAATTCTGCAGTGTCTGTACAGCCGCCCGGATGAGCCGTCCAGTGTGATGTGGATCTACGAGCCGCTCAGATTCTGCTCCCGTCGTTACGTAACGACAGGAGCGATGCATGAAACCACACCCACAACTAACTCTGGCCGGAACAACAACAACTAACTCCACCGGCCGGAGCTTCCGCCATTTTTTCGTAGCGGTGTATCACGTCATTCATGCAGCCAATCAGCACAGAGCCTCATTATCATAGCCCCGCCCACTCAGAATCCTGCATAGATAATGAGGTTAGAAACGGTAAGGATAAAGACATGGCCCAGAGGCTGAATTTCTAATTTATTTAGCAAAAACTATCAAAAGCTTGTTTTTAAGACATTCAAGGCCAAATGACCAAGAACAAATAAAATGTCAAGATGTATCAGTGTCGAAGGGGTGAAACTGTGGAACTGCCTGGATGAGGAACTAAAAAAAAGCAGCTCAATTTACAAATTTAAAAAAAATTATAAATCTAAAATAATAGATAAATATAGAACACTAATATAAATTATCTTGATACACTAACAGAAACTATACCTTCATTATTACCAACTATATATTTATTATGACAAGCTATTGCTTAAATATCCAACTGTCTAAATTATGCTGTCCTCAATCGTGAGTGACTGACCACATTTATTTTCTTCTTTGTTCATTTTCTTTGTTTTGTTCTTTCGTTTTGTTTTCTTCTTATTAGCAACTTTTTTTTTTCCTTTTCCGTCTGCCTTTTGTTGAAAAGGATAGGCAAAATAAGCCATGAGGCGCCTATACCTTTTTGGTCTAAAAAAAAGAAGAAATGTGTGTGTGTTTGTGTGTATATATATATATATATATATATATATATATATATATATATATATATATACACACACACACACACCTGTGTTTATACATATACTGTTTGTATATGCAAATATCTTTAATGTAAATGACCAAAACAAAATAAACTACTACTACTAAGGCCTGTTTAAAATAGGTATTAGATGCCATAATAATCCCCTTTAAGAAGCTTACCTGATCTTCTTGCATGACCAGAACTGCGCAGTTTTGCCGATCGTCCCTCTGTGCACAGTGATGCAGCGCTTCTCCCTCCAGGCGACCCAGCAGGACCTCGTCCCCGGTACCGGGGCTCTGCAGCCCGTTGTTCCCGTTGAGGGCCCGGGAACACTCCTTCAGGTCCTGCAGGTCCTCCGTGACGTCGTCCAGGGGAAATACGGAGCCCCCGTTAGTCTGGGCGCGGGATTTCTTCGATCCAGATTCAGTAGAAATCATTTTGCGCTCAGAAACAGTTTTTGCTTTGCTCTTCAGCCTCTTGACGGCGGGTTTTTTCTTGGCGGACGCCTGGTGCTCCATGGCCACCCTGAGCAGGGCGGGACTGGAGCCCAGCTCGGCGGGCTTGCCGGGCGGCCGGCATCGCTGCGCCCTCACGTCCTTCCACTTCTGGGATCTGCTCCTGGCCTGCGTGGGCTTGGTCACCTTCATGGTCCTGGCATCAATACGTGGTCAGAAAAACCAGCCAGGGAGCCTGCAGAGAGGAGGGGAGGTGTTAGAAGCTGGAAGACTGAACAATACCAAACCCAGTAGTTTCCATGTATTTATTTATTTATTGTAGATCCCCATTAATCACGGCCATTCTTCCTGGGGTCAATTAAAAATTACAATGCAATTAAAAAAGACACAAAAAACCATTAAAGAACAAATATAATACAGGACTGTCTCCGAAAATTAGAATATTGTGATAAAGCTTTATTTTTCTGTAATGCAAAAATGTCATACATTCTGGATTCATTACAAATCAACTGAAATATTGCAAGCCTTTTGTTATTTTAATATTGCTGATCATGGCTTACAGCAGTGTTTCTCAATCCTGGTCCTCATGGGCCCCTGTCCTGCATGTTTTAGATGCTACCCTGCTTCAGCACACCGTGATACAAGTACCTGTGTCATCAACAGAGCTGTGCAGACCTTGGTGACAAGCTAATTAGGACCATTAATTAGAATCAGGTGTGTTGGTGCAGGGAAACATCTAGAACATGCAGGACAGGGGCCCACGAGGACCAGGATTGAGAAACACTGGCTTACAGCTTAAAGGGATTGTGACATGAAAAACACATTTTTCTTGATTTTTTGTGTTTTGTTGGGTGTCTTGACATCAATTACACCCAAAAAACAACGAACTTTTAACATTCAGTGTATTGTGTGCTTTCTGGGATTTTCCGCATAACTGTGCAAAAACGGCGCACCTGGTTTGGTGGCGGATCGTTACGTAACGATCCGCTAAATCACCGCCCCCTCCACCCAGCTCCCTGCCTCCTCTCCTCTCCAGTGCACCATAAAGGCTGATTTATGGTTCCGCGTTACACCGACGCAGAGCCTACGGCGTAGGGTTACGCGGCGACGTGCACCATACGCTGAACCCTACAGCGTTGGCTCTGCGTCGATTTAACGCGGAACCATAAATGAGGCTTAACACGGAGCTGTAGAGCCTCTTTTGTTCTAATCACCGGAGGAAAACTGCTAAGAAGACCCGCGGCCACTGACTGGACTTAAGACAAGAGGACACTGCTGCTTGCATGCCTTTGTTTTTATGATTGTTTGCTGTGGTTCGCCCTCCTGCTTTTCCGTGCATGCTTCGCCTGTCGCTGAGCATATGGCTGGAGGAGGAGGAGGTTTGGAGGAGGAGCGGAGCAATGATTGACAGGAAAGGGGGGAAAGGAAGCATTTTTCACGGCGCAAAAAAACACTGTAATAAAAAGCCAGGAAAAGATTACTAGAGTGAAGTTTTTCTTGTTACACTCTTTTAGACACATTTGAGGGATGTTGGCCAAGACTTTTAATAGTGTTAAAAGCATGTTAAAAATGATGTCACAATACCTTTAAGAAAACTCAAATATCCTATCTAAAAAAATTTGAATATTCTGGGAATCTTAAACTGTAAACCATAATCAGAAATATTAAAATAAAAGGCTTGCAATATTTCAGTTGATTTGTAACGAATCCAGAATGTATGACTTTTTTTTTTTTTTTTTTTTTTTTTATAAATTGCATTACAGAAAATAAAGAACTTTATCACAATATTCTAATTTTCTGAGACAGTCCTGTACACTCATTATTTTTTCCGCTTTTTATCACAATTATGTACATTGTATCGTGCTGTAAACATCTAATTATGTTTCATCTTACTGATTTTATTTCTCTATTGAACTTCTCTACTAAACTATACAGTCTGATCCCAATTTTGTGAAGGACACAGAGTTATAATTTCAAGCACTTTCAAGCAGTTAAACTAAAATTCAAGCATTTTTCAGGCCTTGAAAACACAACATTGAAAGTCAAGCACTTTCAAGGATTTCAAGCCCCCGTAGGAACCTTGTAAAGGCTGATTTATGGTTCTGCGCAGAGCCTACGGCGTAGCGTACGCGGCGACGCGCACGGTACTGTGTGCGTCGCCGCGTACCCTACGCCGTCGATTTAACGCGGAACCATAAATCAGCCTTAACACACACTGCAGCCTTACACACTCGCTGTGCTGCTAAACACGCCAGGCTGATCTACAAATACACCAATCAAATACATTAAAAAATGAGCTAGATAATCGTCATCATAAACCCTAAACTTCCAGCCCACATATATAATACTTTAGTGCCACTGTTAGCGGCTAACTAACCCACGTTAGTGCAGCTGGTGGATAAAGCTCAGCCCACCTGAGGGGAAGAGCTGCAGAGCTGCTGGAGTCCGCAGCCCCTTGGTCACCTGAGTCGCTGCTGGGTGAAGTTTATACTTCATTAAAGCCTCTGGAAGCACCAGACAGGTGTTCCGACAGCAGCTAGCGGGCTAGCGGGCTCGGCGTGGGAACCACGCTCAGACTGCGCTGCTCCTGGAGTGGATCAGCCGGGGGGACGCGCGGCTGCTCGGTGTAATCACGTTGTCAGGCAACGGAGCGTCCTCCCGGCCGATCCAATATAGAAACTATGTAGATGGTCGACTATAGTCTTTTCAGGGGTGATGTGATTCAAAACGAATCATTTTACAAACATAATTTGTGCACATTGCTTTTGCAATTGATTAAAACAGGGTTCCCATTACTTATTTATTAACTTGTTACTTATCTTAATATTAATATTTACTTATATTAATATTCATATTTATTATTATTTTTTGTGTAGGTTCGCCATTTAGCTCTTTAAGTTTTATCCCCACTTTTTTTCTTTTTCTCCCTCTCATTTAATTTCTTTTTTCATTCTTCTCTGTATCTTTATTTATTTTAAATTATTATTATTTTATATATATTTTTATTTTATTTTATTTATTTGTTTATTTTTATTTACGGTTATTTTTTGTTACTTTTCTACTTTGGTTTGTCTGTGTGGAGAGTGTGTTCCATGTTTTGGGTGGTGTTTAAAAGAGGGTGCATATTTCTGTAATGTTAAATTCATGACTGTCTGACCCTTTGAAATCAATAAATATACTTTATAAGTATATTATGTTTATTTGTTTTATGTAAAGCACTTTGTGTTGCATTTTATGCATGAAAAGTGCTTTATAAATAAAGTTTGATTTGATTTGATTTGATTAAAAAAAACAGGGTTCCTACGGGGGCTTGGAATCGTTGAAAGTGCTTGAATTTCAATTTTGTGTTTTCAAGGCCTGAAAAGTGCTTGAATTTTAGTTTAAGTGCTTGAAAGTGCTTGAAATTATAACTTTGTCTTTCACAAAATTGGGATCAGACTGTATAGTTTAGTTATTACAAGGAGAAATAAAATCAGTAAGATGAAACATAACTAGATGTTTACAGCACGATACAAAGTACATAATTGTGATAAAAAGCGAAAAAAATTATTGAGTGTATATATATTCCTGTAGATATTTTACCCCAGCGATAAGGTGCTTTAAGATTTTGAAAATTACTGTTGAAAGTGCTTGAAAAGTGCTTGAATTTGACCTTGAAAAATGTGTAGGAACCCTGTTAAAAAATATATGAAATCGATGCACAGATGCATGTATTATTTTTATTATTATTATTATTATTATTATTATTATTATTATTATTATTATTATTATTATTATTATTATTATTATTATTATAATTATCATTATCATTATTATTATTATTATTATTGAGTGAGGTAAGCATTTTATTGTTGTGTTCTGAACAATTGGCCAACAAAAACCTTTTCTGGGATCGTCCTGGGCGAGCGACGAGACGTCACGTCCTCTTCCTTTGGCACTTTTAAGGGGCCTGCAAGAAAAGAAAAACAAGGTACAAGCAAAAACCCTTTTGCAATGTTATCTAATTAAATGCATTACACCAGAATCGGGTGGAGTTGACCGAGGTGTGGGTGCAGAGGCGTCATGTGCACGTATAATCAGTGTGGTGGTGCAGCCGCCGGGCGGACTGGGCTTAGGGAGCGTCTTTAAACACATGTGCTAAGGAAGAAACGTGGAAGTGCGCACTCGGGGAACCTTTCCCATCCCAGACAGCAATCTGAACCACAGTAGTTGATCAAATTAACATACATGACAACCAAAAATCCCCATTTTAACATATGTGTGAAAGGTATTTCAACTGTCCTTTATTTTATGCCTCCATGCAGCATCCTGCCAGCCGATCCAGGAGGAGGTGTTTATTCATAAAAGCGTGTGCTGGCACCCTAAATTAATGGTAAGTTAATTGATATGACGGTTGAAATTAATCAATCAAGCAATAAACCAATTTTATATTTGTGTCCTGAATACTTGTTCATTTTAAGTCAAATGAGGAAACAACATTGTCCCAGTCTCTTAAAAATTTTAAGTAGCATCATCCAATTGATAACAGATTGTGTGCATATATATATATATATATATATATATATATATATATATATATATATATATATATATATATATATATATATATAAAGTTCTTTATTTTCTGTAATGCAATTAAAAAAACAAAAATGTCATACATTCTGGATTAATTACAAATCAACTGAAATATTGCAAGCCTTTTATTATTTTAATATTGGTGATTATGGCTTACAGTTTAACATTAAGATTCCCAGAATATTATAATTTTTTGAGATAGGATATTTGAGTTTTCTTAAGCTGTAAACCATGATCAGCAATATTAAAATAATAAAAGGCTTGCAATATTTCAGTTGATTTGTAATGAATCAAGAATGTATGGCACTTTTGTTTTTTTAATTTTTTATTTTTTATTAAAGTTTTTTAATATCTATATATATATATATATATTTATATATATATATATATATATATATATATATATATATATATATATATATATATACATAAATACAAGCAACATATTTAAATCGTGAATATTACTGTGGTATATAGATTGCTGTTTATATATTATTAAAATGCTGTTTGAAGCATTATGCTGATATTTTATGCATTTACTTGGTATTTAAGATTTTTTTTCTCCCAATGATATTCCTTCATAAATCAGTCTGTTCAAACAAATCACTAGACCGTAGACTAAAGTGAGTGTTTGTTTTCAGCAGGAGCATGTCTGCAGCAGAGAGGAACCATGCCCAGCGAGTCCTGTCCTCCCTGAACCAGCAGAGGGCGCTGGGGAGCTTTTGTGATGCAGCCCTGAGCGTGGGCGACGGGATGCTCCACCTGGCCCATCACAACATCCTGGCCTGCTTCAGCGACGTCTTCAAGCAGCCGCAGGCCGCCGCCGCCCCGTGCACCGAGTTCTGCCTGCAGGCGTGTCCCGGCGACGGCCTGGAGCTGCTGCTGAACTTCGTCTACACCGGGGAGCTGAGGCTGGACCCGGACAACCTGGAAAAGGTGCAGCAAGCCGCCACCAGCCTGGGGGTCCCGGAGGCCCTCGCCCTCTGCCACGACTTCAGGACGGCTCCTGGGAACCCCGGGCCCTCCAGGGGGAAGAGAGGCCGCTCTAGAAGGGGGGCGTCAGAGGGGAAGGCTGTTAAACAGGAGAGCTGTTTCACAGCCAGAGGTGGGTAGGAAACACTTACATTTACTCTGTTACATTTACTTGAGTACCGTATTTTCCGCACTATAAGGAGCACCGCATTATAAGGCGCACCTTCAATGAATGACGTATTTTAAAACTTTTTCCATATTGTGATGAAGTTCTTTATTTTCTGTAATTAAATTAAAAAAACAAAAATGTCATACATTCTGGATTCATTACAAATCAACTGAAATATTGCAAGCCTTTTATTATATTAATATAGCTGATTATGGCTTACAGTTTAAGATTAAGATTCCCAGAATATTCTAATTTTTTGAGATAGGATATTTGAGTTTTCTTAAACTAAACCATTCAAACAGACAAAAGTACAAAATAATCATCTTCAGGCAAATTACATCAATAAAATAAATTAAAATTAATAAAAAAAATAGCTTAAATTAAAATAATCTTAAAGTAAATTCAAGTACTTTAATAAATAATAAAATAATAACAGAATAAAAAATAAATTAAGCACAAGTAGCACAATATTTTCAAGTCTTTGTACTTTTCTTTTTTAACCAGGCAGAACTAGAACAAGCCCATGAACTCATAGAAATTCTGTGTGTGTTTGTTTGAGTCTGTCTGTGACAAAACATGCAAAAACAAACATTTTTCCCAAAGAATCACCCAGTGATGTCATGAGATTAAAGGCTGAGTTATAAAATAATAAAAGGCTTGCAATATTTCAGTTGATTTGTAATGAATCCAGAATGTATGACATTTTTGTTTTTGTAATTGCATTACAGAAAATCACAATATTCTAATTTTCTGAGACAGTCCTGTATTATTCTGAAGTAACAGTACTTTTACTTGAGTACTCTGTTTCCAGCCCTAGCAGACGTGTGCAGCTCTGATGCAGCCACCACCACCACCACACGGTCGGGGCGGGTAGTGAAGGGCCCCAAGCGGCTGGTGACGGCCGACACGAGCCCGGACTCTCTGGTGCTCGCCGGTGCCGGGGTGGAGAAAGAAACCGCTGCTGAAGGAAATGCAAACCCTGATTATCTGGCTGTGGAGACCAAGGTGAATGCCTGAACGTGTCCATGAAGAAATATCGCAACAAGTTGTTGTTACAGATCAGGGGTGGGAATTCCTGGTCCTCCTCGGGGACCGGCGTCCTGTATGTTTTAGACCAGGGGTCTTCAACCGGGGGTCCGCGGCCCCTAGGGGGGCCAAGGAGCTACTGCAGGGGGTCCTCCAACTTCAAAAGAAATAAAGGCAATTTTAACCAAAGTAATTTGTGAGTTAAAAAAAATCCAAAGTAGAAAACTTTTAGCACACCGGATAGGCAGAAAGGTGCGTCGGAGGAGGAATGATTCCTTGAAAAAGGTCTATGACCGAAACGTTGGCCCAATAAACACGAGTACGGTGAGAAGAAGGTGTGCAGGAGTTTTCTTTTTAAAATTGGCTGAGTTAAAAAAAAAAAAAAAGAAGAAATAATATATTGGCTATATATATATGATTGAGAAAACTCCATTAACAGGTGATAATGATCTACTTTTGACAATAACTATTTACAGGACTGTCTCTGAAAATTAGAATATTGTGATTTTCTTTATTTTCTGTAATGCAATTAAAAAAACTAAAATGTCATACATTCTGGATTCATTACAAATCAACTGAAATATTGCAAGCCTTTTATTATTTTAATATTGCTGATTATCGTTTACAGTTTAAGATTAAGATTCCCAGAATATTCTAATTTCTTTGAGATAGGATATTTCAGTTTTCTTAAGCTGTAAGCCATGATCAGCAATATTAAAATAATAAAAGGCTTGCAATATTTCAGTTGATTTGTAATGAATCCAGAATGTATGACATTTTTGCATTAAAGAAAATAAAGGACTTTATCACAATATTCTAATTTTCTGAGACAGTCCTGTAGTCTACAACTCTACATAAATGATTCCCCTGACGTGAGTCATGTGACTAATGTCGACTAGAGCAGAAAAACGAGCTAGCTAGCTGTTTAAGAAAAGAAAATTTGTTGCTAAATTGACCTGGCTATTTCATATTTAACACTAGTTAGACCTGATGGATAAATTAGTGACAATAACGAAGCCTAAAGCTGGAGATTGTAACGTTCCAGCTCGGCCTAACGTTACTCCTTCCACGTCTGACGAGGACAAAGTTTATCAACCATAAACACATGTAGCTAATAACCCAGTCAGGAATTGGTTAATAAGGTGATATAAGCAGAATAAAATGCATTCAAAAGTTATTATAAGCCAGGCTCATAACTTGATACATTAATAAAAAAGGGAAAAAATAAGAATTACAAGCGAGGGTCCCTGCTCTGTTTTTCTCTCATCCAAGGAGGAGTCCCTGGGCTAAAAAAGGTTGAAGAAGTTTTACATGTTTCCCTGCTTTAACACACCTGATTCTAATTAATGCTCGTCATCAGCTTGTCATTAAGGTCTGCACAATTCTGTTAACGACACAGTCACTTGTATCACGGTGCAACGAAACGGGGAAACATCTAAAGCAGGGGTCAGCACCCCAAAATGTTGAAAGAGCCATATTGGACCAAAAACACAAAAAACAAATATGTCTGGTGCCGCAAAAAATGAAAAGTCTTGTATCAGCCTTAGAATGAAGGCAACACATGCTGCATGTTTCTATATTAGTTATAACTGGGGGAAGATTTTTTTTTCATTATGCACTTTGAAAAAAAAGTAGAAATGTTGAGAAAAAATTCGAAATTTCGAGAAAAAAGTTGAAAATTTCGAGAAAAAAGTCAAAATGTCAAGGTTAATGTTGAAGTACAATCTTGAGGCAGAAGTCGAAATGTCGAGAAAAAAGTCAAAATGTCAAAATGTCAAGATTAATGTTGAAGTATAATCTTGAGCCAAAAGTCAAAATTTCGAGAAAAAAGTCGAAATGTTGAGAAAAAAGTCGAAAATGTCGAGAAAAAAAGTCGAAACGTCGAGATAAAAGTCGATATGTTGAGAAAAAAGTCGAAATTTCAAGAAAAAGTTGAAATATTGAGATTAAAAAGGAAAGGAAAAGGGAAGAAAAAAAGAAGGAAAAAGGGAAAAAAGAAAAAAAGGTCAAACATTTTAAAAAAAGCTCCAGGAGCCACTAGGGCGGCGCTAAAGAGCCGCGGGTTGCCGAGCCCTGATGTAAAACATGCAGGACAGCGGCCCTGGAGGACCAGGGTCGCCCACCCCTGTTATAGATGATCCATCCAGTAATCCCTCTCTCCTGCTGTGTGCAGGTAACAGAGCAGCAGACCGTTGACGGGCAGATCACAGCAGAAACAGCAGCAGAGCTGGAACAGGAAGACGGTGACGATGGAGACGACTGTGAGGGCGTTGAAGACACGGATGAGGAGTACGTGCCTCCTGCAGAGGCCGCCTCCTCCTCCTCGCCCTCGGCCCACAATCACAAAGCCCAGAGTAAAACAAGCAAAAGCAGCAGTAACGACACCACGGAGGACGACTCCGGCAAGGACCTTGTGCGGTGTCCGCTCTGCCAAAAATGCTTCAAGAGCAAATACTATCTCAAAGTCCATAACAGGTACAGGGCGTGTCCCTTTTCTGTCCCCGAGCTGCTGGGGAGGAGAGCGGCCACTGAAGTGTGTTTTCTGCAGGCGGCACACCGGGGAGAGGCCCTTCGCCTGCCTGAAATGTGGAAAGAGGTATTTCAGGAAGGAGAATCTCTTCATCCACGAGACCCGGGACTGTGCTAGAGTTCAGGTGAGCGAAGGGAACGGCAGCTCGTCTGGTGCCACCGTTGTTATCAGTGACTACGTTTACATGCAGTCAAAATTCGGGTTATTGCTAATATTCCGGTTACTGAAACATTCTGAATATTCCGTTTACATGGTGATTAATCATTCAGGATATCTGGATTAAACCAGCGACGCGCGGAGAACGTCATGACGCAATTCCCATCATTTCCGCTTCTTCTTCCTGTATCCAAATTCAAAACAAATGCTGCTTCACGCAACTTTCCGCTCATCTTCTTGTAAATCTTCTATCCCGGTACTTTCTACCGTCTACAAATGCAGAAATGTTCATATCCTTCATTACATTTATGAAGTGATTAGTCTCCTCCTGGTCTTGCGTTTCTCCGTGTTTATAAGAACTTCCTGGACTCAAAAGACCAGGATTCCTTGTGAACAGAGCATGCGCAGAAAACAAATTCCTGTTCCGTTTGATGAGGATATTCCGTTAGGCGTTTACATGACCCAATATTCAGGTTTTAAAAGGAGTAACCCAGGGGTCATAATGGGGTTTTTTGAAAACCCGAATATGAGCAAATTTGGGTTATTCAAAGAAGTTATTGGTGTTTACATGGTCGTGCAAATTCGGGTTATTGCCAATATTCGGGTTTTAAAAGGGTTATTGACTGCATGTAAACGTAGTCTGTGCTGCTGTGATTCCAGACGTACGGCTGCTCCACATGTTCCTCCAGCTTCAACACCAAAGAAGAGCTGCGCTCGCATGTGGTCTCCCACACCGGAGAGATGCCCCACAAGGTACCGTCACTCCCTCAGGGGCCCGTCACACTGGGACAATTCAGCCAGCGTATGCCGACATGACATGTCTTTAACGCTGGTACATCAGGGCTGGGGATCCATTCAAATGTCAAGAATCGATTCAATTCCGATTCTTAAGATTCAGAATCGATCATATTAAGATTTGATTTGATCTGATTGGATTCGATTCCGATATTGAAAACCCCAAAAATGGAAAAAATTTAAAGGGAATGTGGGAAAAAATAAAACCGATTTCATACATCCTCTGTTTGCTGCTCTTGATCTGTTTGGTAATTCTGCCCCATGATGTTTCTGAAAGCAGTTCTATCAGCATTCTGGGAGCTGATTGGTCCTTACAGCATCATTAGCTGCCAATACTTGGTGTTGAATCTCAATATAATACTAGTATTAATGTGTTGCATAACTACACAGTCATATAATTCATGCAACAGCTGAAAAAAAACAGCTTTAATAACACTAAACCAAATCAATATCGGAATTGGATGGAATCAAATCTTGATAATCGATTCTGAATCTTAAGAATCGGAATCGATTCTTGACATTTGAATGGACCCCCAGCCCTAACCTGAGCACACTGTAACGTGTGTTTCATCCTGCTCCGGTACTAAACCCACCCAACTTATTTGCTCGTAGATTCAGCAGATTTTCCGTACGTCAGGTGTGATAGGGCCCTGAGACGGATCAAATCTCTACGTTTTACTGCCTAGCTTTTCAATTGTAAATACCTTTATGCCTTGCTGTCATTTTTCCAGTGTGCCACGTGTAATGAACAGTTTATGTACAAGAAGAACTTGACCGTGCACATGATGAAGGTCCATGGCCATCCTAAACCCCACGCAGTGAGTTTACGCACACCCAACAGCATCATCTCTGTTTCACTTGTGTTTCAAAACCTCAGTCGCTATTAAGGCAAAAAATCCAACCTAAAAGAAGTTATAAATCTGTAAAAACTGTTCTGTACTTATTTGATGGTCTGTGGAAGAAACTCAGACTTGTATTTGATTTAGTCAGGGGGAAATGGACGAGATTTAATCACCACCTGAGCTCTTTTCACGCTTCATAAAAAAACAATTAAGTGGCCGAACTCTTCCCAATGAAAACGCTTGTAAACATTTATTCAAAACGTCTGCTTATTCATAACTGGTGTTATGGTATGATGGGAGATTCACACACAAACTCTTCAAATAAAAAGTGACCAACTATATTTTATTTCCTACGGAAGAGTATTAGGGCCAGGCAGGAGAAAAATAAAAAATAATATTTTAGAGGAGAAAGATTTTTTTTTTTTATTGTGCACTTCGAGAAAAAAGTCGAAATGTCGAGATTAATGTTGAAATACAATTTCAAGAATAAATTGAAATGTTGAGGAAAAAGCCGAAAATTTCGACTTTATTCACAAGATTTCGACTTTATTCTTGAAATTGTATTTCAACATTAATCTCGACATTTCGACTTTTTTCTCGACATTTCAACTTTTTTCTCGAGGTGCGCAATAAAAAAAATCTTCCCCTCTCAAATATTTGTTCTCCTGCATGGCCCTGATACTCTTCTGTAATTTCCAGTGTCCGCAGTGTCCAAAAACCTTCCTGACCCGGACTGAGCTGCGCGTGCACGAGGCAGCCAAACACCGGGGCGAGAAGCCCTTCGTCTGCGAGGAGTGCGGCCATCGAGCGTCCAGTCGGAACGGCCTGCAGATGCACATCAAGGCCATTCACAGGTGGAGAGGCTTCACTGCTCGTCACAGAGCAACTGTTTCTGTTTCGAAGGTTCACTTTATTGTCATACCAAAAGACCAAGTACAAGTGGAACGAAATTTCATTGCTGGCTCAAAGCAAGCAATAAAAACAAATTAGGCGTGAATTTGGATGGAAAAACCTCATGGGATTTTTTTTATAACGCCTGCTCAGAAGAGACACCTAGGAAGTGGAACAAGTTGTTGGAGGATGTGTGGTTCAGATTTAGCTAACTATTATCATTTATTTTGGGATTGTCCAAAACTTCTGTCTTATGGCGCTTTTGCATTAGTCTCACTTCTCCCCGGTTCTACCCGCTATGGCCCCATTTTGCGCTTTCGCACTAGGGCTGAGACGGGTAAAGCCGCTCCAAGTCGATACTTTTTTCTGTAACCATTTCAGCCAGGTTCTTTGCGGGCTGAGAAGGGACTATTTCTGACGTCACCACCCTCCTCGCCACCGATTGGTCGGGGGGCGGGGCCGTCACCACCCTCCGCGCCTCTGATTGGTCGGGGGGCGGGGCCGGCAGACGTTTGAATCAGGAAGCGGGAGTCAGAGCGAGGCGACTCGCGGCTCGCAGCGATTTTATTATAAAGCGCAAAACGTCTGTTTGGTGATCCAACTCTGAGGTGCAGATGTTCATAAACCTGGTGGCTGAGGAGAAAAAATTTAAAAAGGGATGTAGACGGGCTGTTTTACTCTCAGCCGCTCCCGGCTCCAGCTGATTTCTCATCAGCGCGACATGAACAAAGCGGTTGCGCAATCGAGTACGTCACAGCAGCTTCACCCCAACCTGCCCGCTTCTCCCCTGGCAATGCGAAAACACACGGGTGGAACCGTGTCGTACCGCGCCGAGCGGAGCCGGGCTGAACCGATACTAGTGCAAAAGTGGCATTACTGGCATGTAGGGCTGTTCGATTTTGCCCAAAAATAAAATCTCGATTTTTTTTTTTCTCAAAATCCGATTTTCGATTACGATTATTTTGTGAATTGGCAAAAGGCAAAGAAATGATTTCAAATATGCTGTTTTTTATTGAACATTTGCCCCATTGGCTTTAAGTGCAAACTTTGCTCTTATTAAACCAAAAATTAATGAATAAAGTGCAAAACTCTGTAAAATAAGTTGAAAAAAAGTTTTAAAAAATATAATAAAATATAAAGTTTTATCTCTGGAAAAAAAATCAGCAAATCAGCACTTGCAAACATACAGTAAGTTGTATTTCCAATTAAATAAAACAAGACATTTTCTAATTAAACTAAACTGGGTCTTTGCATGCTAAATAATAATGCAACCCATGAAGGAGGTAGAGGTGTGTAATGTCAGTCATTACATTTGCTGTTCACATTTGCAAGTTTTTTGCAAGGAACACGAGCCGGTCTACCGCATCTGGCTTGAGGGATGCCCGGTGGCATGTTACAACGCCCCCTCCTACACTAAAGAGCCTCTCCCATGGGGCACTTGTCGCAGGTATTGAGAGGTATTTCCATCAATCATTAATATGGTATCAATCATAAATATGTGTGCAGACAAGGTAAAAAAAAAAAAAAAAAAAAAAGTGAAAAATCGATTTTACAAGTTTCACGTTTTAACATCGTTCTAACTACATAATCGCGATTACGATTTCAAATCGATTAATCGAACAGCCCTATTGGCATGACATTCATGATTGTCTGGAACACATATTTCAAATTACCTTACAATTTGATGTCAGCATAATGTATTTTGGTACCATGGCATTGCATACTCAAGCGAAAGCAGATAAATATCTAATGAAGAAGTTTATTGATTGAAGCGAAGAAGGCCATAACAAGGAAGTGGTTACAACCCAATGCACCGACAATGGAAGACTGGCAAAAAACTGTTCAAGAAATCTATACTATGGAGAAATTTACATTTGCTCTAAGGCTACAATCGGAGACGTTTGAGAGATGGAGCTACAAATCTCTCCCACAGCGGATACATAGGAGCATGGAGACCTGAACTGCTTTAAGTACCTTTGTGCATGACTTGAAGTACCAGATTTTTGACTTGCAGATATTTGAAAGGAAGTGTGACATCCATTGTTCCTAGGTTCATGTTATATTTTACATATTACAAAATGGAAGGGAGAGTAACAGAGGGAAATAAGTGAGTCAAACTGTACACATTTGTCTGCCTTGCTGTGAAAGTATGGTTGTGTTATAAGATAAGGACAGTAGGCTAAAAACTTATCAAAAGTTCCTCCTCTGTTCCACAGAAACGAGCGGCCCTTCATCTGCACCATCTGTGGCCACGCCTTCTCCCAAAAGAACAACCTCAACATGCACCTACGGGTGCACAGCGGCGAGAGACCCTACCAGTGTCACCTCTGTGGGAAAACCTTCAGGACACAAGGTTCTTAACCGTCAAAATTCCAGCAGGAGGAATAAAGCAGAGAAAGTAGATGTTCTTTCACTTCTAAGGTTTTATACAGTAATCTCTCGCTATAACGCGGTTCACCTTTCATGTCTCGCTCGCTGCTTCACGGATTTGCATTGTGCATCGTGTTCTGCATTCTGATTGGCTAAACCGGGGGTCGGCAACCCAAAATGTTGAAAGAGCCATATTGGACCAAAAACACAAAAAACAAATATGTCTGGAGCCGCAAAAAATGAAAAGTCTTGTATCAGCCTTAGAATGAACATGCTGCATGTTTCTATATTAGTTATAACTGTGGGAAGATTTTTGTTTTCATCATGCACTTTGAGAAAAAAGTCGAAATTTCGAGAAAAAAGTCGAAAATTTTGAGAAAAAAGTCAAAATGTCAAGATTAATGTTGAAATACAATCTTGAGCCAAAAGTCAAAATTTCGAGAAAAAGGTTGAAATGTCGAGAAAAAAGTCAAAATGTTGAGAAAAGTCGCAACGTCAAGAATAAAGTCGAAACGTCGAGAAAAAAGTCAAAATGTTGAGAAAAAAGTCGAAATGTCGAGAAAAAAAGTCGAAATGTTGAGAAAAAAGTTTAGTATAAGCCTTAGAATGAAGGCAACACATGCTGCATGTTTTTATATTAGTTAGAACTGGGGGAAGATTTTTTTTTCATTATGCACTTCGAGAAAAAAGTCGAAATTTCGAGAAAAAATTTCCCTATTTTCTGCTATAACTTTTGAATGGTTTGACATAGGAAGTCGTGGGTGGTGTCATTTCTGATATGATTATGGGGGACGGTGGCCATGAGTGCGAGGGCCCGTTCATCGCTGCTTGCAGCTTTAATTGTTTTTGTAATTGCATTACAGAAAATCATAAAATTCCAATTTTCTGAGACAGTCCTGTATATGGAAAGGATTCTATATAAGCCACCAGGCCTCTTCCTTTCCTTGCATGTTATTTCAATGTTTTTACATTTTTATTGTTCAATTTGTCTTATATTTCGCCAAATAAATAAACTAAACTAAAGTAAACTGCCTCTGATCAGATGATCCCGCGTGTGTGTCGTTCCAGCCAGCCTGGACAAGCACCACCGCACACACACCGGCGAGCGGCCCTTCGGCTGCGACGTCTGCCAGCAGCGCTTCACGGAGAAAGGAGCGCTGCTCCGCCACAAGGCCAGCAAGCACGAGGAGGGCCGGCCGCACCCCTGCAGCATCTGCAACAAGACCTTCAAAGGTGAGCACACACTCACTACGTTTACATGCATAAATAACCCTTTTCTAACCGGAATATTATCAATAACCCGGTTGCACGGCCATGCAGAGGTGTCAAAAGTATTCACATTCATTACTCGGGTAGAAGTATAGATACTAGATTTTAAAAATACTCCTGCAGAAGTTGAAGTATCAACTCAAGTTTTTTACTCAAGTAAAAGTATAAAAGTACTAAAAGCGGAAATGACGGGAATTGCGTCATGATGTTCTCCGTGCATCGCTGGTTTGATCCAGATATCCTAATGATTAATTACCATGTAAACAGGGATAACCCTGTTTGCTCACACTTGTAAACGGAATATTCCAAATGTTTCAGTAACCGGAATATTGACCGTAACCCCAATTTTGACTGCATGTAAACGTAGTCACTGATACCAGCACGGGCACTGGGCTGGTATTGGGCTGCAAAATCTCAAAATCTTAACAAGAATATTTCTCTTATTTCTAGTTAAAATGTCTCATTTTCAGTTAAAAAAAAATTTATCACTGGAAAAAACAACAATTTTCACCTGTTTCAAGTAGATTTTCACTTAAAATAAGTAGAAAAATCTGCCAGTGGAACCACATTTTTTTGCTTTTGATGAGAAGATAAATCTTGTCCCACTGGCAGATTTTTCTACTTATTTCAAGTGAAAATTTACTTGAAACAGGTGAAAATTGTCAAATAACAAGTTATTGCTCTGTTAATGATTCTTGTTTTAAGTGTAATGAGATTTTTTGACTAAAAATGACACATTTTAACTAGAAATAAGACAAATATTCCTGGTAAGATTCTGAGTTTTTGCAGTGTGGGCTGACACTGGGCTGGTACTGGTACTGGTACTGGGCCGGTAAAGGGCTGACCTGTCCTTTCTAACCCCCAGCCAGGGAGCAGCTGCGCGTCCACCTGCGGCGCCACAAAGGGATGAGGAACTTCGAGTGTCTGGACTGCGGCTACAAGTTCACTCGCCAGGTGGGTCAACACTCCAGAGCTGCTCTGATACGCCACGGTTCTGATCCAGCTGACGGTTCACGGAGGGGGCGTGGTCTTCGCTCTGAGAGGGTGAAATGGGCATGGGCTGCGTCCGAAATTCCATCCTTCCACCCTAATGAGTAGCAAAAATAGTACGTGAGATTTTTTAGTGCATCCGAAACATTGGAACGTACTCAAGTGCGCTCTAGTATGTACTATCCATACTCATTCTGGAGAAATGTATTAGTGTGGATTGATGGACACTAGCTGAGCAGAAACTTCCCACAATGCAATGCAGCGGTGTTTGGTTGCTAAGTGATACGTATAGTCATAAGTATGATAATATTATTGTATAATATTGTGCTGCTACTGCTGCTGTTACCATGGTAACAGCTGCTACTGCTGCTGTGACACGTCACTTCCTCCCAACGGCAGGAAGTGACGTGTGCGCTCTCAATAGTACGTCCGAATTAATGCATACTACTGATATTTACTCAAAAGTGTGCTGAACTTAAGTGTACTTTTTAGTATATACTTTTTAGTATGGCATTTCGGACGCACCGATGGTCTTTACTCTGATACGGTGAAATGGGTGTGGTCTTTGCTCTGAGGGGGTGAAAGGTGTTGTGTAAAGTTAATCCAACCTGTTACAGTACAGTATATGCTTGGTTATGTCTCAGCCAATCAGAGAGCTGGTTGTTAGTATGTAGGGACCCGGATGTGACGTCATTGGTTACTGTTGCTACAGACGTGGAAGTAAACGGTTAACAGTAAGTCACTCTCCCTATCTCGATTTTTAAGATAGTTACGCTTATAGTAACGTAACAAAAGGGGCGTGGTCTTTACTCTGAGGGGTGAAAGGGGCGTGGCCTTTACTCTGAGGGGTGAAAGGGGCGTGGTCTTTACGCTGAGGGGTGAAAGGGGCGTGGTCTTTACTCTGCAGTGTGAAGGGGCGTGGTCTTTACTCTGCAGGTGAAAGGGGCGTGGCCTTTACTCTGAGGGGGTTGAGGGGGCGTGGTCTTTACTCTGCAGTGTGAAGGGGGCGTGGTCTTTACTCTGAGGGCTGGAAGGGGCGTGGTCTTTACTCTGAGGAAGTTGCCTGTATTTGTGCCTGACGGAACTGCCTCGCCACTGATTCCAGGCTCACCTGCGGAGACACATTCAGATCCACAAACGCACGGAGAACTACAACCCGCGGCAGAGGAAGCTGAGGAACGTCATCGTGCAGGTGGTGGAAGGAAGCCCCGGCCACGGCCACGGCGGAGCCACCGAGCCGATGGAGGCCCAGCTGCTCGCCGACCCCGGGATCCTGCAGCCGGACCCGTCCTCACGCCTGGCCCCCGGCTCCGTGGTCAGCATCGTGTTGGAGGAGGTGGGGAGCAGCCAGGACACGCCCCCCGCCCACACCGGGGACACGGGGTTCTCCGGGCCGGCGGTGGCCGCCGTGCTGCAGCCGGCTCAGCTGGTCAGCCAGGCCTTCAGGTCCACCCTGGACATGGACGGGATCGTCCAGGAGTTGTCCCAGAGCAAGACTTGAGCACTGAGCTCTAATGAACTCCTTCATGACTCTTTATCTACACATGATGTTGACATGATACTTTGAGACAGACTGTCCATGTTTTAATCAGCTGTAGATGAGGTATAAATGAGATGACAGAGAACGACTGCTGAGGCAAACAGCCGGAGTAGTGGGACAACGAACTGCTTTACACCACACAAACAGTGTTTCTCACTTATCAACAAAGATTTTTGTCAATATGACGACGAATGACGTGTCATCTGTCTGAAAGCAGGAAAGAAGTAGTTGAACATTTACAGCCTCTGTTCAGTCCAGCAGGGAAGTCTTGTTGCATTGAGGTTCTTGGAGACGGCAGGACGTTGTGTTGAAACGGAGCCACGGCCATGACACAAATATGTGATTGTTCTAAAGAAAATACATACATAAAACAGTACAGTTTAAGATTAAGATTCCCAGAATATTCTAATTTTTTTAGATAGGATGAGATAGTTTTCTTAAGCTGTAAGCCATGATCAGCAATATTAAAATAATAAAAGGCTTGCAATATTTCAGTTGATTCGTAATGAATACAGAATGTATGACATTTTTGTTTTTGTAATTGCATTACAGAAAATAAAGAACTTTATCACAATATTCTAATTTTCTGAGACAGTCCTGTACTCATAAACTAATCCAGGGTGTAGTGTCCAGTCCTCAGAAAGAAACGTTGGAGTCTTCAACTGATGTTCAGGAGTTTATTAAGTTCCTTCACACCGTAAGAGCTGCAGTAAACAGATATTCATCTTACAACACACTTAACAAATATTTACAAACGTACTGTATTCATTGACAATGACAACATTACCTTTTTCCTCTCTAACTGAGACACTATAACAAAAAAATCTGTTGAAATCTCCGCCCCTTCAGTAAAGTATTTACACACAAAGTATTTACATAAAAAAACCTGTCAAAAACCGTTAACTGCGACGGAGTCCGAACATTCAAAATAAAAGTCCTTTTCAAAATAAAGTTATCCTTTCATCCTTTCTTTCAGACAGGTTTATAAAATAATGTAAATTATAAATATTTATAAGATATAATATAATAAGAGAAGTAACTTCATAAAGAAATGACCAAATAATGGCAATTGGTCCTTTACACAGGGTGTCTACAGGTTTGACCAAGTTAAATTTAAGACTTTTTAATACAATTTTCAAACAAAATTTAAGACCAAAAAGACAAGTCACTAAGAAATCCAGTGCTGAGGTCGAGGTTGCCAGATCTGGCAGGTTCCAGCCCAAACGCGATGTAAAACCACTTGAAATAATGAAGAAACAGCCCGAATCATACTATGTTGAAACCGTCAATTATTACATTCAGAATTCATTTCAAGTCATAAGCAAATGAAGCCAAAAAAAGTTCAGGCTCCACACAAAAACTACAGTCCAGCTTTAGAGTGAAAATAAACATTTTTTTACAGCTCCAAGTGTTGTGTGTGTCAGTGTGCTGATCTTTGTCTGTTAGCATCACTGCTGATGTGACAGAGTTGGAAAATTAACTTTATACATTTTTGTTTTCAAATTGTATTTGGGGAAATTATTTATCATGTATTCATTTTGTTGAATATTTGTGAATTTTATCTCAATTAGTTGTTTTATTTCATTGTTGTTTTTATTGGCATTTCCTGAGGGAACTACCTTTTTGGCTGTCACCTTTTTCTGTACCTCCTGGGTTTCCGTAGCTCATTACATCAGCTCCTCACAGTGCTTTGTTGCATTGATGAGGGAGCAGAAAGTGCAGAAAGGGTCCAGAAGAATGCTACATGTGTTTTTATATCTTCTGCAGGAGCAAATAAATGCAGGAAAACAACTACTGACCCATCATTATTCCCACCTGATCCAAATCTGTTACACTAACGGATGCTAATGGATGCTAAAGTGTAGGAAGCGAAGTTAACCAGGCGTTGACTCGTTTTTTGTGTGCGGTTTTTAGTTTCAGGATGCTAGTGTGACTTCTGTTCAGTGGTTTCTTGTTATACGACTGGTGCAGTGGTCCTCGTCCTCATTCATTGGTAGCAATATGCCAACAGGGTAAATGGTATGCAGCCAGTGACACCAATCACACAATAAAAATACTTTAATAGCCAGTTTCATAACTGGAGATTGAGTTATAGTATCAAAACTAGTTAGTAAGTATCAGAGACAGTAAAAAGTGTCTTAAAAAGTAAAAAGTGTGTTCAGTCCACAGCTCAGGGGAGGTGAATCAGGGTGGTGTTAAGCAGGGGTGCTGCTGCAGCTGCTCCAGGGTGGCCCGCTTCCAAGGGTCCACAGCCAAACACAGATTCAGTAAGTCCAGGCAGCCTGGAAGAGAGGCCACAAGCATTATGGATCAGGAAATACTTTCACCTATTTCTGGGAGATTGGGATGTCCCAAAAACAGCCTTCTCTTACCGTGCGACAGCTTACTGCTGAATCTTTTTGTTCATCCATGTTTACTAGCAAACATCACATCAGGATACAGAAATGGAGTGCTGTATGCATGTACTGGAGAAAGATGGACCCATCATTCCTTTAACAGACATAGGACGGGGAAAATGTATTACGTCAGTGTTTTTATGGAAGGATCTTCAAACTAGAGAGTGTTGTAGCTGAGGAGGCAGTGAGAAGATTCAGCTTGGAAAGCCAGGAACCTGCTGCTATACCAGTGCTATACCACTGGCTCTCACAGGGACTGCTACAGTCACTTTACCAACATAACAAAGATAAAACGAGCCCAGAAGAGAAAAGAAAAGGCAGTTTCATTTCAAAAAGAGACTGTAAAAGAAGGTTGGTATCAAACACAATAAATACGAGTGTGAATGTAGATCTTGAAATTTGAATCTGTAGAGGAAACAAAGAATGGAAATTAGGACAAATCATAGTATTTCACACATTTTTGAGAACCAAAGCTGTGTAACTCACTGTTACAAACTTTTATGTATACATACATATACATATATATATATATATATAATTACACACACACACACACACACACACATACATACATATATATATATATATAATTAAGGGCTGTCAAACAATACATTTTTTGAATCGCATATTAATCGCACATTTATTCACACATTTTTTGCGATTCTTAATTACCTTAACTTATTTTTCAATTTGTTTTTTGTTTTGACTCCCATGTTGTGTGGATGATCTTTGTATAAGTCTGATATTATCGTGTTTCTAATTTCTTTTCCTGATCTGCTCAGGCCTATAGATTAAAATTAGCCATAGGCTATATTGTCCCTTTGAATGAATAAATAAATAAATAACTTAAAAAAAGATGGGCGATTCCTCATCTTGTAAAAAATATTATTTAGTCCAGTATGCCCTAATCTTAGATCATTATAACTATCTCCTCTCTTCCGGTTCTGTGCTCCATTTGTCTTGTACCCACCTGTTTCCATGTTTGATAAAATTGTCAGGCAGTGTCATTTATGTCCCAGTTTTCTTGCCATAACGAGGCAGCAGATTGTTGATTGACAACACCTGAGAGAGCTTGAATACAAAGAGCGTATAAAAACAGGATGCTGAGTTTCATCCAGCATGAGCAGCATTTGTTTTTAGTGTAACCAGCTGTTTGAAAAGTTTATTGTTTACTGTCAGGCCGCTGCTTCAGAATGGGTAATGATTTGTCTTGTAGTTCTTGTTGAATGTTTGTAATTTGTGCTCATGTGCAGAGACTTGTTTCTGTTTTACTGAATCTTTGACTGTTTCTGATCTGATGGCCACTTAATCAATCTCATTTCCTGTCTTGACAGCAAAGAAAGTGTTGATCGTGTACGCTCATCAGAGCTCTGCTTCATTCAGTGCTGCAGCTAAAGATGCTGCTGTGGAGGTCTTGACTGCTCAGGGCTGCACAGTAGAGGTATCCGACCTGTATGCCATGACTTTTAAAGCCACTGCTACTGCAGAGGACATCAAAGGTAGATGACAAACCAACAGATGGACTAAAAGGTTGTCTTAATCTTACTATCAGGCCCTAATGAACCCATCCACTATTTCAGGAGATGTGAAGAATGCTGAAAACTTCAGTTATCTGGAGGAGACCAGACTGGCATGTGAGGAAGGGAAGCTGTCAGATGACATCACTAAGGAGCAATCTAAACTGACGGAGGCAGACCTTGTTATCTTCCAGGTAATCTGGGTGTCAGTCATGTCTACCCAATGAAGTAAACCCTGTCGTACTAACTAGAACTTCTCTGTCCAGTTCCCCATGTACTGGTTTAGTGTTCCTGCAATCATGAAGGGCTGGATTGATCGTGTGCTCACAAGCGGCTTCGCCTTTTCAAAAGAGAAGCGCTACAGCCAGGGAGTCTTCAAGGTAAGGGTTGAACTGGGGTTTAAATTGGCTTTGGTATCCCTGTGCTGAACTCTACTCCATGCAGGACAAGAAGGCCATGTTGTCCTTCACCACTGGGTCTCTTGAATCCATGTTCAGCTCAACTGGGATTAATGGAGACATGAACGTCACACTCTGGCCACTGCAGGTACAAATGTGAAATGTTCTGGACTTCCTGCAGATCATCACATGACTAAACCTGCATGTTAATTTCTGTGCAGAATGGGATCCTGCACTACTGTGGCTTCCAGGTAGTGGCCCCTCAGGTCTTCTGGGCTCCTTCTTGTGCTACTCCTGAAGCCCGCGGCTGCATGCTGGAGGGCTGGCGCACACGTCTGCAAGGTCTCCTGGAGGAGAAGCCTCTGTCCTTCATTCCCTTGGACTGCTTTGATGACAAGGCTTTCCAGCTGAAGCCTGAAGTACACAAGGAGCATGACAGCAAGGAGTTTGGGCTGACGGTGGGCATCCACCTGGGCAAACCACTCCCACCCCACAGCCAGATGAAAGCAGGGTGCTGAAGTTGTGATTTAATAAAAGATGATTTGTTCTAACTTCAGTAATGGTTTTGAAGCTGTTTGTGGTAAAGCTTGGTGCCCATTGAACCCTAGTTGGCATCTCTCTGGAGTAACTATAGTTTCTAATGGCTGCAAAAGTTTCAACATGAGTAGCCGTCTGTGAAATGTCTGAAGTTATATAATGGTGTGATCCAGAAACGAATGCATAAAACTTTAAACTAGACATTGGCAGACAGCTGATACTCAGAATTATTCTCACATTCATAAAGAACCGGCTACTTGGCAAATTGCCTGTATTTTTCAACATTGAGGTACTTCTACTCCCTAGTTAGTAGGAGCTTGTAATTTGTAAATGCTTGTAATTTCAGTTACAAGCATTACTGAAGTATCTACATGGGTGTGTTAAGAAAATATCAGGACGGATCTTCAAATGAGCTTTAAACGTTGAACGCAACATTGAGACATTTAAGTGGTTTGAGCGCAAGTTTCTAAACGTTTTTCTTAAATCTGATCACCGACATGCACGGTATATTGAACTGATTGATCTTTTCATGGAGGCATGTCATTATTCAATTGATCATGAACAGTGATCTGTATTACAGAAAACTGTTCTTATTTTTTCACTGCAAAAGTGAAGAGAAGTTTCAATGTTTTTAAAAATGATTTATTAAACACTCATTTTCATGGTGAATCATGGAAATACATGTATACAGTATAAACAGTTCAATGCAATATCAGAAATAAAAGGAGCAGAATTATTTAGGAACGCTTTGAAATAAGTCAGGCCATCTGCAGTAAGAAATCCTAAGATGTCCAGGTAGAGTTGATCTGTCCTGTGATTGTCATTTGGTCTGAAAGGGGAATGTCTGATCACTGTTGCGCATTAAAACATATATTTGACTTCAAATAAATAATAAACCATTTAGAAAAACAAATATTGGACAGAGCAGGTGTTACAACCACACTGGACAAAATGAGAATCATCAGTGCTGAAACTTACCTTTATGACCATGATGACGACAGAAAAGATGATGGTGGTGAAGAACAAGAGGAGGAAAGTAAAAGCCATGTACCAAATTTGCATCACTGTGTCTTGGCTCACATCTACATGCATGATGTCATCAAAGAAATTACAGTGCTCCAGCGTGTCTGTGAAAGAAGACAAATTAAATCTGTTATTTGAGAGAAAAAAAAACTAATTCTGGTAAAATATTCATTCAATAAAGTGTAAGAAAGAAAAATGAGGATGAAAAGTACCTGGATTAGAAAAATGGAGGGAGAGGGTGGTGTTTTCATGTGTCACCCTGCAGGTGAGGAGCACCCTGGGTAGAGAGTCAACCTGGGACAGATGAAGGTGGCTTTGGATGCTGAACTTTCCATCCGGGCCTCTGTGGGGCTCACTAACGTAGCTCCACAGCTCTGTGGTTTCATCACGAAACCAGGTGATATTAATGGATGCAGGGCTGAAGCCAGAGACCAGACACACAAGTTCATCAGAACCCCGAAGCAAGATGGCTGAAGGTTTGCTGTGGATCACTGAGGCTGGAGAAACAGTCAGGGAAGGATGACATTATTGACAAAAAGGCAATGGAGCAATAACTAATATGAACAGTGAACATTTACTGTGACCTCACCAAACACAGGATTTATACTGGTTTTAACTGGTGTGTCAGATGATTCATGTCTGACAACACAAGTATAAGTTGAGTTTTTGTCCTCAGTTTGGGATACGTTTAGTCTGCTGCTCATTGAGTAAGATCTTCTCCCTGGGTCTTTCCATGGATCGCTGTTCATGTAACGAGAGGATGGGAGTCTGTGAGCGTTCTCCTCCCAATCTACCATGATGTTGGAGGGGAAGAATCCAGAAACTAAGCAAGCCAGCATGAGGTTGTCAGACGTAGACAGTTCAGCAACAGTTGGTTGCACAATCCTCACAGTTGGAGGAGACAGGTCTTGAAAAATACCAGAAGAAGAAAACAGTCAATAAGGGTTAAAATGTGTTAGATTTTTCTGTTGGAGTCATAACAGAGAAGAATATTGTTGTTACCATGGATAATGTTTCTGATGATGAGACTTTGGAACAGGCTGGATATCCAACACAAGCAATGCCAAAACATCCACAGATTTAAATTGCTATATAAACACATGGTCTGGTCAAATTATAAAGAGAGCGGGTGGTAACACTTTGTTTAATCAACTTCGGTCTTGAAATGTTTGTGTAATTGTTGTTCCTCATTTAGTAAGTTTGTATTGTCCATTACCTACTGGTACTGTTGTTCTTACCATCACTGACGTGTATGTATGTACTATATGTCCATGTCCATTATGTCCATTACCTTCTGGTATTGTTACTCTTACCATTGCTGGTATTTGTTATAAATATAAGTTAACGGTTTATTATAAATATAAGTATAATATATATATAATGGTTAACTATAAATATTACTATATACATTGTTCCTGGATTTGCAGGCATTGTGGCCATGAAATGCATCTGCATTTCGTAGCCACAATGTGTGTGAATTTAGGTGAGGTGAACTGTAGACATTTTTTTATTATAATTTGATATAGGTCTTTTTTTCATTTTTTTGGTTCAAATGTTGAGACAGGAGGAAGCCTTAAAAAAAAAAATCTGTCAAGTTGTTAATGAGAAACAGGGGTGGGATTAAATAAATTTTCCCACTCCCTTTCGAGTGTTGACGAATTAATTTGTATTTTGAACCTGCACCTGATAAACCTGATAAAAGGTATTTGTTTAATTTTATGTTGCACGCAGGTAACTTATGTTATGTTTATTGCTCGAAATAAATAAATATGAAATGAAAATGAAATGATGATACCTGCACTTTTGCTGATGTGCTCCTCGTAGCCCTGGTTGGAACATCGGTGTTTCCCCTCACAAGATACTGGTTTATCCGCGAGCCAATCCTTCGCTGAAACTTGGAGGAAGCTGCGCAAAGTCTCAGTCCCATTTCTGTGAGCCACAGGTTGCTCCGTATGGACATCGGGGGAGGAATATTTGTCACCACCGACTTTCCAGGTGACAGAGAAATGACTGAGCCGAGGACCAACCAGAAGACAGGTAACGTTCACCGGTCCCTTGTTGTGAAGCTGCTCCAGTGGTGGAGCCTGAACATAAACACCAACCACCTGAGACCATGATGGAGTCACTGAAACAAGAGAATCAGGTTAGACGCTTAAAACTACAAAACCTCTCAACTCACAATTATGAGAAAAGTGTCCAACATCTGTAAAATATGATTTAAAAGAGTATAATTGTGTTTATTCTTGATAAAAGGTTACATGTGTATGGGTTACATCCAGTACTCGAGTTGTAAAAAAAAATCAGGGGATGGTGGATTTTATCATATGGGGACAGATAATTTGTGCTGATTACAAATAATATAATATATTACAAATAATAGCACTGACCAAAACACCTGCAGAAATACTGCAGGAATGACATAGCAGCAGTTAAATGCAGCCTTCTGTAAGCTTTAAAAATCCACTGGGTTTACATCAAATACATCAAAACACAACAATAAAAAACCCTTTTCTGAACTTATCAATATGACTCTGTCCTTCACAGGATAAGTAAAATGGATCACTGCAAAAACTCACAATCTTAACAAGAATATTTGTCTTATTTCTAGTTAAAATGTCTCATTTTAGTAAAAAAAATCTCATTAGACTTAAAACAAGACTGATCACTGGAAAAAACAACAATTTTCACCTGTTTCAAGTAGATTTTCACTTGAAATAAGTAGAAAAATCTGCCAGTGGAACAAGATTTTTTTGCTTGTAATAAGAAGATAAATCTTGTCCCACTGGCAGATTTTTCTACTTATTTCAAGTGAAAATTTACTTGAAACAGGTGAAAATTGTCAAATAAGTTATTTTTCCGGTGGTATTTTTCTGGTGATGACTCTAAATGTTGAAATAGCAGTAAAACCACATTCATTGATGAAATGACATAAGTGATGGAAAGGGGGGATGGCAGTTTTACTGGGGGGATGATTTGGACCGTTTTTATTTCAGGGGGGATGCCATCCCCCCTCCCCCCTCATCCCCCCTCATCCCCCCTCAACTCCAGTACTGGTTACGTCACAGTTTACCTGAGCAGAAGCTGATGTTCCTTCTGACGGTTTTATTCAGAGAACTGTCAGACACCTCGCATGTGAAGTCCTTCCCTGTTTCCCACTCTTTCTGAGGAACATTCACTTCACTGGTAACAGTCACACGTCCATTTGTATCCATGGAGGTCTTGTTAGTAGATGAAGATATCGGTTTTAACTCAGTAAACCATTTAATTTGAGGGTTGAAGCCCCACCCTGAACACAAGAGTTTCTGTTGTTGTGACTCTTCTCTGGGAGCCAGAAGAAGTTCCACTGATGGTTCCACTAGATATAACATTGAAAAAGAAAAAAACATAAATGATTCGTTTAGAAAATGATCCATTATCAATCATCTGTTACTGACAATTAGGGCTGTTCGATTTTGCCCAAAAATAAAATCTCGATTTTCTTCTCTCAAAATCCGATTTTCGATTACGATTATTTTGTGAATTGACAAAAGGCAAAGAAATTATTTCAAATATGCTGTTTTTTTATTGAACATTTGCCCCATTGGGCAAACTTTGCCCTTATTAAACCAAAAATGAATGAATAAAGTGCAAAACTCTGTAAAATAAGTTGAAAATATATAAAAAAATATAATAAAATATAAAGTTTTATCTCTGAAAAAAAAATCAGCAAATCAGCACTTGCAAACATACAGTAAGTTATATTTCCAATTAAATAAAACAAGACATTTTCTAATTAAACTAAACTGGGTCTTTGCATGCTAAATAATAATGCAACCCATGAAGGAGGTAGAGGTGTGTAATGTCAGTCATTACATTTGCTATTCACATTTGCAAGTTTTTTGCAAGGAACACGAGCCGGTCTACGGCATCTGGCTTGAGGGATGCCCGGTGGCATGTTACAACGCCCCCTCCTACACTAAAGAGCCTCTCCGATGGGGCACTTGTCGCAGGTATTGAGAGGTATTTCCATCAATCATTAATATGGTATCAATCATTAAAATGTGTGCAGACACAATCTCACCAAAAATGTTGTTGATGGAGTTAGACACAAAAGGTTTGCTGGAGAAACCTTGGTTCACTTTGCAGGTGAAACTCATGTCCCTGGTCCAGTTTTGTGGAGGCACAGAGAACCGTGTACTGACTGAATGGAGGTCCGAGGCTTCAGGAAGATCAACATAATGCTTGTGAGAAACATCAGCTCCTTTGGCCTGAAATGTGACGTAGAGGTCCTGTGAGGAGGGCTTTGTGATGTCACACTGGAGCACAGCAACGTCTCCCTTCAGCAGGTCTGGGAGAGATCTCCTGATCTCCACCAGTGGAGCTGGACCTGCAGGACCTGGACGATGACAGCACCATGTAAAAGGTACATTTTCATGTGCAAACAGTGTTATTTAAAAGTTTGGGCATCCATTCACACATGTGTTCTTTCCAGATTAATTAAAGCGATCCAAACTGAAAAATATACACATAATAACAACATTTTTGGACCTTTCCACTCCCTGCAATATGATAGTTTGCAAACTTTGATCTTCTTACCTAAAACCTTTACCGTCTTTGTAACAGTGAAGCAGCGATGTTGAGCTTTACAAGTTAGCAGCTTCAGGTTTTTCCAGGTGCTCGATGGGACCTTCAGTTCACTGATTAAAACAGATGTGTTTGTGACTTGCTTCACTTGGTGGTTGGATGGAGGTTTCTCATCCATCAGCCAGCTCAGGTCGGCATCAAACACACTGCTGATGGAACATTTAGCATTCACATCAGTATTTGTCATGACTGTCTTGAAGCTGGGAATCTCCACATGGATGGAAGGAGGGACACTTCCATGGACTGCAGGAAACATGGATCAGTCCTCACATAGTAATCCAAGTTATTCAATCAGTACAAAATCTGTCATTAAACACATGTTTTGGACATTATGTCTAATCTAATATTTGCTGTGAACATTTAATTTCCCAAACTTACTGTGACAAATGCTTGTTGTCTTTGTATATTCACTGTCTTTGTGAATGGACTTGCAGGTAAAGTCTGAGCCTTTAGCCCACTCTGACATGTCCGGCTCCATCTCAGTGGTCAGACTGTAGGTTTTCTCTTCTCCCTCCACGCACTCCAGATTCCTTTCCTTGGGTTTAATGTGTGACAGACGCTGGTTGTTCTGTTGCCACTCCACACTCAGTTCTTTAGGAAAATAGCCGCTTAGGGTGCAGATGAGTCTGACTTGTGAGACCCCGAATTCACCTTCCCATACAGGATACAAGGTGATGTTTGGAGCGACGACCCGCAGCTCTGTGACAGAAAAGAGATGACAGGTCTTTACATGTTTCCTGCTTTGACTGTTTGAAAAACACAACCTGATTTCATTTCATTCATACGTACCTTCAGATTTTGGTTGGTAACCAGTTGACATGAGTCTTAATTCTAAGTGCAGTGTGTTTGTTTTCGGGTAGATGGCAGAGTTGTGGTTTTACAGAGTTTGGTTTTGTAGACGTGCAGAAATGGATCTGAAAGTCCGTTGCACAGATGTTGAGCTTGACAAGAGTGATCAGGTTGTACAGAGAGGAAGCTTTGTGTAACACCCAGGTCCAAAAAGGAACCAAATACAGAAGTGAAAGCACACAAAGAGCAGCAGAGCATTGCAGACAGCAGGTGTGAGGTGCGGTTATGCCAGTAAAAGAAACAGAGAGCACATTTAAATATCTCATGTTTGTTTACATAAACCATCAGATGGACTTCTTCTCATGACTTTGCCAAAGGTTTTAATTACAAGTCCAGTAATTATAGAGAGAAAAAGTAACCGACTGTGAGATCTCCTGATTAACACACCCAGGTGAACATGGTCCGTTGATTCCAGATGTGGTAGGATGAACAAAGTATCATGAAACATAAGATACAAACTGTTAAACAGCCTGATGAGTTTTATGTATTATTTAAAACTATAACAAATATGAACAGTTTCAAAGTCATGTAAGAGATTAAAAAATGGGAGAATACATGAATTGGTATTTTCACTCAAACATTTATTTAAAAAAGGATAAAAGCTTTTGAAATTACACTGAAAGAGAAATAACATTTGTGATTACTTACATGACTGAATGAAAATATAAGAAAAGTTTTGAAAAAGACAAAAAAACGTTTTTTTTTAAGTTCTTTCTTTGTTCTCGTATTTCATTTGATCTGAAATGAGATAAAAAGAAAAAAGAGACTGATAAATGTCCATGACAAAAATCAAAGTCTGTGTGTCGCTGCTGAAGAGTCTGAATTGAGCACTGTAGCACCCTATAATGTAATAATTTCCTGAAAATGTAATAAAATTTCCACTTAACTCAATCTAAAATGTAATAAAACCCAATAATGTAATAACTTCACCAATAATGTAATCAAATATCCTGACGGATATTGTAATAACATTTTTACCGATAATGTAATTCCTTATTACGTTATTGGGAATTTATTACATGGTACTCAAATTCTGCAATTTAACCCAATAGTCATTCTAGTGTTTCAAATCCAGCATATATAACATTCTTAGATACTTAAAACACAAAATGTAAAGCTCTGGACTGAAAATGAACATATATATATATATATATATTACATTATTTGTCAAGTATTACATTATCAGTTTTGAGGAAAAAAAAAAGACCCACCTGAAAATGTAATAAATTCCCAATAATGTAATAAGGTATTACATTATCGGTAAAAATGTTATTACAATATCAGTCAGGATATTTTATTTTATTATTAAGTTATTACATTATTGGATTTTATTACATTTTTGATTGAGTTAAGTGCACATTTTATTACATTTTCAGGCGTTATTACATTTTCAGGAAATTATTACATTATAGGGTGCTACAAGCACTTGATCAGAGTTTGTACATCACAGGTACAACATCGTTTCTTCTCAAACTAGAATTAAATCTCATCATAGAAAATAGAAAAACCTTACAGCTCGTTTGTGTTGTACCTTTCGGCAGTTATGTATCTGATAACTTCATTCACCTTCAAAAACATTTGTATGTACGGAAGTTACACCTGCAGAAAATATTTATTTCTCCTGCAATCGTCCAGACGCATGAAATAAAGTTTCACATTAATCCAGTTGGACTTTAGTCAAGAGTTAACTAGAATCATTTGTAAAAGTCCATAAGAAGTTTTATTCCTGTGTTAACCTATTTTAAACAAAAACACCCTTTTTATGATTTTTATTACATTTATTGAAGGGCTATTAATGTTTATTTTTCCTGTACATGAATCACTGATGGTTGAAATGTTGCTGCTGAAATTACTTTTGACTTTTATTAACATGTAAGATCATGTAAAAATGTCAGTATTGAAATTAGTTTTGGTTTTAGTTTGTAAAAGCAGCTTTAGTGGCACCAACATTTCATCAAGCATTGAATATTGTCTCATTTTTACTGAGAAGGTTTGCTAAATTTATTTAATGATGTCTTAATTTATAGTTTTTTTCTTATGTCTTATTATGGTATGTCGACTCGAGTGATAAGAAGTATCCTAAACTAACCTAATTAACTCAGGTAGTGTAATATGATCAGATCTATGTCATTAACATATTTATTTTGTGCTCTTTAATATTTTTACTCAATTATATTTCTGATGCAGGTGGTACCACGTTTTATTTAGTTACAAAAATATACAACAATAACTGATAAGCTTTTGTAATATAACTAGTTTTAAACTCATACTTCTAGTATTTTAAGATGATATTCTTTTCAATGCAGTTCAATTTCTTTTCAACATCTAACCGAGTATTTCCACACTCTTGTCTCACAAATGAAGTGAAAGATTTCCTGTGACACTTTTTAGTTACATTTTCATTTTTTTCTTGTTTAAATCAGTCCGAAATCTGTCCCTGCATTAAAATCTAGATGATTACCTTGAGAGCAGTGGTTCCAACAGTGAACACCAAAGTGATGAGGAAGAGGAGGATGAAGGTGACGGCGGTCTTTGCCATGTTATCTTGCTCGGCCTCCATGGCCTCGTTCCAGTGGCAGCTGCTTTCAGTCAGGAGCTCTGCTGTGGCTGCACAGTAATCAATAATAATGAGGATTATATCTATTAAAATCCACATTTGTAGACACAGTGGTCAACATTTCTTTGAGGTTCCTACAGTAGGTCATTGTGTTCTTGGACCTCACAGGTGAATATCTGTAATTAAATCAGTCAGTCTGTCGTCTGCAAGTGTCCTATGAACGTTAACAGTTTGGACCGTCTTTCTTTGATGACTCTTATATTCTTTATAGTCATTAACTTGGTCCTGTAATGATCCTGACTTGCTCAGAGAAAATCCATCATTATCCATCATCGTTGCTACGACTTGGTTTGTGAGCGACTGAGAAACACAGAACCCCAGATGAAATAATGATGATAATAATATTTTGTCTTGTTTGGAGTGCAAGAGCGAGTAGAGAAACACAGGCACACAAAGACAAGTCACACAAGCTGTGTTAGCACTCTTTCTGCAAATAACAATGAGAAAACTAGATTTATTTAATTATATTGCTGACTTAAGTTAGTGCAGAGGTGCTATTTTTGTCAGTAAAACGTTAAATAAAAACTTTTATATCAGAATCCTACAGTGTAAAACTTATATTTACGCCAAATATGTTTGACTTGGACTGGACTGTGACTGCACACTTCAAATCAACATTTAGCTCAAAATATTAGTTAAGTAAAGACATGAAGTGCAAGCAACAAATATGAACAGAACTTTTTTTTATTTATTTTCAATATGCATCAAAACACACAAACACAATGTCAATAAACACAATATCACAAGCAACAGACACTGAACAAAAAAAGAAAAGAGGACACAGCGACACACAACGACATCTACTACGCCTTGCACTTGTCAGGGATGCTTATGTCCAGGTTGACCAGGTTGGTTTTATCAGATGTTCTGTATCCAATGGATCTGACGATGGATTTAGTTGAGTTAGCGATGGATTCGTGGTAAACAACACAGCTGTACACCACATCAGTCTGTCTCCACTGGTCCAGGCTGAGGGTTAACTGGCTGTAAGCGGAGTAAGATCCGGTGTTTTCTACAGCGTTTGTGGTACTGAACTTGTATTTGGAGTCTGCTTCCTCGTCATCAACAAACCAAGACACGAAAATGTTCTGAGGGAAGAAGTCTTTCACGTAGCAAGTCAGGGTCACCACGTCTTTTCTAGTGTGTTCTACTGGAGGCAACATAAACACTGAAGGACGCTGAGCAGCTCCTCCTGAAACCACAAGACAACAATTAGACTGTGTGATGGATGCAAATACCAGGAAACCCAGAACACACTGGTGCTACAAGAAAAAAGCAAATAAAGTATCTAAATAACTCCCATCATGAGGTGAAAAAAATCATTAAAATCATAAATTACTTTTAGTTTTTTGTTGCTGTTATTGTTTTGTTGAAAATGGATCCAAATGTTCTTACCGTTACTTCTCTGATAGCGGGTCTTCAGCGGGTCAATCCAGTCCTTGTGTTCAACAACGCAGAAGCGCGTAACTCCCTCGTGCCATTCATCATATGTGATGTCAAGAACGTGCTCAAAGCTTTTTGTTGTTGTTGTTACATCCTTTGAGGTACCGGCCAGTACATCACGTTCATCCTCCCACCAAATCTTTTGCACAGTTCCCTTTTTGACCTTGATTTGACATGTAAGCTGTCCCTTTTGTTTTACAAATAAGTCTTCAGCTTTGGGGGCGATGATGTTTACATCCACATCTGCTATACGACATCCTGCATCTGAGGCAAAATAAATAAAAAGCTGTTGAACAGAAGTCTTTACAAAAATATTATAATCTTAAGCTTCTTTTTTTTTTTACAGAAAAATGAACTTTGTACTCACCACCGGGACCGCCACTGCTTGAATCCTTGTAGGTCTCATTTGCTGTCCTTTCTGAACCAGTTTTTCCCCATTTCCCCTCAAACACGCATGTAAATGTCACACCTTCACTCAACTCACTGGGTTTCACTATGAGCAAACTTGCTGAACTGTACAGCATCGTTCCGTTTGTGTCCTTTCTTTCCCCAGACAAAGAACTGATCTCGTCTATTTTGCTGGAGACTTCGCTGCCGTCTTTCCTCCAACTGATCCCATATTTTTTGGGTGAAAAATCTTTGGCAAAGCAGAAGAAGGAAGCCTCATCTTTGTCATGATCAATGAAGGAACCCGTTGTAAGAGTTGGTAACTCATAAACCACGTCTGAAAAACAAACACACACACAAATATATGTTTGCAGAAGCAAGCAATAATATATTTATATATATGCAGAAGCCTAGGAAAATGCTGCCATCATCATTTAATCAAGATTTACCAGATTATTATTGGTTAAGACAATATAATCAAGTTAATAAATCTTATCTAACTTGAATAAATATAACCACATCACGATGATGCCCTTTAAAGGAAAACTTGTTTCTCTTCTTAACAAAGTGTTCATACTAATCCAGAGGAAACTATACAGGACTGTCTCAGAAAATTAGAATATTGTGATAAAGTTCTTTATTTTCTGTAATGCAATTAAAAAAACAAAAATGTCATACATTCTGGATTCATTACAAATCAACTGAAATATTGCAAGCCTTTTATTATTTTAATATTGCTGATTATGGTTTACAGTTTAAGATTAAGATTCCCAGAATATTCTAATTTTTTGAGATAGGATATTTGAGTTTTCTTAAGTTGTAAGCCATGATCAGGAATATTAAAATAATAAAAGGCTTGCAATATTTCAAATGATTTGTAATGAATCCAGAATGTATGACATTTTTGCATTACAGAAAATAAAAGGACTTTATCACAATATTCTAATTTTTTGAGACATTCCTGTATATTCATTTTCATATCACATAGAACCGAGCTTTAACACTCACTTCTGCATATACATCGAATGGCAAGCAAACACAGTTTTGAAGTGAATGTTAATGATGTTAATTATAGACGGAGTGAAAACAGAGACAGAAAGAAGGACAATTATTCAGATCGATGGAAAGAAACGGACCACGCCACTGCAGTCCAGGACAGGTGAATAAGACATTCGGTACATTAGTGAAGATGGAAAAAGGACGAGACTAAATATGAACATAATAAAATTACACATCTGCCCCATTTAAACCCTCTTTTTTTAAATCGCGGTTTGGTGGAACTTTCCCCCCAAAATGTAATCCAATTATTTCTCTCTGTGATGTTCATTTCACTTCATTTGCAAAAGTGCAGTAAACTCTGACTCAAACAATAGTTCTCACAAAACCCACAAAATCGATGTCCTAGTGGGAACTGCACTGTAGATATGGAGGTTTTATTATACTTATTGATTATTAGTAGCAATTTTAGTAATTAGTCACTGTCTACTTATTTTTTATCAGGAATAAATGTGACTTCATGCAGCTCATTGCTTCTTTTGTTGGCTATAAAATTATTAAATTAATTAAATTTTTCAATTAAGAAACAGTTAATCAAAAAAGATAATCAAAATGGTTATACACATACGCATGTATATATATATATATATATATATATATATATATATATATATATATATATATATATATATATATATATATATATATATATATATATATATATAGACCAGCTGTATCGTGTTTATACTGCAAAATGCCTAAATTTAATTCCCATAAGTACAGTTACTAGTTACTACAGTACTGTAGCTGTTAAGAGGGATTTTATAACACAATTATGAGTAGTTACATACAAAAATGTGAATTTGTACTTTTAAATTGAAATTAAATACTAAAAAGCAATGATTAATGACTTAGCAAAAGACTTACTTGGCTGTACAACAGTCCCTTGGACGTTCCCTGCAGCATGAGTTGCAACACATTGGAAAGGTTTTCTTGCGTCCCAGTCCTGTCTGCTCACTTGGACTTGACTTATTCCAATATAAGCGCTGTTTTTCTGTACTGAAGGGTACTGGATGAAGTCTGTCAAAGACGTGCCGGCCTGGTTCCATGAGAAGGTCACTGAGGACGGCGTGAAATCGGTGGCAAGACAGCCGAGGGTGACTTTCTGTCCTCCTCCAGAGCCACATGGCATCAGAGGAAAGACCGTCGGTTTTGTGGGAGTTGCTGAAACAGGAGAAACACATGTAAAACGGAAATTAAAACAAATTCAAATAATGTTATATACTCATAATTCTTCTCAAATAACTGAGGTGAAGTTACTGCTTTGATGCAATGATGTAATAAAGACCAGCATGAACCAAAAACTGAGGAATGTTGAAGGTTTCAAAGTCCCTCTGTGAATCAAAATTGCTGCTTTCCCATTTGATTTAGTCAGTCTGTTTGTCATACTGTATTAATATTAACCTCCCTCAATAGTCTTTAAAACTTTTTTTAACCGTTTAACTAAAAGTGGAATTCCTCTTCAGAGCACTATTTGAACAGTAATTTGTCATATTTTAAAAATATTAATAAATAACTATCCATCAACTGAGTTACTGGCATAATTATACTACAAATGTTCTGCATTTGTGTTATCAGATGAAACGATATCTTACCTGATGAAACAGTCACCATTGTACCTTTTCCCCAGTAGTCAAAAGCAGCGTAACACAGTGATGAATCTACTTAACTCTGAGTATAAAAAGTCTGTTCCACTAACAGTGAACACAAAACTCATTAAAAATTAAAAATGAATCTCCCTTTCTCATGAAATTCATTCAAATTGGCCAAAGCATGTATATTTTAATGTTTTAAACAATGTTACATTTGAGAAAATTGGATTTTGTCAGTAGAAACGCTGTAAGAACATTTCACTTTGAGACCTTATAAGATAATAACCTACACTTTAACATAAAAGGGACATTTAAAAGTATAAAACAATCCAACTGTTAACTTTAAATAGTATAAATCTTACCTGATGACACTGTTACCATCGTGCCTTTTCCCCAGTAGTCGAAAGCCCAGTTATCACAGTAGAAATAGTCTATTCACACTCCAAACAAAAACTTCTACCATTAGGTCCTCTTGTTTCCTTTATGTAGTTAGCTTTTAAAAGTCTTTAATTTAAGATGAATTAAAAACAGAATTATTATCAAACTGAATTCAATGATATCAGGTTCTAATTGTTATTTGTACACATTTTTGTCAAGTGACAAAAATCTGATGGTCGCTGACCGATAGTTGTGGCAACGTGAAAACAAAAAAAATCATAAATTTCAAGTTTATTTTTTAAATTAGAAATAATGATTTCCTACCCGATGTGACGGTGACCACGGTGCCTTTTCCCCAGTAGTCAAAAGCGTCGTCACAGTAAAACAAACCATGAACTACACGAAACTAAAACCTGATCACAGATTAACAGTTTCCATCTCAATCTTTTATGATAGTATGTAATCTATAAAATCTAATATTCAGTATATTTCCATTGCATCTTAGAATTCGACAATAAGATTATTAAATTGACAAGCTTTTCATAAACAACGTTTAGACATTACAATAACAGATTTGTCGTACAGTTTTCAGAAATTAATGACCTGAATGGCATCAACTGTATTTCCCCAAAACAGATACATTGCTGTTTTTAAGGCAAAATCTACACATTAAAGGAAAAAAAAAATAGTTTGACTTACCTGAAGTGACTGTAACCGTTGTGCCTTTCCCCCAGTAGTCAAAAGCGTTGTCACAGTGTTGCATCTCAACATATCCATCATACAAAAACTTCCCAAAGACTCTGTTGATGCCACTGAGGTCTAAATGTTCTACACTGAACATTACAATGTGATATTTATTACCTTCATATTATTAAATTGAAATAAAGAGCTGTCTCGACCTGCTGTGACGGTTACCACTGTTCATTTTCTTGAGTTGTCAAAAGCACAATGTCACAATGTTATATGTGAGAATATTTAATACACTAAAAAATGTTTTTTAAGATGTCATTGATGCATCTAAAGTCTAAATCAAACAGTGTAAAATTCTGGACCAAAAACAAAAAGCTCTGTTTTTTACCTGTTGTGACAGTGACCACCGTTCCTTTTCCCCAGTAGTCAAAGTAGTTGTCACAGTGACACGTTTCTATAGTACTTTAGTACAAAAACGTCTCACACACTTTCACTAAATGATCTGACTTTACAGGAAATACCAGAACATGCCCAAAAAGTGTCTGGAGATTTCATAAAGTTTAGATCCTAGTTGTGTAATTAATGAAACTAATGTAAATATGATTATAAATCATAGAAAAGTATTGAATTGTTTCAACTACATGTATATCAGGTTTTTACTTACCAGAAGTTACTGTGACTTGTGTTCCTTTCCCCCAGTAGTCAAAGCAGCCGTAGTACACAGTGATGTATGTCAGTTGACTTCATGTACAAATACTTGGTTTTAATAAAAGAAAAAAAGACCTTCAGGGTTACTTATGAGGCCATTCCTTCTCTACAGTTTTTGGGGATTCTCCCTTGAGATATTTGTTTCCTGTGGTTTGAATTAAATAAAGTTACATCTGTTTGCCAACAGTCAGCGTAAACTTCCTCTTTGTCAGACAGACCTTATTGTCAGCTCCATGTCCAACACTTCACACATCACATACACCATTTTAATCTATTGATGATAATATATCTTAATGTTCACACTCTGAAATGAATACATTTTTAATATAGCCATCTGATCTGTCATGAAGATTTCACTCAACCAAACTGCAAAAACCTACAAGTGGCTTTTTAATGTTTTGGTTCATTAGGTCTGTTTATTGTCCAGAGATGTGATTTTCAGTTTTTTTTTTCATCCTAATGGACCTGAACAGAACAACAGAAAGAGACACTGTATGATGTGAAATACAAAAAGACAGTTGCATCACATTTAGCTGGTGACTAAATCCACATCTGGTTGGAAGAGTTGTTGAGTTTTGTATTAAAAAGTTAAATCCAGCTATTTTTCTGATTTTTGGGATCACTCGCTACTCAGACTTAGATCTGATGGGTCCTTTGGTTCCTTCAACTCCAAATAAACTAAAGTAAGAATCCTGCCAGTGAAACAGGAGCCGGTTGTAGAGGGAGTATCTCTGGATGAAGGAGTGAAGGTAGAGGGAGTGTATCTCTGGATGAAGGAGTGCAGGCAGGAGCTGTTGTGGTAATTGCTTGGTAAGTCAAAACAGAGCTTTCAATTTGATGCGCGTTGCAACTGGAAGCCAGTGCAGAGAGATTAGCAGCAGAGTGACATGAGCTCTCTTGGGTTGGTTGAAGACCAGACGTGCTGCTACATCTGGATCATCTGCAGAGGTTTAACTGAGCAGCAGGAAAGCCGACCAACAAGGAATGAACCCTCGAGCACCCTGCGGAGGGTGTAGAACTGGTCCAGTGTTCCACGGCCGGGACGAAAACCGCATTGTTCCTCCTGAATCGGACGTTCAACTATCGGCCGTATTCTCCTCTCCAGTACCCTGGCGTAGACTTTCCCGGGGAGGCTGAGAAGTGTGATCCCCCTATAGTTGGAACACTCTCTCCGGTCCCCCTTTTTAAAAAGAGGGACCACCACCCCGGTTTCCCACCACAGCTGCACCGTCCCCTTCCTCCATGCAATGTCGTAGAGGCGTGTCAACCAAGACAGCCCTACGACATTGAGAGACTTGAGGTACTCAGGGCGAATCTCATCCACCCCCAGTGCCACTGAGGAGCTTACGAACCACCTTAGTGACCTCGGCTTGGGTGATGGATGAGCACGTCCCCGAGTCCTCACCCTCTCAGTCTGGTTGAGGAGATCCTCGAAGTATTCCTTCTACCGTCCGACGATGTCCACAGTCGAGGTCAACAACTCCCCACTTTGCCCATAAATGGTGCCAGCAGAGTACTGCTTCCCCCTTCTGAGGCGCCGAACGGTCCGCCAGAATTTCCTCGAGGCCGACCGAAAGTCTTCCTCCATGGCCTCCCCGAACACCTCCCAGACCTAGGTTTTTGCCTCCAGGACTGCCCGAGTTGCGGTTTGCTTGGCCTGCCGGTACCTATCTACTGCGTCAGGAGTCCCACAGGCTAACATGGCCCGGTAGGACTCCTTCTTCAGTCTGACAGCATCCTTTACTTCCGGTGTCCACCACCGGGTTCTAGGATTGCCGCCACGACAGGCACCGGAGACCTTGCGACCACAACTTCGAGCCGCCGCGTCGACAATGGAGGCAGAGAACATGGTCCACTCGGATTCAATGTCCCCCGCTTCCCCCGGGGATCTGAGAGAAGTTCTCTCGGAGGTGGGAGTTGAAGACGTCCCTGACAGAGGGCTCAGCCACACGTTCCCAACAGACCCTCACAATCCATTTGTGTCTGCCCGGTCTGTCCAACGTCCTCCTCCGCTAGCGCATCCAACTCACTACAGGTGGTGATGAGTTGACAGCTCAGCCCGTCTCTTTGAGTGTCCAAGACATGCGGCCGAAGTACAGATGAAACGACAACAAAGCCGATCATTGACCTCCGGCCTCGGGTGTCCTGGTGCCATGTGCACTGATGGACACCCTTATGTTTGAACATGGTGTTCGTTATGGACAAACACCATGTCCACAAGTCCAACAACAAAGCACCACTCGGGTTCAGATCGCGGAGGCCGTTCCTCCCAATCACGCCTCTCCAGGTATCACTGTCATTGCCCTCGTAAGCTTTGAAGTCCCCCAGTAGAACAATGGAGTCCCCAGTTGGGGCACCATCAAGTACCCCTCCCAGGGACCCCAAGAAGGCCGGGTACTCTGCACTGCCATTCGGCCCGTAGGCACAAACAACAGTGAGAGACCTTTTCCCCGACCCGAAGCGTCCCTCTCGTTCACCGGGGTAAACTCCAACACATGGCGACTGAGCTGAGGGGCTATAAACAAGCCCACACCAGCTCGCCGCCTCTCACCCTGAAGCAACTCCAGAGTAGTGGAGGGTCCATCCCCTTTCAAGGAGCTGGGTTACAGAGCCCAAGCTATGTGTGGAGGTGAGCCCAACTATCTTTAGCCGCCGGTATCTCTCAACCTCCCGCACAAGCTCCGGCTCCTTCCCCACCAGCAAGGTGATATTCCATGTCCCCACTGCGAGGGTTTTGGTCCAGGGATTGGGTCGTCGAGGCACCCCGCCACGACTGCTACCCAGACCACATGGCACCGGGCCTACGGGAAGGCGAAGGTCCTTGATTTTTTGTTAACCATGATGAGCTTAGGTTTATTCATTCCAACAATATTTTTGTAATGGTTAGAAATGTAGAACTACATCATAAATACCTGAAGGTGTTCTGGCTTAATCCATACTTATTATATCTGGTGAAGTTTTCCGGTGTCAGTAAGCTTCGAAGCTGCACCTCCAACTGTATAGCAGGACTCCAGCTCCGGCTCTTTAACTCCGGTCCTCGAGGGCCGCTGTCCTGCACGTTTCATTTGAATCAGGTGTGTTAGAGTTGGGAAGCATGTAAGACCTGCAGGACAGAAGTCCTTGAGCACAGGAGCTGAGGAGCCCTGCTGTATAGAAAAGGAAAACATCAATGAATGCTGCAGTGGTTACTATAACTACCCTTCAACATGTTCTTAGCATATTTTGCATAATTGTTTTAGGAATATAGTGACACGTAAAACTGTCAACAAACAAACACATGCACTAGTATTTCTACTAAAGGAGGGATCTTCAAGTCCGGTTCCTTGAGGCCCGCTGTCCTGCATGTTTTAGATACTTCCCAGCTCCAACACACCTGATTCCAATTAAGTCATCGTTAGCACTTTATCAAGGTCTATTAATGACAGTCATTTGTATCAGGGTGTGTTAAAACCAGGGAAACATCTAAAACATGCAGGACAGCTGACCTCAAGAACTGGAATTGGAGACCTCTGTAATACAGTAAAGTATGGCAGGAGATCTCATGGACCTCTGGGATGTAAAATCCATCATGTCTACTTGGCCGCTGTATTTGAATCACAGTGCAGCAAAGGAATGCACATGATCAGGAATACTTTTGAGGATAATACCCTCACGCCCTTTATGCAGTTAAAAGACAAATGAGACTCTCAAAAGAACAATTATTTGAGTTCTTACAAATGATACAAATGATCTCACGTGTTAAACCATTAGAGGGAACAACCCTTTTTAGTGCAGTGAAATGGTTTAAATCAGTGAATTTGAATCATGTGATATTTATCAATCAATCAATCAATCAAATTTTATTTATATAGCACCTTTCGTCCAAGTACATGAAATACAAGGTGCTTTGACATTGTGATTGAAAAATAAGCATAATAAACAAATAAGAACTGGGAGACCAAAAAGATAAAAACTGGGAGACCAATGCACCCTGACATACAATATAAAATATATAAAATTTATAAAGAGATAAAGGTTCAAGGATTAAGGCTAAAAAAAATAATCAGTCCACAACAATAAAAATAGTAAAAACATTATAAGAGATAGATAAATAAATAAAACAGATACCTTTAAAAAAAATTTAAACGGAATAAAACTAAAACTATAAAATGTGATGCTACATAAAAGCCAGACCAAAGAGATGAGTTTTTAGTCTACGTTTAAAAATGTCCACATTTCCAGCTCCTCTCAGATCCTCCGGCAGGCTGTTCCACAGTTTTGGAGCATAGTGGTTAAAAGCAGCATCACCAAATCTTTTAGTTCTACTCTGTGGAACAGCTAGAAAAGAAGAGCCAGAGGATCTGAGGGGCCTTCCTGGTTCATAGAATAAAAACATTTCTGAAATATACTCTGGCGCAAGCCCATGTAGCGCTTTATAAACTAATAAAAGAACTTTAAAATCAACACGAAAACTAACAGGTAGCCAGTGTAAGGTTTTTAAAATGGGCCTAATGTGTGCTCTCCTTCTGGTCTGAGTCAGAAGTCTTGCTGCTGCGTTTTGAACCAGTTGCAGCTTGTTGATGGTATTCTTGGGCAGACCAGTAAGGAGAGCATTACAGTAGTCTATCCTGCTAGTTATAAAGGCGTGCATTAGTCTCTCCGTGTTGCCCAGAGAGAGAAACGGCCTCACCTTAGAAATATTTTTTAAATGATAAAAAGCTGTTTTTGTGACACAGCGTACGTGTGATTTGAAATTAAAATCTGAGTCAAATATGACTCCTAGGTTTCTTGCCTCTTTGCTCGGGTTTACTCCATATGTATTTAGTTTAGAGGCCAGTTTCTCTCTCTGGGCTTTTGAACCGACGATCAGTACTTCAGTTTTTTCCTGGTTTAGCTGTAAAAAATTCTGCGACATCCAGGCCTTAATATCTAAAATACAGTTAAAAAGTGAGTCAATCGGCCCAGTGTCATCAGGAGACACGGCCACATAGAGCTGTGTGTCATCAGCATAACTGTGGAAAGAGATGCCGTGTCTCCTGATGACACTGCCCAGGGGTAACATGTATAAATTAAAAAGTAATGGTCCTAAAATCGATCCTTGTGGTACTCCATAGGTAGCCTCATAGTGTTTGGAGACATTATTATCTATTGAGATGAAGAATTTTCTTCCACAAAGATATGAAGTGAACCACTTTAAAACAGTTTCAGCTAGGCCAACACGCTTGCTTAATCTATCTAAAAGAATTTGATGATCAATAGTATCAAAGGCAGCACTCAGGTCAAGTAGTACCAGAACCGAGGGTTTATTCTTGTCAAGGTTTGTTCTGATGTCATTTACTACTTTTAGCAGGGCTGTCTCTGTACTGTGATTTGTTCTAAAACCAGATTGAAACATTTCTAATGTAGCGTTTGAATTTAAATAGGCACTTAACTGAATAAAAACTAATTTCTCTAAAATTTTACTTAAAAATGGAAGATTAGAAATTGGTCTATAATTGCTGGGTGATAAAATGTCCAGGTTCCCTTTCTTTAAAATAGGTTTAACTAAAGCAGTTTTAAAATCAGTGGGGAAGACGCCTAGCTGTAGGGAATGGTTTACAATGGCCAGTATGTCTTATGTACTGTAGGTGTGTGAGTGTCTAGGATGTTGAGTCTCTCATCAGTTTCTTTTTTTTTTGTGAGGGGTGTGAGTGGAGATCCATGCAAATTATTACAGTTTACACACTTTTAGGAAAATGTGCTTATGTTTTTTGTCACATGTTGATAAAATATGGTACATACTGAATGGATAACAATAACTTCCATGTTCACAACTTACAAGTTCACCTCAGGCCTGCTTTGGTGTGAGCTGCTGTCATTGTCAGTGTGTTCATGAGTTTAATTTTCAGTCTAAAGTTCCAGTGAGTCGTCTGGGTGCGGAAGCACCTGCTGTGGTGAAGATTGTTTCCTGTATGTTACATAAATATTAGCCAGTAGTTGATAACCACAAGTTCAAATATGTGCACAGGCTGTACAGACTTTTTCATGTCCAAACTTTTACTTTTTGAAACTGTCTTTCTCGTTTGTGAGTGACTCACATTTAAAACATACTTTCATAAACACAAAATCACTGTCACGTGCAGCAGACAGAAATGCTCTGCAGGTAAAAGTACTTTAGCTTATAAATAAACATAAAATCAACAGTGTTGTGAAAAAAATATCAGTTTTATTTATGACGCAGTTAAAAAAGAGAAAAAAAAGTAGGTCACTGAAAAGTTGGTGGAAGATTAGAGCTCAGAGTTTATTGTAGCCTCCAGGGTCAGCTGATTGTCTGTTTGTGCTAAAATGCTGCTAAGAATCATAATGAAGCTCACAGTCACTGCAAGAGACTGAGGCCCCGTTTACACGTAGCAAAAACAGTGGTGTTTTCATGCGTTTTGGCTGTTCGTTTACACGAAAACGAAGCTCAAAGTCACCAAAAACTATCATTTCTGAAAACTCCGGCCAAAGTGGAGATTTGCAAAAACTCCGTCTTCACGTTTGCTTGTAAACAGAGAGAAATGGCCATTTAGGCTTCAGAACGTCACATTATGCGACAGAAACGACACCAGCGTCATGTGTGCGACCTGCTTTTACAATTTGTTTTGCCACGTCAATGTTTCCTTGTATTGTACTTGTTTTATATTCTAAAGTCACACTTAAAAGTAACTCCACTTCTCTGTCACTCCAAACAAAAGACTTTCGTTCATCTTGGAAGTAACTGGAAGTTACTTGTGTCATTTGTTGATTTTTTTTTTCCAGGATTCTGATTGGCTAGCATGACTTTATCTTCTCGTTACACTGCCCCCTGTAGGTTTGGCTGCTCATAGCACCTTAACAGCGTATTTATGCGGGTTTGTGTAAATGATGGTATTTTTCAAAACGTAGAGGGGGAAATATCCGTTTTTGTAAATACCCGGCTATGTGTAAACGTGGCCTAAGTCAGCCACCATCACTGTCATCAGGTCATTTCTCACCTCTGACCTCTCAACTTATCATTGGTCAGATCAGCTGTAAAATCTCCACGTCTTACTCAGTAGTGTCAGGCCCCGTACACACATAGCCGGGTATCTGCTAAACCGAAGATATTTTCCTACGTTTGGACCTGTCATCCATAAGAAAACGCAAATAAACAAATGTTTAAAAAAACTCCGGACAAAGTGAAGATTTTTGAAAACTCCGTTTATGTAGATGCGTGTAGACAGAGACAACCGGAGTTTTGCGTTTTTCGAATGTCACATTATGCGCCAAAACAACAACAAATCTGCTCTGACGTCTAACGTGCGACCTTTGTTTACTACAGAACTACAGATGATCCACCATCTGTTCTTCAAGCTATTTATTAAATAAATGGTCTCTGCTCTTGACCACCGTTTCCGTTTACTACGCGCACCGTGTACGCAGGGTACGCAGCGACGATTTAACGCGGCAGCTCCGTGGCGGGACACCTGGGGGGACTCGGGCTCGTTACCGAGAAGGAGACGCGGCTCCCGGGGAAGAGGCCAGCCCGAAGGCCGGAAGAACAGATGATCTACAGGTTTGGAATGCTTATGAATGTGGTCGAAAACGCAGATCTTCGGTTATGTGTGGAAGGTTTTTTTTTTAAAAACGATGTAATGTGGATACAAATTATTTTATAAACGGAGGGGAGAAAATTTCGGTTTTAAAAATACCCGGCTACGTGTGTACATACTGTAGCCTCAGTAGTTTTATTGACTTTGTTAGGATGAATGATATCACTTCTCATAGATGGCTACTTAACTGATTAAAAAAGTTAGTACCACAAACCTCTTGGCGCCTGAGGGCCGTGAAGATTTTTTTAAAGACACTTCTCTTTACATCACAGAGTTTTGTTGAAGACAGTGATTTGTTTGTCGTCGTCGTCGTCGTCGTCGTCGTCGTCGTCGTCGTCGTCGTCGTCATCTTACACTGCTTTTATTCACTGAGACAATGATGTTTTGTCTTTAATGTATTACAGTATAAATGACAATCCACTATTGTCATTTCTACTGTATTTCAGTACCTCATATAAACTTCACACTGGGTACTGAACATGACATACTTGCTGTTATTGTAATTTTATTTCACATTTTAAGAAGTACAAAACTGAGGTAGTACTCACATGTCATCAAATGATAATAAACCACATTTTGTGATTGCCTTAATTTTTGTGAAAAAGAAGAAAAATAGTGTTACATGCCCTCCAATATTAAGGCAAATATAATATATAATATACTGTATACTAAATCCTTGTGATTTGTTGAAATGATGGGATGTTTTTATTGAGGTAGGTTGGTTTTATGCTTCATCCGAGTTCAGGACAGGTTTTTGTAATGACATTTATCACCGTGGCTCCCACCCCACACAGTGACACATGTCATTACAAAAACCTTGTCACATGTCGTCTATGAGTCCACAGGTCTCCGGCAAAGCTTTCTCTCCAATAAGGTTGAAGGGTTTGTTTAATCTGAAAAATATCATTAATTTCAGTTCCTGATGAAATTATGAAGTAAACGCTATTTCTATTTTTAATCCTATGTGCTATTTTCAACATGAATTAAAAAAAAGAAACAAATAAAGAAGAAAAGATTAAATATAGTGGGACAATTTTGTACATTTTTTAAATAATACTTTTTGTAAATGTACATCTTTTTTTACCTTATGTTAATTTTACGATGTGAAGATGTAGGTCTGCAGTTATTATCAGTTGGTGTTATTTTTGTAACAGGACGTGTCACTGTGGCCGCTGCTAGTGGTTCAGCCTCTTACTAAAACTTCAGTGTTTAACAACACATATAATATACTTCTTCTTGTTCTAGCGTAACATTGGTCCTTTACCACTTTTAGATTAGGATAGATAGGTTTTGCAGTAATAATGATCATGACATGTGTTTCCCAGATTTTTAAAAGTAACAGTGGACTTCTTTCATTTGTTCTTTGTCCTTCACTTTAGTTGAGGACAGGTTTTTGTATCGTCTTTTTTCACTGGGTTCCATCCTCCACAGTGAAAAACACTCATTCAAAAACCTGAACATGAACTACAGTTTTAATTTTTTTAGTGCTGAGTGCATAAAACAAGACAAAACAAAAGCAACAAAACAATGCAGACTAGAAATATCAACAGATTCTGACCCCAAAGGGTTAAATATGCAGGAATGTATGATTGTATTAATGTACAACATCTGATCTTTACTGTAAGTAACATATATTAACTTCTGAACTTATGTTTCACCATGTCATTCAGGGTGGAATAAATAAATAAAAACAATTTTTGGGTTCTAATTTTGCACGTTTGCTTATTCAAAATCTTGTCTTTCTTCTTTGTCTAAAACAACCTTTTTAAACCTCTAAAACCTTTCAGTGATCTCTTTTTCTTTTACCACAGTAAGGCTGATTTCCAGTTCACTGCAGAACAGGTTTTTGTATTACCATATATCACTGTGGTAGCCGTTATAGTACACTGTGATAAACCCTCCTACAAAAACCTTCGTCTGAACATCTCACCAAACTGTCAGTGTTTTTGTACTCAGACTCCATCAGGAACTTTTCACTTTACTCTACACACATATTCTTTTCTTGCAACACATCTCAAAATAGCAACATATAAGAGTTTGTGTGTGATAAAACATTTGTTTTCTTTATATATTAAATGCTTTATGTTGCTTGCAGTCATCCTTTTGTCACTTGAATTTAACAAAACTGCTCCAAAAGCATATCCGTCAAATCCACTGTCAAGAAACTCACAACTCATTTTTGATTGTTTACAATAAATTATGTTTTATAAATTATTCATTTTATTTCTTGTCAAATAAATGGCTGCTATATTAACTCATTAGTTGGCTAATACTTAGTTCAGTTCAGCTTTATTTTTATATCATCAAATCAACAAATGTCATCTCAAGACTAAAATTAAACTAATTTGAAATTAGTACAATTAATGAAAACCCAATCAAAACACCAATATTAATTATAACCTAGATAAGGAAACCAACAGGTTGAACAAAGACTGTAATAGATAATGGAGTGGTCATACTTTTATTTAGTTTTATACATTTACAGTTGCAAGAGGTTTTTGTCACAGGATTTATCACTGTGGTAGTTATTGTACACTGTGATACATCCTGATACAAAAACTCCACCCAGCACCCTGACTTTAATGCTGCACTTGAGCTTTTATGTAGCGTTGTATCCCAATGACAGCTTTTTAAAATGTAATCTTTTTTTTTAAATTGAATATATATAAATACATACATAAAATTATATACTGTATATATCCTTTGTTTTATTTCAAACGTTACTTTTTCCAACATAACAATGGGGGAGAGTCAGTTTGTTGTTGTGAGGTTTTTGTATGGGTGTGTATCATTGTGCCCCCCCATTCCATCACCATGAAAAACTCCAGTACAAAAACCAAATGCACTATTGCACGCTGGATCTATACCGCCTTCAGGTAAGAAAAACATGATTTCAATCGGTTGTCTCTCAGGAAATTAGCACATGGGATGAATATTTATTACAAATGAATTAAACATTTAATTTGGTAATAGTATGAATGATTTCTTCTTCATCTGCCATATGTTACTAACATTATTATTATTGTAGTAGTTGTTATTGTTCACACATAATAATAATGATAAACCTTCAAGAAAGGCTCACTGTGTATATAATGGGATAAAACTTCTGGTGGTTTGTCAGAATTTTCTTTGAAGTGTTACAGTTGCAGAATTTTACGGGTTAGTTTGTTGGATTTTCAGGATATTTTAAATCTGGATCAGAGAAGAGCATTATCACCAGGATGAGGAGAATTATTATTTATTTAGTTTAAATCACTGTGAAAGTTTTTATTTATATCTGGTTGATGATTCAGTTATGAAATTAATGGAGATGATATATATGATATAAAAATCCTGCTTAATTTACCTTGTTTTTGTGGTGTTTTTTTTCTAAAATTGTATTTCTAAATACATTTATGAAATGCTCTAAATAGAGATTGTAGGGCATTATTATGTAAAGATTTTAACTAATACATGTGAACTTTATTGCATTTAGTGTGTGACCCAGGTCAGACTTCTTTTTCCCATCTTGATTATTTTAACAATTAACTATTATTTAAAAAAGACAAAGATTTTGGCAGAAATTATTATCAAAGACATTGTAATATTGTATTAATACATTTGATTTGATTTGATTTGATTTTTATTTTGTACATGTAAAAGAAAACAATTAAAGAGAAGATAAGAAAACAAAACAAAGAATTTCATACTTTAACACTTAATATCTTATTTACATGTGCAAAAAGGAGTAGGAAGAAGTGCAAACTTATTTAATCTTACCCCCATTCACTAATCATTTATTAACACTTATTTATAATAACTAACTATACTATACCGGTAATTATACTCACACACTGTACTCACACACTTACCTATGCATACACATAATTGAGTATTTCTATATATTCTATCTATCTACACACATGCCCATATAAATATTTATATAAATATACTCATTTACACCATACTATATCTATATTAACTCCATCTTCTCTATATCTATATATATCTACTTACACACGTATTCACACACATACACACATATATACATACACACATATATACATATACATACACATACACCCATATATATATATATATATATATATATATATATATATATATATATATATATATATATATATATATATATATATATATATATATATACCTATATATGCACATGCATACATACACATATAATTAGCTGCCCATTTCTGTACATAAATATAAACAAATCTACCCATTCACCCAATAGTGTTTATATCAGGCCTTCCTCTTTGTAGCTTGTGAAAATCATGTTTTTATATTTGTTTTTAAACTGGTTAATGTTTGGACATTGTTTTAATTCTGAATCCATTCTGTTCCATAGTTTAATTCCACTGACCGATATAGAAAATCTTTTCATTGTTGTTCGTGTTCTACGAGTCCTAAAATTTAGAGAACCCCTTAAATTATACCTCTTTCATAAAACATTTCCTGTAAGTGAGATGGTAATACAGTAAGTTGTTCCTAGCTTTATACATTAATTGTGCAGTTTGGAATTCCACTATGTCAAAAAATGTGATTATTTTAGAATTGCAGAATAATGAATTGGTGTTTTCACGAAAACCAGCATTATGAATTATCCTTATGGCTCTTTTCTGCAGTATGAATAGTGTTTGCAGTGAACTTTTATATGTATTTCCCCAAACCTCTAAACAGTAACTTAAATAAGGCAAAACCAGGGAACAGAACAGAATGCAGAGTGATTTATTATCCAGGAATTGCTTTGCTCTGGCCAGAACTGAGATGCCTCTAGATACTTAGTTGTGGATGTGTTTAATATGAGATTTCCAGCAAATCCTGTCATCTATAATTACCCCAAGAAATATTGTTTCATGTACTTTTTCAATGTTTGCTCAATCTGTACCTGTGCTTGATTGTTTTTATTGTTTCCAAATACCATAACTGTACTGAGAGGATAACCTTTTGAAAAATTTGATAGAAAACAAATCAGGCAATATTTTGTAATTTACGAAACGACAAACTCTTCAGAATAATTAGCCAGAAATAATGACTAATTTGTTGAGCTTTCATGTTTTCATGATCCACTGTAAATGTGACGTCACTCTGTCACGACAAAAACAAGACTTTGCTGCCCTCTATGGGTAAAAAGGTGAATCTACAAAACATTGTCAAATAAAGCGTTGAGCTGGTTTTTATTCAACAATATTCTTCAATGTTTCTGTGAGCTTTCAGTACCTCTGTACATCTTTAATCATCCATCCATCCATTCATTTTCTATACCTGCTTTATCCTGTACAGGGTCACAGGGGTCTGCTGGAGCCTAACTCAGCTCATCACAGGCAGGAGGCAGGGGTTTATCCTGGACAGGTCACCAGTCCATCGCAGGGCCACATACAGACAGACAACCAGACACACTCACACTCACACCTACGGGCAATTAAGAATCATCAGTTAACCTACTATGCATGTTTTTGGACTGTGGGAGGAAGCCGGAGTAACCGGAGAGAACCCACGCAAGCACGGGGAGAACATGCAAACTCCACACAGAAAGACCTGCCGGGGCTGGAGTCAAACTAGGAACCATCTTTAATCACGTAGTATAATATCTTATATGTGGTTCACATGGGACTCCAACTTGTCATAGCATTCCCACGGATTCTATTTTGTTATAACAAGTTTGTATGTTTTTATTTTTTTGTTGCAGTCTTTGTTGTTCTAAAAAGTGTCATCATGCCTCTATCATGCAGTTTTCTTTTCTTTTGTTTATTTGTTTTCTTTTTTCCTATAAACATATTGCATCCTGTTTACATTTAAGAAAGAATCAGGTTTTTGTGCAGTGGCTCACTCAGCTGCAGTCACTCAAGGACATGAATAAACAGCAGTTGTTGTTGTTGTTGTTTCTGGAGATGGTGAACCAGCTCTGGACTGAATGAGAGTAGTAGATAATAACACTGCATCACTGATATAATCAATCCATTCCAGTTGTTTTCCTGCAGCTGTCAGATCCAAGCGTAATCATAACTATCAAACTCTGAACATGTACAAGTGTGTCTGAGGGATTCTCCAGATGTTTAAACCTCTGTTTCAGACTCGTGTTTGACCGTCAGTGTCTGCAGAAAAGTAAACACACCATCCTAGAGTTTTACTGTCTTTAGGTGAGTTTGTTTGAAAAAATAAGTAAATAAATAAAAAATTAAATACATACATACATCATTGTAAAAGTATTTTTTGTTCAGTCCTGTTAGTCCTGTTGTGTGACTCTCTGAACTTTGCTCTGAAACATTAATAAAGAAATGTCAAAAACACATCTCATTCATAAAAAAACAATAACTTGAAAAATACTTAAAATTTATTACACTCCTTTTTGTATGAAAAATGTAAAAACATTTTTAAATGATTTCAATATTTTGTTGTAACTTATACATTATTTTCATCACTAAGCTTTTATTTGTTATTTTAATCATCAGTGCGCAACCATCTTGACTCACATGATTACCAGCTTATTGTCAGTTACACAACTGCTTATGAATCATTGTGCTGTTTTAAAACTGGATGTTTACCGTATTTTCTGGACTATAAGCCGCTACTTTTTTCATAGGTTTTGAACCATGCGGGTTATACAAAGGTGCAGCTAATCTGTGGATTTTTCTTCCACCGCTAGGGGGAGCGCTAACCCGGAATTAGAATCAAAACTCAGACAAAATAAATGCAAAGAAGAATACGCTACTTCTTCTTTAGCAGATAGAAGTAGGTAGAAGCAGATTTCAAACAAATAGATAAATAAATACTGGTTATTTTCTCTTGGTTCTGTCCCGTTTTAATCAGCAAAGTTGCTGCCGTGTTAAAAAGACACTGTTAGGAAAGGATCTATTTAGGTACAAACATGTACATCATTTACAGTTCAAAATTCTTCTCTACATGTAGTAAATATCTAATTTAACAACATAAATATCTGCGGCCTGCATATCTTTTTTTTTAAAAATAGAGCGGATGCGGCTTGTATATCTTTTTTTAATTATTTTTTTAAAAGTAGAGCGGATGCGGCTTATATACAGGTGCGGCTTATAGTCCAGAAAATACGGTAATTAAACAAATGTTTTCTGAGAAGCTGCAACGTCAACATTTAATGTAGCTGCTGCAAAACTTGTTCCACAAGAGGAAAAATAACATTATTAATCATTTGCTCTTTCAAATTTATACTGATATGGACTCATATTAGTAATAAACTACTTAAGAGAATAACTCCTTACAGACAAACAATGAAGAATCATCATTGTAAGGTTATAAGAAGTAGTTTAGTGGCCAGCTGAGCTGGTTGTTATGGAGATCCATGTTCCAGGCTTTACCACATACTGTAAAGTGTGTATAAGGAGGGCTAATTGCCCCACACCTGTGATTGCCACTTTTACCTGGGTTGCCACACAGAGAGCAAGCAGGGAGAGCAGAGAAGCCTAATGCTGGTTAGTCAGTGTTTCTGTTTCTACTCACTACGTTATGAGGAAAGTTTGCACCCTTGGCGAAGCGAGGTATGTGGCATTTAAATAGTGGCATGTGTTTTTACTTTCACGGTGCCCGACGATGGAATAAAAAACTTTTGTACCAGTTGAACTCTACGCTGTATCATTGATGCCAAGGGCTGATAGAAATGTTTTTATTTTTGTTTAATTAAAGAAACAGGAAGTATGCAAACACAGAAACAGTTACCGATTTCTCACTGTGTGAGCAGAGCTGCAATCATTTTTATTCATCTATTTTCCTAAATTATATTTTAAACATGCCCTTGTGTATGAACTAGAACAGTCTCATAATTCGCAAATGCACACACCGCTTCACAAATGCATGTTTCGTAAATGCACAGAACAATTCACACGTGCGTAGGACAAGATACACAAATGTATTTTTGATGCACATACAAATATAACCTTATTTACAAATGGGTTTTCTGTCTGTGAACTGTGCTGGATTTGCGTGTGACTTTTGAGACTCCCCTGACGTGACTCCATCCACAAATACATTTTTTTTAACATGGAAGGATCTGCAACCAATCAGATGTCTTCCTTTGTTTCAGCCAATCATAAGAGCGCATCCCACATGGGGGACGATTTACTCGTAAACCAATCAGAGTAAAGGAGCGGATACACCTCCTGTTTGAACTGCGTTCGCGTCGTTCGCTTAAGCCGGACAGACACTGTGCGATTGTCGTCTCGTTTTGAACCAATTTTCCACTCTTGCAACTATTTTTTGGATCGGAGACGAGAGTAACGACGAGCGAGTAACGACGAGAGAGTAACACCTCACGACGAGCTCCCGATCACAAATCGTGTGCTCGCAAGAAAATCAAACTTGTTTGAAATCCTGGTCGCTCCTCATGAAGGTATCGCACAGTTGAAGCAGCTACGACCCGATTGGCCTCATCCTTTCGCAGAGACCGTGCGCAATCTTTGATGTCACGTCAAAAACTATTATTTGTAGTTTAAAGTGTTGCAAATTCACATTACAAATCATGTTTTACTAGCAGAAAAAAAAGACAGCATTTCCCACGTCTGCCCAGCCAATTCCTTGTCCAATCACAACGTTGTCTAATCTTTTTTCATTTATCGCCACACAGAATGGCACAAATTGCTAAAGGCTGATTTATGGTTCCGCGTTACACCAACGCCGTAGGCTACGCTGTCGATTTAACGCGGAACCATAATTCAGGCTTAAGGCAGCGCGTTTGTTTTTGCTGAGCATCTTTGGTGTCTCCCACTTCGGGGTTCTTCCTCTTCCACTTCTTTTTGACATTGCAGTTCCAGTAACAGAAGTCCGACGTGAGGATCATGAACGTATAGTGTGAGCAGACGGGTCGTATCAGCATCGGGTCGTACAGTGTGAGACCATTACTAGTGGGCTGTGAACTTTTGAACTCAGCTATCTAGTCGTGCAGTTTGAGATGGGGCTGAATCAAACGATTTAAAATATCGCACAGTGTATGCCCAGCTTGAAAAGTGATTCAATAGAATTAATTATTCAATAGATAAATAAACAAGACAGTAACACGGGATGGTATGGAAAAGTATTAGGGCCAGGTAGGAGAAAAAATATTTGAGAGGGGAAGATTTTTTTTTATTGTGCACTTCGAGAAAAAAGTGGAAATGTCGAGATTAATGTTGAAATACAATTTCGAGAAAAAAGTCGGAATGTCGAGATTAACGTTGAAATACAATTTCAAAAGTAAAGTCGGAATTTTGAGAATAAAGTTGAAATGCATTTCGACTTTTTTCTCGAAATTGTACTTCGACATTAATCTCGACATTTCGACTTTTTTCTCGACATTTCCACTTTTTTCTCAACATTTCCACTTTTTTCTCGACATTTCCACTTTTTTCTCGAAATTGTGCTTCAACATTAATCTCGACAATTGCGATTTTTTTCTCAACATTTCCACTTTTTTCTCGAAGTCCATAATGAAAAAAAAATCTTCCTCCTCTAAAATATTATTTTTATTTTTCTCCTGCCTGGCCCTAATACTCTTCCGTAGGAGAGGAGATCACTGCTCTGCTTTTCTTGTGATCTCGGTAAAGAAATCGCGATTGGAGATGGTTTGTCTGGCCGTTAAACCAGAGCCGTCGGGAGACGGGAGAGCTCCAAGTCCTGCCGATGCAGCAACTGATAATGAGAAACAGCGGAGATATTTATGTATTACAGGCTTCTTTCAGGAGAACGAGCCTGTCGACACGTCAAATGACGGGGGCGAATATACTTGCTGTTTAGAATGCGACCTGCAGTTCTCGCTCTGGCCGCGAGTGGCGCTGGTCCAGTTCAGACACCAGCTGACCACAAGTGACCGGACGGGAGGTCAGAAACAAGCAGCTTGTATCCTCACATTTATGATGTGACATTGCCACCACACAGAGAAAAACGTGTCAAAACAGCGGTGGCAGATCAACACATTCCCAGTGCAGATAGAGTCGTGCTCATGGGAAGATGATGGTGATAGTGCTGGTGGGGAGTTTTGTCCACCGATCATCAATCATCTGAGCTCGATACAGAGGTTCTTCAGTTATCAGTCGACCGCCACGACTTTGCTCCAGATATTTCGGTAAATTAATCTCCTGACGACATGCCCGTGCCCGCTCCACCTGGCTGCTGCAGCTCGTCCCGTCAGGTAGAAGGATGACAGCCAACTCTCTGCTGCGTCTGTCTGGTTCTGAGCTGAATCAGCGGGACAATCCCATGTTGTCAAACCAAACGGAGCAAATACATAAATATCTCCGCTGTTTCTCATCATCGGTTGCTGCATCGGCAGGACTAAGAGCTCTCAAGTCTCCTGACGGCTCTGGTTGAACGGCCCGACAAACTTTCTCCGACCGCGCTGTTTTCTTTGCCGAGATCCCAAGAAAAAACAGAGCAGTGATCTCCTCTCCATCCCGTGTTGCTGTCTTGTTTATTTATCTTTATACCACCAACTCGAAATATTGAATCACTTTGCACTAAGCAAACGACGTGATCGCAGTTCAAACAGCAGGTGTATCCGCCCCTTTAATCTGATTGGTTTACGAGTAAATCGTCCCCCACGTGGAGTGCGCTCTTATGATTGTCTGAAACAAAGGACATCTGATTGGTTGCAGATCCTTCCGTGTTAAAAAAAAAACGTATTTGTGGATCGAGTCACGTTGGGGGAGTCTCAAAAGTCACACGCAAATCCAACGCAGCTCACAGACAAAAAAATGTTTGTAAATCAGGTTATATTGTGTGCGTATCAAAAATACATTTGTGTATCTTGCCCTACACACGTGTGAATTGTTCTGTGCATTTGTGAATTTTGTCCTGTGCATTTGTGAAACAGTGTGTGCATTTGCAAATTATGAGACTGTTCTAGCTCCATACTTGTGGATCTTTGTGGAACATTTCTGTGGATCTTTGTCCTCTTATCTGTCCTTAACTCAGAGTGTGTCTTTCTCAGTCCTCTGGCTGCAGGTTGGACGTCTCATATTCATCGTGTTGTTCTTTTCTCTGCTGATTTCTGTTCATCCTTTCACCCTGCTGCCATATCCTTGTGCAGTTCCATCATTTGTTACCTGACCATCAATTCAAGTAGTCTTTTGTAGGTTATTTTATCCAGTTCAAGTTGCATTAAATTAGGTTTTTGTGAGGTTAATCAACTCTTTTGAATTAAGTTGTCATTATGAAACAATCAGAATCAAGTCAGTTTGGAGAGCTGACTGTGTTTTAGACAATTGCTTATCACATGTTACCAGTTACAACAACCACTCCCTAAACTACTCAGGGGTTTGGGCTGGTACAACTGTCTCATGGTCAGTTGGACAAATCTGTTGGAACACCCTCAACAGAAAGGATGTCTGTTTGCTCTGCAGAACATAGATTAGTTGTTATTCAACTGAAATGTCCTGTTTATCTGTTTGTTACCTCCCATTGTCCATCCACTGTCTACCATTGGTTGTCTTAACATGGCCGACGCCTGTCAGTTTTACCAATAAATACTTCTTGCAAAAAGGGAGCCGGCAAGCATTTCGTCGAGAGCCACAGAGAGAGAGCCATGTTGTTCGACAGGGCTCCGACTTTGCTTCACGTCTGCGCAGAAGGCCTTAAAAATCATTCCACAGTCTCTGTGTCTTTCCTAAGTTATTAATTTATGTTGTGATGATTTAGGAACCTAACATTTGGTGCCGAAACCCGGGATCTCAAGCTCTGACGATCGGAACGGCGTACGATCAAAAGAGGCCACATGAAAGCTGTATGCAGCCGTTCCGACTTCGGGAACGGGCCCAGATTTGGTCTTGCGCTGTTCCGGAAGTCCAGGTGACGAGATCCCGAACCAGGGGAAGACACTAGGAGACTGGTGAGACCTTTTCTTACTTAAATACTTAGGGTATTGATGTATTTTTGTGTAAAATACAAGTGAAATTTCTGTGTATACTAACAAGAGGTTAGCGAAAACGGTGTTTGGCGGCGGGTCGGGGACCCGATTTTTATGAAGGCATAGGGGACTTTTAAAAATACTAGCCTAAGAACAGTGCGTAAGACCAACATCTAACTCGGTCAGGGGACCGGGTTTTGAATGTCAGGGGACTTTAAAAGTACAGAATAACGAGAAAAGGTTTCTATTGGAATGATTTTTAATGGTTGTGTTTTATGTTTGTCTAATGTTTGTCTTGTCTGATGTTTATGACAGGAAACTGTATGTTCAATGTGAGGTTTCCAAAATTGAGAGGCAACATTTTAATTGCTCACTAAAAGATCAGGCTAAAACCAAACTTTTAAAAAAGGAAACTTGTGTCCTGAGAGAAATTTAAGGAAGGAAAATAACTGGCTAAAATAGCCGACACGTGGTCAAGCTGAAACTTATGCCTAAATAATCTCTAAAAGATGCTTAATTGATGGGGAGACGTCCTCAAACTTAAGAAAGATGGAGACAAAATCTTGCAAAATAATATACGGAACTTAAAAAGAAGAAAATTGACTTATTTAAGACTAGAAGAAAAAACAAGAAAGTAGCGACCTGTGATGAAGAGACTGGGGAGGGGAGAGAGCTGCTGCAGGCTGCAGCCCTTTGTCTGTGTGTGTAAGGCTACAGCACTGTGTGTGTGTGTGAAAGCATGCTCCGGTTTACGAGCGGCTGCAGTCTGTGTCTGAAGGAGAGAACTTTTTGTTTGCTGGAAGAAGGGGGGTTTTCAGAGGTGAAGCTCTCCTCTTGGAAAAAACATAGAAATGGAAATATAGTTTGTTCTATCATTCTAAGCCCTGAATGAAGGCATAGAATCATAGAATTCTCAAATTGGGTTAATTCACCATTTAAATTGCAGATTAATAATAATAATAATAATACATTTTATTTATATAGCGCTTTTCAGGGCACTCAAAGACGCTTTACATTAAAACAAAACACATAATACAAATTACAATACACAGGACAGTACATAAGGACACAACATGACAAAGGACATTAATCACACATTAAAAGCTGTTCTGTAAAGGTGAGTTTTGAGATGGGATTTGAATGCTGGGAGGTCTGTACAGTCACGGATGTTTTTGGGGAGGGAGTTCCAGAGGGTGGGAGCAGCGATGGAAAAGGCTCTGTCGCCCCAGGTCCGGTGCTTGGTTCTGACAGGAAGGGACAGGAGGTTGGCGTCAGAGGAGCGGAGGCTGCGGGAGGGAGTGTAGCGGTGGAGCAGGTCGGTGAGGTAGCAGGGGGCCTGATTGTGGAGAGCTTTGTGGGTGAGGAGAAGGATTTTGAAGTGGATCCGTTGCGGGATGGGGAGCCAGTGGAGCTTCTGGAGGACTGGGGTGATGTGGTCTCTGGAGCGGGTGTGGGTGAGCAGGCGGGCGGCAGAGTTTTGAATATATTGGAGTTTATTGAGGACCTTGGAAGTTGAACCGTAGAGGATGCTATTGCAGTAGTCGAGTCTTGAGGTGATGAAGGCGTGGATCAAGGTTTCAGCGGTAGAGAAGGAGAGTGATGGACGGAGACGGGCAATGTTTTTGAGGTGGAAGAAGGCAGTCCTTGTGATGTGGTTGACATGGTGTTGGAAGGAGAGGTTATTGTCCAGGATAACTCCGAGGTTGCGGATGTGAGTAGAGGGAGACAGAATGGAGTTGTCAATGGTGAGGGTAAAGTTGTGAGCGGTTTTGGTGAGGGTTTTAGGGCCGATGATGAGCATGTCCGATTTGCTGTAGTTGAGTTGGAGGAAGTTTGAGTGCATCCATGATTTGATTTCAGCGAGGCAGTTGGTCAAGGTAGAGTGGGTTGCAGAGGTGAGGGATTTGGTGGAGATGTACAGTTGAACGTCGTCAGCGTAGCAGTGGAAGTGGAGGCGGTGGCGGCGGATGATGTTGCCAAGGGGGAGCATGTAGAGGATGAAGAGTAGAGGACCAAGCACCGAACCCTGGGGGACGCCTTGTGACAGAGGGGCAGTGGAGGAGGAGCAGTTGTTGATGCTGATGAACTGATGTCTGTTGGTGAGATAGGATTTTAACCAGGAGAGGGCGGATCCGGTGATGTTGAGAGATGATTCCAGGCGGGTAAGGAGGATGGTGTGGCTGATGGTGTCGAAGGCTGCTGTGAGGTCCAGGAGAAGGAGGATGCTGAGGTTGCCGGAGTCGGAGGAGAGAAGGAGATCATTGGTGACTTTGATGAGGGCTGTTTCGGTGCTGTGACGTGAGCGGAAACCAGATTGAAATGTTTCAAACAGATCGCTGGAGGTGAGGTGGGTGTTGAGCTGAGTGGCAACGGCACGTTCCAGAATTTTTTACAGGAAAGGGAGGTTGGAAATGGGCCGGAAGTTGTTCATGGTGTCAGGGTTGAGTCCAGGTTTTTTGAGGATGGGGGTGACAGCTGCCAGTTTGAGGGTGTCCGGGACTGAGCCAGAGCTGAAGGAGGAGTTGATGATGTTGATGATGAGTGGGGAGATGGCTGGGAGACAGTTTTTTATAAATGTGGATGGGATGGGGTCCAGAGCACAGGAAGAGGTTTTCATGCCCATCATGCCAGTTGAAAGAGACGCTGAAGACATGGGAGAGAAGTGAGACAGGGGCTTGAGAGGTGGAGGGGGGAGAAACAGGTGGGGAGGTGGAGGGGGTGGACGCGGTGGTCAGGTTACTGTAGATGGTCTGGATTTTGGATTGAAAAAATGAGAGGAAGTCGTTGCACTTAGAGACTGTGAAGGAGTTGGAGATGTTGTCACTGGGTTTGAGAAGTTTGTTGATTGTGGAGAAGAGAGCCTTTGGGTTGGAGGAGTCAGAATGGATGATGTTGGAGAAGTAGGTGGAGCGAGCTGAGTTGAGGGCATCCTTGTATTGCTGGAGATGATCAGAGTAGGCGAGTTGATGAACAGTTAAACCAGATTTCTTGCAGAGTCGCTCAAGTTGACGTTTACGGGATTTCAGTTTGCGGAGTTCAGGGGTGTACCAGGGTGCTGAGCGTGCGAAAGAGACTGTTTTGGTTTTGATGGGAACCAGTTGATCAAGACAGGAGGAGAGTGTATGGTTGTAGTAATCCACGAGGTCTGAGGGGTTGTCGGGTGACGGGGAGGGAAGGCGGACATCTGAGTGGCAAGAGAGCCTGAGAGGGCAGAGGGGGAGATGGATCTGATGTTGCGGAAGGATATTTTGCGTGCTTCTTTGGGAGTGGGGATGGGGATGTTGATGTCCATAGTGATTGCCAGGTGATCAGACACGTGGAGGTTGAGGCTGGAGAGCTGATTTACTGTGAGGCCGGTGGAGCAGACGAGATCGAGGGTGTGGCCGCGGGCGTGAGTGGGGAAGTCGACGTGTTGAGTGAAGTTGAGGCAGTGTAGCAGGTCCAGGAATTCAGTAGCAGGTTTACAGTTTGCATCGTTGATGTGGAAGTTGAAATCACCCAGGAGGAGAACAGAGGGAGAGATGGAACAGAGCTGGGTCAGAAAATCAGAGAAATCCGAGAGAAAGGAGGGGTTTGGTTTGGGGGGGTGATAAATGACGGCGGTGACAAGAGGAGTGGGGCCAGGTAGTTTGAAGGCAGCGTGCTCAAATGACGGAATGACAGGAATGGGGATGGAGGTTGCTTTAATGTCCTTTCTGTATATTGCTGCAACACCGCACCCCCGCCCCTCAGCGCAAGCTTGTTCCATGTAGGTGAAGTTGGGGGGAGTGGCCTGATTTAGTGAGAAATAGTCCAGGGGTTTGTGCCAGGTTTCTGTTAGACAGAGGAAATCCAGATTATTGTCCGTTATAAATTCATTCAGCAGCAGGCTTTTGTTGTTGAGTGAGCGGGTGTTGAACAGAGCCAGTTTCAGGTGGTGTTGCTTGGTGATTGGCTGAGGGGACTGAGGAAGTGGACGTAGATTGGACAGATTCACATGCTGTTTGTTGTGATGACGTAACGTAGTAGTTGCGGGACGGCAGGAGGACCAGAAGGAAGGAATGGAGTTTGGCGACGCAAAGTTGTAGGAAAACATGCGGCCTGTGTGGAGGATGGTTTTGCCAGAGTGGACCAGGTGTCAGACGCGGGTGGTGGGCCGCGGCGGAGTGGAGCGGCGGCATGGTCCCGGTGGAGAGCGGTAGCTGGAAGCTAACGTTAGCTAGCGTCGAGGAGCCGAGGGTCCGGGTGTAGAGGAGCGACGAGAACCCCAGGAATATCCACGGGATTAGCCACAGCATGTTACATCCAGCAGGTAAGCTTGTTGAGGAGGAGGAAGTGGTGGTGGCTGAGGACGGAAAACAGCGGTGACCAGTAACGAGTAATGGCAGAGTAGCGAGCAGCTAGCTAGTTGCTTTAGCCGGTGGTTCAGAGCAAAACTTACTCGCGGGGGCTCCAAGAGGAGCCCACAGCGGAGAGAAGACTCAGACAGTTGCGGTGTACACGGGAGAAGTTAAAAGTTGTATCAAAACTTACCGGCAGAGGCCCAAATACTGGGCCTGCTGCATTGGAAAAGCTTCGGTAAGTTTGACGTGAGCGGGTGCCAGGGATACACAGACCACGGTTCTGCTGCGGTGTCAGGACCGGAGGTTCTGCTGCGGTGTTCGGACCGGAGGTTCTGCTGCGGTGTCAGGACCGGAGGTCGGAGATTACTTTTGTAATACTGTATTTGACTCGGATTGTATGGAAATGTGATTCTTCCCATTTGCGAGTATGAGCTGTGTATGATTGGGTTGACTGTTACATGAATGTGAAACAAATCAATCATTTGTCCTTACTCTGTTTGTGAGCACCGCTGTATTTTTAGAATACAATGGAAGGGTGTGTTCATGAGCCTACTGCCAATTGTATGTCAGTGACATTTTACACAGAAAGGGTTGTATGGAGGAGAAACAAACCCGTTGAACAATCTTTTTAGAAAAGAAGAACTCTGAGTGCATACTAGCCTATTCACACTGAAAATGTGTACATTTGTGATCAGTGTTGCTATCATTTAGGTTAGGAGTTCATCTGAAATGCACCAATTGAGTTTGGTTAGTGTAGTTTGAGGAGAAGTAATTTACACATTTGCACTGATACACAAACCCACATGTAGATGATCTGAAGTTTGTGTTTAATGTTAGTGGGTTTTTGTCTATGTGTAGTTTACGCATGGGAATTTATCCCACAATTTTCTTAAGACTTCTATAAGTCTTCATAGAAGAGCATGCATTTGCATTACAGCATGCAAACAGAAGATTAAGAATCTCCTGAAGACTATATGATTCATCTGGAGACAATTTCCCTGACAATTTTCTGACAATTTTCTGGCATTTCTTTTGATTTGGGGAAAATATAGCTCAACAACAGTTGAGAAGGCATTATTTGATAGAATGCTCCTTTCAGTCCGACGTTTTGTGACAATGACTTATTGTTTATATATATATATAAGTTCACTGAAGACTACTGTTTACATTGCAGGAGAGTTGCTGCACTGACAGTTTTTGTGTGGTGTTACTTTCATTAAACCATAACCCACTTGGGTTGAAATAAGAAAGTTTTGAAATGAGAAATTCTTTAGTCCTTGACTAAGGTAGAAGACAGAATTTAACAGGTTTTGCCCCTTCTAATCTGGTGATGGGAGGGGGGATCTGGGGGATCTGAAGGACATAAAGATATCCGACCCTAGAGGATCATTAAGTCAGACCTGTCGACTTGCCAGGATGCAGAGGTCAACAATGAGTGGGAGGGCGGACAACAGACCCCTACCCTGTAGACATTCGAAACAATGCTCTTGCAAAGAGAGAAAGGCATTTGGCTAAATGAAGGTGCTACTTCAACTAGCCACTGTAACTTCAGAAGGCCTTTGTCTGGAGCGAAGCAAACTGGTGATTCCAAGGAATCTGTTCCCCCTGGTGGCTAAGTTGAGCCATAGGGAGTTTCTATGGCTCAAACAGGAGGGAGTAAGGGTATGTACATGATACAACATGAGGATTAAATACTAAATACCCTTTAAACATTTTTTAGTAGGAGCTTTCCGACATGTTGCAGATACAACATGCAAGGCAATATGAGGCCTAAAAGAGGTCAGTGTCCCGAAAGGACCTATCCATTTGGAGTTATCCATATGGATTTCATTCTTGGAGTGAACTAATGGCCCGTTAAGTTAAGGCTCAGGAAAACCATGGCCTGAATGCCGGCCATTAGTCGAACTGTACATGAGAATGTTCAAAAGTTCTTGTGGGCTGCTGTTTTCTTCCTCTCCCTCTCCTAAGCAGGAACTGCTGAAATGGGCGACCAGATCCTGAGTCGAGTGGTGAAAGGTCATCACCCCGTCAGGACGGGCCCTTTTGCTGTACCAGTTGCAGTGAAAGCTAGCGGAGAAATGTTCCAGGCCTGAGTAGGCGGGAAGTCGGACGGTATCGAAACCTTTGTCCGCTGAAGAACTCAACTGATGCCTATCTCACCAGCCACGGCCTGAAGAAGATGACTAGCCAAACTGACTTGCGACAACAAGCTGGAGAGGAGTCCGAGAGAGATGGAATGAACTTTTTCCACTGAGTCATACTGACATAATGACTGAATTTATGATTCCTTGTCTTTGTACTTTTCTGTGTTTTCATTACCTGTATGTTTACGATGACACTGGAGTGTTTTATTTTGGGTGCTGTGAAGTTATAAAAATGAAAAGAGGAGGGAAAGGTGAGGTTAATCAACTCTTTTGAATTAAGTTGTCATTATGAAACAATCAGAATCAAGTCAGTTTGGAGAGCTGACTGTGTTAGTGTCCAGCTGAGCTGGTTTGGTATACATCATGCATGTTCCTGGGTTCACCACTGGAGTTTATAAATGCTAATTGCCACACACCTGTGATGGCCACATTCACTTGGAGAGCAGGTCAGCTTGAGCAGGGAGGAAAGGGGAGCAGAGAAGCAAGTAAGTTTTAATTTGTCTACCATGCTGTTTTGGTTTGTTTTGCTTGCTTCTAGCATGATTCATGTGAAGTGTTTTTTTTTGTTGTTTTTCTTTCAAGTGCAGTTTGGTTTGGGTACCTGTTGCCAGTCACTGCTTAGATATGGAAAGTTTGCACCCTTGGTAGGCGAAGCGAGGTATGTGTGTAGGTTTTAAAGAAAATGTAAACGTAAATGTATTAAAGTGTTAAATGTGTAAACTTAAGTGTTTTAACATGTGCAAATATTGATAATTTGTTATATTTGTTTTTTAGTTTCACGGTACTCGATGGAGAAATAAAAGAATTGTACCAGTTGAACTCAACGCAGTCTTATTGATGCCAAGGGCTGTAACAGTGAAACTCGACGCTGTATTGGAGCCATCTTCTATCGAGTGTCATCCTCCATCTGCGGCTTCAGCATGCTACAACTACAGTGAAGGACTTTTTGTAGCTGAGGGTAAAGTCACTCACAGAGACACTGAACTGTTTGAGTAAAGGTTGAACATTTCATGCTATCTGCTCGTCTCTATTGTATGAGACAATGGACAGTTAAAGATTTTATAGGACATTACCTTTTATAAATGCTCTGAAGGTGTGGTGTTTCCCTGCATTTGTTTAAACAGAAATTGCTGGTTTTAATAAAATATTAAGGTGCACTGAAGGTCAACATAATAATCATCTTCAATCTTGAAATCAATGGTACTTCAAAGAGGGAATTTATTTATTATTTTTGACTGAATTTCATGCAAGTTTTATTCTATTGTGGCACTGTTAACTTTGATGTGTCTAAAAGGTGTAAATGTCTGATAAGAGTTGTGGTTTAAAGCATTTAAAAATAGTTTAAAACCACTACCTATCAAATTAAGTTCAGACAAACCCTTCAAAGCTGCTTTGCTATAAACAGTTGGTCAAAATTATTAAAAATGTTAGCCGCTCCTGAAGAAATAAAGAATCCCCCCGAAACTCAACAGTTAAGGTCCAGCTCCCGTGAGCGAAAATTAACAGAAAAAGGCCAAGAGTTGCAAATCCAGGAACAAAAGAAAAAGGAAAAAGCGTTCAACAAGGTATATGAGGCCTGGAGACTTGCAGCTAAGGAAATAAGAGCCAAACTAAAGACCTTCTGCTCACCATTGGATCTTGAGGAAATCCAAAGAGACATTAAAGCTAAACATGACAAAGTGTGCCAGCATTATGAGTCAGTCAGACGCAATCTTACAAGTACTCCAGATGTTGTCAAGAAAATGGATGCATGCAGCATTTTATCATCTGAGATTTGTGACCTTGTAAATAAACGAATGGGGAGTGTTGAAGTGACTTTCAATGATTGCCTTGAGAAGGAGAGAGTAAGGATGCAGCTAAATAAAAGGGAATATGGATCTGTTTTTGGGAGAACCAACACGGAAACAGTGGTTTCACAGTCTCTTAAAGGATCTGATGATCAAGTAAGCTCCATCTCCAGGTCCTCCAGCAAACGAGCTGACGCTGAGGCTGAACTTGCAGCCAAAGTGGAACAATCAAAGGCTATTCAAATGCTGCATGCTCAACAAGCAAAGCTGGACAAACTGGAGATTGAATGGAAATTAAAGCAAACAGAGATGCTAACAGAAATCAAACAAAAGGAGGCTGAAATGAAATTAAAGCTGGAGGAGGAAAAATCAAAGTTGCAGCAGCTGCAAGCTGACAGTGAAGTCAAGGTTGCAGAGGCACGTGTGAGAGCATATAACAACTTTGATGCATCTGGAGGAGGTGATGAAGCGAGTGACAAGGTTTCTCTTGACAGCCATAACACTGATTACAAACCTTTGCTAAATCCGGTAGCTACGCCCTTTGTGCCTCGAGATGCAGCACCCCTAAAACCAACTCAGGAAGATGCCAGTGTTGCTCAGGAAGCCATTTTGACTCAAGCAATGGCAAATGCCTTTGCTTTAAGCCGTTTACCGGTCCCAGAGCCATCAATTTTTACAGGTGACCCCTTAAAGTTCATAGATTGGAAAGTATCCTTTAAGGCCCTGATTGATCAGAAGCCCCTCCCAGCAAGTGAGAAAATGCTCTACTTGAAGAGTTATCTAGCAGGAGAGGCGCGCAAGGCTGTGGAAGGTTTCTTTTACCGCAACTCAGAAGATGCATACCGTGGTGCCTGGGCTGTTTTAGAGAACAGGTATGGCAGTTCATTTATTGTCCGAAGAGCCTTTAGGGAGAGACTCATGAACTGGCCAAAGATAGCTAACGACCCAAGAGCACTACGAGAGTTTGCAGATTTTCTTCAAGGCTGTGCTGAAGCTATACCACATGTTAAAGGCCTGTCCATCCTTGATGACTGTGAAGAAAATCACAAACTTCTTAAGAAATTACCTGAGTGGTTGGTGTACAGATGGAGTCGAAGTGTTGTTGAAGAGTTGGATCGATCCGGTGATTATCCAAGCTTCCTAGATTTCACAAAGTTCATGCAAAAGGAAGCCAGAATTGCTTGTAATCCCATCGCCTCCCCTTTCATGATAAATATGAGAACAAGTGATGAGGGGTTATCAAGAAGAGCTAAAACATTCAACACAAGCACTGAAATGAATGGCTCCATCTCGGCAACACCCGAAAGTTTAAAACCAAGGCCATCATGTTTATTCTGCAAAGGTGAAGCACATGGTATTGCTACATGCTCAGCCTTTGCATCAAAATCCATGGAGGAAAAAAGAGCCTTCATTCATGAATATCATTTATGCTTTGGATGCTTGAGAAAGGCGGCACACTTGTAGCACTTGCGGTAGACGTCATCCCACCTGTCTGCATCAAGAAAATGTGAGACCTGCAGAAATGACAAGTAATGACTCTGTTGCCACAGGGGACCACGTAAACAATGACGTCCACACAGTTATGTCCCATGCCTTGACTCAACATGCTTTTGCCACATCCAGTATTGTTCCTGTCTTTGTGTCCTCAATAACAGAACCCCGGAGAGAAGTACTTACCTATGCTCTTCTCGACACACAGAGCGACTCCACGTTTATTCTGGAAAATTTAGTTCTAGAACTGAATGTGAAAACTCAGCCGGTGCAGCTTAAATTAAGCACAATGACAGCTGTTGATACCATCATAGCCAGTAAAACCGCCGGTGGTCTTCAAGTTCGTGGACTTAACTCTGAAGCATATATTCAAATACAGCAGGCTTACACACGGGACTTCATACCAGTAGATAAATCCCACATCCCCATCAAAGCTACAGCACTTCAGTGGCCTCACCTCAGCCATCTGGCCAACAAGTTACCACCACTTCAAGATTGTGAGGTGGGACTCCTTATTGGCTATAACTGCCCATCAGCTTTAGCTCCCCTAGAGGTTATTATGGGTGAAAGAAATGAGCCCTTCGCTCAACGAACTGCTCTCGGCTGGAGCATCATAGGGTCAGCCAACCCTCACATGGATAGACGGGGGAGCCATAGTTTTGTGCATCGTGTTGCAGTTAAAGAACAGCTTGTGCCCACTGTCACAGATGTGTTAAAGTCTCTGGAGTCAGACTTCAATGAAAGGAGCCATGGGGACAAGTATGTGTCTCAAGATGATGTGTCTGCAACTCAAGTCAGTGAACAGGCAGATATTATGGGCCGGCTGAAGAGGTTTTCTTCTTGGACCACACTTCTTAAAGTGGTCGCAAGAATACAGAGGCTTGGTTCAAAGCTAAAGCATGTTGACCTTGTGACTGTAGCAGAACGCAAGAGAGCTGCTGAGGAAGTTTTACATCTACTACAGCAACAAGCCTTCTCTTCTGAGCTAAAGCTTCTTCAAGGAAAGCCTCAGGGATCCAGTTTTCCAAAGTCAAGTCCACTCTTTAGGCTTAACCCCATCCTGGAGGAAGGACTTCTTCGTGTTGGTGGAAGGCTTAAAGGTTCAATCCTCAGTGAAGAACCCCATTATTCTTCCAAAAGACAGCCACATCACCGAGCTGATTTTGTCCCACTTTCACAGCCAAGTATGCCACCAAGGCCGAAATCAAACCTTGATGGAGCTACGGGCAAATGGATTTTGGGCACTAGGTGGGAGCAAAACAGTTTCGAAGTTGATATGCAAATGTGTGCTGTGCCGTAGGCAAAGGAGACCAGTGGAAGAACAAAAAATGTCCAGGCTCCCAAAGGAACGCTGTGAAATCTCAGCTCCATTTACATTCTGTGGGATGTATTGTTTTGGCCCTTTCACTGTAAAGAATGGTCGTAAGGAGATCAAGAGATATGGGCTCATCATCACGTGTTTGTCCTCTCGTGCAGTTCATATTGAAATGCTTGATGATATTGTCATTATCAAGGAGGACACTCTTCCAAGAAATGAGTGGTACTTGGGACGAGTGGTTGAAACTACAGAAGGGTCTGATGGATTGGTTCGTCGGGTCAAGGTTCAAGTTGGTGAGCGCAAGTCGGCAATGAAAAAGGACATTCCCTCAAAACCCTCAATTATTGAACAGCCTATTCAAAAACTAGTACTTTTGCTTGAAGGTGATTAATTTGTTCAGAAAGGTAACTCCTATCAGACATAATGTTGACTGGTTACATGGTGATCCGCATATCAAGTTTGTGGCCAGCTGTGAAATCATACATGAGTAACTTTTGTTGTTTGGTTAAGTTTAATCATGTTATGATTTGGTGGGAGTGTTAGTGGCCAGCTGAGCTGGTTTGGTATACATCATGCATGTTCCTGGGTTCACCACTGGAGTTTATAAATGCTAATTGCCACACACCTGTGATGGCCACATTCACTTGGAGAGCAGGTCAGCTTGAGCAGGGAGGAAAGGGGAGCAGAGAAGCAAGTAAGTTTTAATTTGTCTACCATGCTGTTTTGGTTTGTTTTGCTTGCTTCTAGCATGATTCATGTGAAGTGTTTTTTTTTGTTGTTTTTCTTTCAAGTGCAGTTTGGTTTGGGTACCTGTTGCCAGTCACTGCTTAGATATGGAAAGTTTGCACCCTTGGTAGGCGAAGCGAGGTATGTGTGTAGGTTTTAAAGAAAATGTAAACGTAAATGTATTAAAGTGTTAAATGTGTAAACTTAAGTGTTTTAACATGTGCAAATATTGATAATTTGTTATATTTGTTTTTTAGTTTCACGGTACTCGATGGAGAAATAAAAGAATTGTACCAGTTGAACTCAACGCAGTCTTATTGATGCCAAGGGCTGTAACAGACTGTGTTTTAGACAATTGCTTATCACATGTTACCAGTTATAACAGCCACTCCCTAAACTACTCAGGGGTTTGGGCTGGTACAACTGTCTCATGGTCAGTTGGACAAATCTGTTGGAACACCCTCAACAGAAAGGATGTCTGTTTGCTCTGCAGAACATAGATTAGTTGTTATTCACCTGAAATGTCCTGTTTATCTGTTTGTTACCTCCCATTGTCCATCCACTGTCTACCATTGGTTGTCTTAACATAGCCGACGCCTGTCAGTTTTACCAATAAATACTTCTTGCAAAAAGGGAGCCGGCAAGCATTTCGTCGAGAGCCACAGAGAGAGAGCCATGTTGCTCGACAGGGCTCCGACTTTGCTTCACTTCTGCGCAGAAGGCCTTAAAAATCATTCCACAGTCTCTGTGTCTTTCCTACGTTATTAATTTATGTTGTGATGATTTAGGAACCTAACAGTTTTCAATTATTTTTATTATTTCTTGTTCCTCAAAGATAAGTTTAGATTAATTTAAAGTTGTGCCTTCAAATTTGTCAAGCAGAAATAAAAAAAGCACATCTTGTTCAATTAAATGTTATGCAATATAGAAATTTGGCTTGGCCCACCCAGCACTCCAGGGAGTCAGGAGTCCCCACTTCTGGAATTTACCGACAGGATGAACAACTTGGTGAATATTGGATTACAACTAAAGCCGGAGATATACTCTACGCACGTAACCTGCGTAGCCTGCGTAGCCTGCTTTGTGTCTGTTCATGCTCCACTGCGACGTCGCGTACCACCCGAGTAGAGCCTGTCATACCGATGGTGACCGATAGGGGGCAGTAAGCAGAGCAACAGTTGGAAAAGCTACTTATATTAAGTAGCAGAAGTAGTAGCAGCAGCAGCGGTAGCAGATTAGAAAAACGAACACTTTTACAGGACAATATTGGATGATGTAGGAGATTATAACATCGTGTGAATGTGTATGAGTGTGTATGAATGTTTGTGGTGGTCGGAGGGGCCGTTTGGCGCGATATGGCAGCCACGCTCCCGTCAGTCTGCAGGGCAGCTGCGGCTACAGACGGAGCTACCACCGGGGAGGATGTGTGTAAATGAATAATGATCTCTGTAAAGCTCTGGGTGCCTAGAAGGAAGCTAAAGAAAACCATAACATTATTATTATTATTATTACTCTTTTTTTAATGTGTATTACTTATTTATATTACTGTTTTACCCCCTTCCCTGTGTGTGTGTGTGTGTACTTCTGCTACGTGAGTTTCCCCGTTGAGGGAGTAATAATAAAGGACTATTTTATCTTATCTTATTATTATTGCTTATTATCAAAAGTGGATAGTCTTTCCAGACTAATTTATCCAGCATTCTCCTCACCCATCTCAACAAGAATGACGAAACAATAAATCCAGTTAATTTTAGGTTCATATGGAGAAGTAGATGTCAATATATAAGAAAGATTAACATGGTCAAAAAATGTATTGTTCCTAATATGATTCCAAGTCATTCAATAGTATTTTTATTGAAAAACAGAGTATTTAAAATAAAATAAGTCCCGTCAATTGACTCCTGGCTCCCGGCTCCGCTTCCTCCCGGCTCCGGGAGGCACCGAGGCTCGGCGCGTACCTCCGCCGGGGCTCGGTCGCCGGGGCTCGGTCGCCGGGGCTCGGTCGCCGGGGCTCGGCGGCCGGGGCTCGCCATCCGCGGTACTCCCGGGGACTCTAGTCCCGCAGCACCAGTGAGTATTTTGACCGGAGAGATTATAAAATACCGGACTTCGGCATATTTTACCGGACAACGGAAACCCTGGGGGGAAGTTAAATATTGCATAAATATATGCACGGGGAACTTTCTCCAGGGGAGAGCAGCATAATCGTGCCAGCCGGGATCAGACCGGGAACAGCGATACTAGCAGACAGAGCGAGAACTGCAGGTCGCGTACGCGTTCAGTGTCTTTTTGAGAACGTGCACGTCGACGCGTCAAATGTACGCAGGATACGCAGGATACGCGAGACGTGACGTCACGCGTATCCTGCGTCTCGCGTACGCGTTCTGAACTGCAAGTATAAACGCGGCTTAACACCACGCCAAAATCCTTTGTTTAACTCCCCACATCACCCAACCCCTCCCAAACCACCACCCCGGAAACAGCAGTCAACCAAAAGTCACCGCCCCCCCCACCTCCTCTGAACTACCATATCAGTGATGTCTGATATGGGCCGGGTCCAGGTTGTGATGTCAATATTAACATTGTTCTGTCCCAGGAAAAGTCTGGGCCCCATGGAGTTAAATCAGCTTTCTCTATCCCTGTGATGATAGGTAACAGAAAACGTATCAAACTGGTGAGAAATGAAAAAAGTTCCGTTAAATCTGCTAATCTGTTGAGTATAGCATGTCATCCTCGAATCTCACAAGTGTCTCCTGTTAAGGATTTACATTTAGCCCTTTTAAATATCAGGTCTCTGGTTGGCAAATCTTTCTTAATCAATGATTTTATTAACGAGCACAACTTTGATTTTATGTTTTTAACTGAAACTTGGTTAAGTCAGGATAATAGTGCAGCAGTTCTCATTGAGTCAACGCCGCAGAATTTTAGTTTCTTTAGTGAAGCAAGAATACATAGGAGAGGAGGCGGAGTTGCCACTCTGTTCAAGGACAGCCTCCAATGTAAGAAAATGTCTTATGGTCAATTTGATTCCTTTGAATATGTTGCCATTCAGTTAAAATCCCCCTGTCGAGCAATCTTAGTGACCATCTACAGACCACCCAAATATGATGCAAGGTTTTTTGATGAGTTTGCCAAACTACTATCAATTATGTGCATGGATTTTGACTGTGTTGTTTTAGTGGGTGATTTTAACAGTCATGTTGATAATCCCAAAGATGGATGTGCTAAGGAACTTTTAAATATTCTGGATAATTTTGGGCTTTCCCAGCATGTCAAAGATTCAACGCATAACCGAGGACATGTTTTAGATTTCATTATTTCCAAGGGTCTTAATATCTCAGAGGTTGTGGTGAACGATGTTGCTCTATCTGATCACTACTGTGTTTTGTTTAAAATGACCACTGTTGCCAATCCTATGAAAGGTGAAGCAGAGGTAATCAGAAAGCGTTATATAAATGATAACACCTGTGCATTATTCACCCAGGGTTTTACACCATCAACAACCCTGTCCTCAGTTCTAGTTGATGACCTTGTTAACAGTTTCAGTTCCAATGTTATGACTGTTATTGATTCTATCGCCCCAATTAAGACCAAAGTTCTGTCCGGGAGGAAAAAGTCACCCTGGAGAAACGCCACACTGGTTAAAGCACAGAGAAGGATATGAAGACAAGCAGAACGCAAGTGGCGCAAAAACAAACTTCAGGTATATTACAACATTTATAAAGAGAGTCTTCGCAACTATAACCAGAAACTGAAGAATGCAAGGCAATCATATTTTTCAGAGATTATCAATAAAAACAGTAATAATACTCGTGCATTGTTTTCTGTGGTAGAAAGACTGACAAACCCTGCAGCCTCAATCCCACTTGAACTGATATCAAAAAAGACCTGTAATGACTTTGCTGACTTTTTCACAAACTAAATATTACAGATAAGACAAACAATGTGCTCCACCTCAGGAATGATAACACTCTGGCCTTCCTATCTTGTAGTAAAGCTTGGACAGTTCAGCATATTAGATAATACAACCCTAACAGAAACAGTTTCAAAATTGAAGCCCACAACATGCTGTCTTGATATTCTGCCTTCAAACTTTTTTAAAACAGTTTTTAACTGCATAGCGCCGGATGTATTGCAGATAATAAATTCTTCTCTTCAAACAGGCCAGTTTCCCCAGGCCTTGAAAACTGCAGTAATAAAACCTCTTCTAAAAAAATCAACAACACTTAGTAACTATAGGCCAATATCAAATCTGCCATTTTTGGGGAAAATCATTGAAAAGGTGGTCTTCCAGCAAATCCATGCTTTTATGATGCAAAACAACCTCTTTAATGTATTTCAGTCTGGATTTCGGCCACACCACAGCACTGAGACTGTACTCATCAAAGTCCTAAATGATATTCATCTGAAATGATGCAGGCAAATCCTCTGTTCTGGTATTATTGGATCTGAGTGCTGCATTCGACACAGTTGATCATAACATTCTTCTCAGCAGATTGGAAAAGTGGGTGGGACTTACCGGCACTGTGCTTCAATGGTTTAAATCTTAATTGCATGATAGGGCCTTTTTTGTGTCAATAGGAAACCATGAGTCTGAGAGAACCAAGATCACATGTGGGGTTCCTCAAGGGTCCATTCTCGGACTGCTTCTATTCAACATCTATATGCTACCCCTAGCTCAAATTATGGAACACCACAACATTTCCTACCATACTTATGCGGATGACACACAGCTTTATATTTCAGTGTCACCACATGACTACAGTCCCCTGATCTCATTGAGTAACTGTATTCACCAAATCAATGAGTGGATGTGCCAGAATTTTCTCCAGCTAAATGCAGAAAAGACAGAGGTGATAATTTTTGGCCCTAAAAATGAAAGGGAAAAGATCAGCGCTCACCTTGGCTCCATGTCATTGACAACTATGAATCATGCCAGAAATCTTGGTGTAATTATTGACTCAGACCTGAACTTCAACAGCCATCTAAAGTTTATCACCAAATCTGCCTATTACCACCTAAAAAACATTGCTAGAATTAAGGGGATTCTGTCTAAACAAGACATGGAAAAACTTATTCATGCATTCATTTTCAGTAGGTTGGATTATTGCAATGGCATCTTTACAGGCCTTAACAAGAAATCTATCCGGCAGCTGCAGCTGATTCAGAATGCTGCCGCCAGAGTCCTTACAAACACCAGGAAAGTGGACCACATTACACCGGTCATGAAATCACTACACTGGCTTCCAGTGAGTCAAAGGATAGAGTTTAAAATCTTACTGCTGGTTTACAAAGACCTGAATGGTCTTGGACCAAAATACATGCTGGATCTGTTAGTTCCTATCACGCTCCCAGACCCCTTAGGTCTTCTGGATCTGGTTTGTTGTGTGTCCCAAGAACCACAACCAAGCAAGGAGAGGCAGCGTTCAGTTATTCTGCTCCTCACCGGTGGAACAAACTTCCTGTAGACCTGAGGTCTGCTCCAACTGTCAGCTCCTTTAAATCAGGGTTAAAAACATTACTGTTTACTGAAGTGTACTCTTAAATTAAACCTGCTGTACTCTACTGCCCTTATTTTTTAACAGTTTGTGCTTTTTATTATTTTACTTCTTTTCTTATTCTTACCTATTTGTTATTATGTCTTGCCGCTTTTAATGTCAATGTAAAGCACTTTGAATTACCTTGTGTTGAATTGTGCTATATAAATAAATTTGCCTTGCCTTGCCTTGGCTACATGGTTAAAAAAAAAGGGAGGAAAAAGATGAATCTAAGGATATTATAAGCACCAAAGTCCTAAATGATGATGAAAAAAAAAGAGGAAGTAGTTTTTGTTTGAGTCTCCTGCTTTTGTCTCTCACTGTGTCTCTCCGGGCGCAGTAATACACAGCTGTGTCCTCAGTCCTCAGACTGTTCATCTGGAGATAAACTTTACTGCTGGAGTCATCTCTGGAGATGGTGAATCGATCCTTCACGGACTGAGAGTAATAGAAATGAGAACTTTGAGTGTGTACAAAAGCAATCCACTCCAGTCCTTTTCCAGGAGCCTGTCTGATCCAGTTCATGGGATAACTGCTGAATGTGAATCCAGAGGCTGTACAGGTCAGTCTGTGGGAGTCTCCAGGTCTTTTAACCACTGGTTCAGACTCTATCAGAGTCTGGCCATCAACACCTGTCAAGACTAAAAAGAAATACATCTCATTCATTACTTTGTTACAACAAATAAAACATTTTAACATCAAGATCACTGACAGTCTTCACCTGCCCAGCAGATAGTTACAAGCAGCAGTCCTGTCCTGTAATCCATCATGTTAAACTGCAGCTTCACTGTTATCTGTCCTCTTACAGTCACTTAAGTAGAGGAAGAGGTCTGAGATTTACATCGACTCCTCCTCACATCAAGGATGCAGCTTCATCAGACTTGAACTGTTATGGAAATTAACTCATTTTAATGTGCTATTAAAATCAGCACTGATGCAAAGAGGAAACTATTTCCCCTATTTAATTATTACATCTAAATGTATTCATATTTCTATCAGGTAAAAACATAAAGTTAATTTGGATGAAGCTTCATTGTTAGTGATACTTCTACATGGAGGAACATAGAGTTAGAGAAACTAAAAGGACCTGATACAATTACAGCATTTGATGGATTAAAATAGTTTCACATTTTAATTAATTACATTACAAATATAGCTGAACAGATATTTCACAGTGTTACAACCATAAGATTTTGAGTCTGTTCTTTAATATAATCAACATTTTTCTTCCCGTTTTGGACACATGGATGAAGATACAATATTTCTGAGTGACAATTTCTGGTCAGCAGACATTTTTTGTTCCATGTGATCAAGATTTTAACAAAGTAAACTAAAGGTTAAAACTGTTCAAAATGTTTTGAGAGTATTTGAAAAAAATCCCAACTGAAATGAGGTCAAAATTGAACCGTTTCGTCTCCTCAGAACAGACTGCAGACGTCTACTGCTCAGTTCAACAGCATGTTGAGGTGCGAGGGCTCCTCCTCTGGTGGATTCATGTGTTCAGGCTCTGAGGTTTTTGTTCAGGCCTGCTGATGTTTGTGTCACTGTGACTGTCTGGCACAGAAATACACAGCAGAGTCTTCAGGCTCATTCAGAGTCACTGTTTTACTGGAAGTGTCCAAGTCAATACTGAACTTGGTTTTCAGTGAATCTTTGTAGTTAGAGTCCCCAGTAAATTTCACCCCGATCCATTCCAGTCCTTTCCCTGCTGGTTGTCTGATCCAAGCTGTGTAGTAGCCACTGAGAGAATAAGAGACCTGACAGCTGATGGTCAGACGATGACCTGGCTGCACAGTCACAGAGACCGGCTGAGTCAGCTGTTCACACTTCACACCTGTGGAGGAAAACATATCGATTATTGAACAGTGATCAGAGTTGTATGATGATAATGTCAGTGTTTGTGTCTCAGTGAGACTCACAGCATCCAGCAACCAGCAGCAGCAGAGCTACAGAGAACATGTTGGCATTGAAGGTGTTTTGATGGGAACTTCCCTTTTTGTGCTGTTGTCGGCTTTTGATGAACTCTGTCTGCTTTATTTTGCATAAAACACCACCTGTTTTGTATTTTTTAAATAAATGAACTAGCATGTCATTGGTTTTAACTCTTGTGTTGTGGAATACATTTGCAAATATAACACAGACCTATGAAACTGATGAAAATTAGATGGAAAACATTTGAATGTGTCCAAGCTGTATATATTAATTTTATATGTATTTCTTTAATATGTTGGGATTTGGTGACTCATCTCATCCTAATCCTTTATTAGATATTCTTATTAAAGTACATGTACTAAACACTTCATACCTGGTGTTGGTGGTGGGTCTGTAAATCAGTTTAATTTAGTGTTAACATCTAAAAGCTATACTCAAGTAAAACTTAAGCATCTTCATGAAAAAGTCACTTAGCTATTGTAATTAAGATAAAATTTGTAAGTACGTAAATGAATAAGATGGAATGTTTATCACAAATATGTCCTGTACAAAATAAAACTATCAATAAATAAATACTATTGAAATCGGACTGTTTTTATCGTATCACATCACTTTTATTGTCATTCAGGGAGATTTCCTCAGAGATGCACTGCAGAACCAAATGACGATGCAGAGTCAGCAATAAAAACATACAGAATTAAACTACCTGAGATGAAATAAGTATAAAATACTGGCTGCGATAGTACAGTGAATAAGATAGATAAGTGTAGAACCAAGAAAACAAATAAGCACAATTTTTTTCAGTAGAGCGCGTTCGTCACATACACATTTCAGTCAATGTCTGGAAATCAACTTTCTCCACATTTTAATCTAGTTTCCTCAATGTTGTGACATTTTTTTAAATAATCACACCAAATGGGTTTGGCAGAAAACACATAAAGAGTTAAAGTGACTTAAAACCACGATCCACATGTGTTCAGAAGTAAACTGTTAGTGAAGTTTTTGTGTTTGTGAATAAAATTCAGTAAATAACAGATTACAGTAAAGGTAGAGGTCTTAAAAATTAAATCAAGTAAAGTTATTGTTCATTATTGTTTTTCTTTTGTTTTTTAACCTAGACCCTGGTGACATTGAGGGAAAAAGGAGATTTGCATAAATATTTCAAACTTGAGTTTTGCATAAATTATTTTCTGGAAAAAGGAAAACAGGAAAACTCTCAGAGCAGACAGACAACAACCAGCAGGCAAAGGAGTTTTTTATCCTGAAGTTGGAGATGTTTCTCCTGATGCTTTTCACAAAACACAAAATGACTCAACAGGACAGAAGTTTACTGACTGGAGATTTACATCAGAATACCATGAAGGAAGAGGCTTCTGTTATAGTTTAATGGATAAAAGGTATAGTTATAATGGATATATATATTTTTTAACTTTTACTTCCATATGTGTTTTAAACATCACTTGAGAGCAAATGTGACTTTTTTCCCCAAAATTTTACATTTACAGAAGTCATTTAACAAGATCTGCCTGACAGACACTAAGGGCCTGATTTACTAAAGGTTTGCATGCGTAAAAACGTGTGCAAACTTTACATCACCTGCAAACCAATGTGCAAGCTGATCTACTAACTGCGTGCAAAGAGGACTGCGCCTCTCGAATGAGCAAAATAGCACACGCTATCCATTTAGTACTTTTGCCCTGATGAATAATCAATATGGGGCGTACCCGCCAGAAAGTGCTAAATACTGGGAGGGGAAAATGCAAATAGGTTCATTTACCACGCGCAATGAGATTTACCAAGCCTGAGAGTAATTGCGTGGGATTGTGATTGCGTCTGTATTTAATACGTTCGAAAAGAAGGTGCTAATCTGCCCAGCATTATGCACCGATGGCTGCTTGTGCGCAACGGAAGATAAGCCATCTTCAAGGGCTGTAGACTGTTTTTTTTTTTTGTTCTTGCAGCAACTCTCTGTCAATGTCCTCATAAACTGGCCGCTTTTGAGGCTCTGCAGGGATGCTTGTTGGTGCCTGATTTGAGGACTGGGGTGGGGATGGCTCAACTTGTGGTGAGGATTCTCCACATGCAAAAGGAGAAATATTTTATTTGAATGTTAAATCGAGTATTATTCAGCAAAAGGTTGCCGCAGGAGGCACATTCATTTTTTTATTTGTGATAATAAATAAATCACGTGTTTTCATGGAGAAAAAAGTGTTTCTTATTGTGCGCCTGTTCTGCAGTTGGCTCTAGCGTGTCATACCCCGGTATCCCAGTTATCTGCTCCTCGCAGAAGGTGAGCTGCACCTGCTGCTCAATGCTGGTTAGAGGCATCTCTTCCGCAGGCCCTCCACCTGTCTTGTTTGCCGAAGTTTTATTAAAGGCCACTTTTTCTTTAGTTCTTCGCCTTATATCTTGCCACCTTCTTTTAACCTCATCTGCCGTTCTTTTTGTCTTACCAACTGCATTTATTCTAAGAGATTTTCTCCCATATTGCGTTTCTTTTGGTAATGTTTAAATTTCTTTGCTGTAGTTCATGAATGTGTTTATTTGCCTCTTCCACTAATATCTCTAACTCCAACTCGTCAAATTTCATTTTGCGCTTGCGACTATATCCTGCTTTCCATCCAGACTCTCCATGGCGCAAACAAGTAAGACAAATAGACACGCAACACCTCATTTAAATACTGCGGTTTGCGCCTGTTATCAATTGCGCAAACATTCTTATTTTATTTATTTATTTATTTATTTATTTATTTATATAGCACCAACTCATGCAGTGTAAATGCAACTCATGGTGCTTTACATACAAAATAAAATAACAATCAAAAGTACAATTTAAAATATCCCATACGACCCCACCCCCCAACCCCCCACGCATACACACACCCTCACTCACACTCATACACATACACATGTGCATACACTCACACGCCCACACACACACACACACACAGTAAGTGGACTGGTGACATGGCTTAGCACTAACGATCCAGGTGAGGAAAACACTACCTATGGGTGGCCGTCCACACCGAGAGGCTCCACCGGCCATGACCACAAGGAGCATCGCCACAGAGACCCCCCCAACCCGGACAGACCAGGGCAGACCCCACACAGAAGGTGGAGTCCCACCCCCAGCTACCCAGGCCTGAGGGACCCCCATGACGAGACACCCATGGGCGGAGCAGACACACCTCCCAGTGTGGACGACCCCCCTGAGGAAACACTGGAGCTAAAAACTAAAAGATTAAAAGAAAGTAAAAAATGCCTAAAAAGTGTAAAATTTTAGAGAAATCTATACAAAACTTAAGATGAATAATAAATAACATAAAATACAAAGTCACTAAAATGGATTAAAGGTTTAAAGATAATAAAAAAGCTAAACAAGTAAATACAATAAATACAATAAATAGCTGAAAAGACTAGGTAAATGAGATCAGATAAAAGCCAAGCTAAAAAGGTGTGTCTTGAGCCTCCTTTTAAAAATATCAACGTTCTCTGCGGCCCTGAGGTTCTCTGGCAGGCTGTTCCATAAATAAGGGCCATAATGGCTGAATGCAGCCTCACCGTGGGTTTTGGTCCCGGTTCGGGGAATGGTTAAAAGGCCGGTGCCAGAGGACCTCAGGGTCCGTGAGGGTTGATACGGTAAAAGCAGGTCAGATAAATAAGATGGCCCAAGACCGTTAAGACACTTAAAAGCCAATAAAAGAACCTTAAAATCATTCTTAGTTGATCACCCACAAAACACACAACAACAGCACGTGCAAACTTTTTCAGTGCACACGCAATTTAGTACTCTTTATTTAGGATCTTAGTAAATCGGGCCCTAAATCAATAATTTTCCCTTCAAGATCGTTTTATTGGTAAAATGAAATAAATAAAATGAACAGAAGAAATGTATCACACACATCAAACACATACATTAGATTTTATATTTTTGGCAACATTTTGTGCTTATATCCTACTTTTTTTTCTGCTATACACCATAAAAGTAAGTTCAGCTTAATGGATATTTTTCTTCATGTATTTGTTATTTTTATTGACAAACTTCTTTTTCCAGACCCACTGATGAAATGCAAAAAATGTCCTAAGGGTCCATGAAACTGAAATCCTACCAAAGTTTTCGTACAGCTGCTCAACCAGATTCAAACACTGTGTATTTCGAGCACAATAATAAACAGCAGAGTCTTCAGTCCTCAGACTGTTCATCTGCAGATACAGCTGCTGTCTGCTGTTGTCTCTGGAGATGCTGAACCGGCCTCGAAATGACTGAGAGTAGACTGTGGCACCTCCGCCATTGATGTATGCAATCCAGTCCAGTCTTTTTCCAGGAGCCTGTCGGATCCAGTGCATCTCAGCGCTGCTGAATGTGAATCCAGAGGCTGTGCAGGTCAGTCGGTGTGAGTCTCCAGGTCTTTTAACCACTGGTTCAGACTCTGTCAGAGTCTGAGCATCAACACCTGAAAAACCAAGAAAGACATAACATGCATGACTTTACAGTAGTTGCAAAAATGAAGTTCATGAGATTAAGATCAGTGAAAATCTTCACCTGAGCTGTAGATAGTTAAAAGCAGCAGAACTGATTTATAATCCATCATGGTAACCTGAACGTCCACAGTTCTCTGTCATCATCACTGCAGTCACATAAGTACAGGTGGAAGTTTTCACATTTACATTGACTCCTCCTCACAAGAACAACTGAATGTTTACAACCAAGAGTCATTTCACCAAAGTTTTGTTTACATGTTTCAATTCAGTTTGTGGAAGACAATCACATCACTGATCATCACTGATATCAAATATGTTTTGATTAATGAAAAAAATCTAAAGTTTCTTATATTTTAATAATAAAGATGGTTATACTAGGAATTAAACTTAAGCTGTATATTGCATTAGGTACTTTAATTAAAAATGTATAGCAGATGAACTCATTTCAGATTCATATTCACTTTCTACTAAATATTGATGATGTCAGTCAGTTCATTTCTACATAATGTTAACAGTTAATTACTTGATTGAAATGCTCTTGAACTCATCAGTGGTGTGACGGCTCCTCAGGTTGCCTCTGACAGGTTTGTGCAGCAAATATTCTCTTTGAGGGATTTTTGTTCAAACACAAAGTAATAATGTTTGTTTAATGGTCACATCAGATTAGGTTAAGATACCACATCTGCTTCTAAACATTTGGATCGTTTTTTTTTTATGTATAATTGCAGAGGGAAAATTAACTCTCTAAACATCAAGTCCCAGTTTATTGTGGGTGTTTTAAGCTAAAATATCTTCAGCGTTAATGTGTTTACATGAAGTCTCTGATGGTTAATAATGTCATTTTGTTTCTGCTGTTGCAGCATTTACACAGTTTCTTTGTTTTCTAATTTATAATTCTAGTTATTCTGATTTTTAAAACGTTCATTGTCAAACTCCTTTTTATGTTTGCAGTAAAAACCAGTGGTGGTGTGAGGGCTCCTCCTCTGGTGGATTCATGTCACAAGTGTAAAGGCACTGAGAGGTTTTTGTTCAGGTCTGCTGATGTTTGTGTCACTGTGACTCTCTGGCACAGAAATACACAGCAGAGTCTTCAGGCTGCATGTTCTGTCCATTCAGAGTCACTGTTTGACTGGAAGTGTCCAAGTCAATACTGAACTTGGTTTTCAATGAATCTTTGTAGTAAGAGTTCCTAGTATATTTCCTCCCGATCCATTCCAGTCCTTTCCCTACTGGTTGTCGGATCCAAGCTGTTGCATAAGTGCTGATAGAATAAGAGACCTGACAGCTGATGGTCAGACGATGACCTGGCTGCACAGTCACAGAGGCCGGCTGATTAAGCTGTTCACACTTCACACCTGGGGAGGAAAATGTGTTAAATATATTAAAAAAAATGAAAAAAAGCAATTGTTAAGTGTACGATCAGTTTCTCTGTGAGACTTACAGGATCCTGCAACCAGCAGCAGCAGCAGAGCTAGAGAGAACATGTTGCTACTGAAGGTGATCTGATGGGAGCTTCTCCTCTTTTACCACAACTGAGAGCATGACATTGAGTCTTTATGATGAAATCTGTCATGGGGTTTACTTTGCATAAAATGGCTCTGACAGATGATGACAGTTCTGAGTCAAACCAAAATTTACATTTAGTTTGATTCTCATCAACATATATTTATCTTCACATCTGACATCTATGGAGGAACAAAAGCTCTATAAATAATTACTTCTGAGTCTTTATTTCTCTGAATATGTTTGTAATGATGGTTAATTGAAGTACACTTCATGACTGAAAAGCAGAAAGAAAATCTTTGCTGACCTTGACATTACAAGTTTATTTCCAGCATTTGTTCTTCAGTGTAACTGTGTCTGACCAGCAGAACTGGTGCTCATGGTGTGTGTGCGTGTGTGCGTGCGTGCGTGCGTGCGTGCGTGCGTGCGTGCGTGCGTGCGTGCGTGCGTGCGTTGGTTGATATGGGGACCTGTGATGGACTGGGAGCTCCTTAGGTTGTACCTTTGCCTTCCAGCAGCAGGTGTAAATGATGGATGATCATTGTAGTTTTGTCATTAACACTTTTGCTCACGATTACTCCATAAATTGTAAATATTGACAATAATCTCCGAGCTTAGCACATATAATTATCATGTTTTATGTGGTTGTTTTGTTGCTTCTTATCTGATAGTTCGGTCGATAATCATCTTTTTCCAGCAGGGCTGATGGGAGATCTCATCAGAACGTCATGAAGGAGGATCCTGTTAACAGTCTCTTATTATTATTAGTTGAATGCAGTTTCCTGTGTTGTGTGTCTTAAAAATTACTTTTTTATTTTTGAAATTACTCTATAAACAGTTTTTATAAAGCTTGTTTTCAGTTAAGTATCGGGTTTTAAATAACTCGTCTCACTAACATTAAAACAAATTATTTCATAAAGAAAGAAAGTAAATTATCTTTGGTGGCAGATCAGAGAAGAGAATAAAAAAACAATTAATAACATTCACAAGAAATAGAATGAAAAAAGACTAAAATCCTGACTCCAAAAAGCAGAAATGAATGAATTTATAGACTTCTGACAAATTTCAGTTTCAGGGCTTTTCAGACAAAATAACAAAAAACAGAATTTACAGTTGTAAAAGTGTTTATTTGAAAATCTTTGCCGTTTTGACAAGTCGAGTTTTTGAACAGAGTTTCTCCTTTCTGTGTCACTGTGCCCTTCGAGCGCAATAATAAACAGCAGAGTCTTCAGTCTTCAGACTGTTCATCTGCAGATACAGCTGCTGTCTGTTATTGTCTCTGGAGATGCTGAACCAGCCTTGAACTGACTGAGTATTTGCTAATGACACCAGCATCAGTTGCAATCCCCTCCAGTCCTTTTCCAGGAGCCTGTCTGACCCAAGCAACAGCATAGCTGCTGAGTGAGAATCCAGAGACTGTACAAGTCAGTTTATGGGACTCTCCAGGGGCCTCATTTAAAATGGACTGCGTAGGAGTCATACTAAAAGTGCACGTACGCTCAAAAGCCGAAAATGCCGGGCGCAAAAAAAAATCCGGATCTATAAAACCGCGTGCACGCAGATTTCCACGTAAGGTTCTCTTTATAAATCACAGTCCAGCTGGAAGGCTGCGCACGTGAATCCGCCTGGTATCCCGCCCTCTACACGCCCACTTTCTACCGAAAATGGAATCATTTTGCATATGAATGAGCCTGCTGAGCATGCGCAGTGGCTTCCTGCAACCTGTTTGGCTTCAGAATGAATGAATGAACGTGTCGAGCCACCGTGCCACTGAATTTCACTGAGATCTGAGATCTAGATGTTGTTGATGAGGAGGAGGACAGGAAAACCACATTATTTTGTGGTCACAGTAAAAGTAGAAAAATAAATAGTATAAAATAAAGCGAGTGAGTGGCAGCACGCCGTTGCTGCGCGGAACGCCGTGAGTTCCCCGGTGCAACAGGGGGACACACGTCCCCCCGTCTTTTCAAAATCATGTTTATTTTCCCCTTACTTTTTACAGTTTAAAAACTAACGGTAGGCTCAGCCTTAAATTGCAAATTATCAAGACACTGTATGAAAGCGATACGAGAACGGCCCCGCAGCCCCGCTTCACCCGCCCCCCCCGCTCCCCTCCCCTCTCTCCCCTCAGAGCTGCTCAGGGCGGGTTTATGGTTCTGCGTCACCGACGCAGAGCCTACGGCGTAGGTGCGCGTCGCCGCGTACCCTACGCCGTAAGCCTGCGTCGTTTTAACGCGGGGCCATAATTTAGGCTTACACACGCACCTAAAGGTTTCACGCGCCCGTAAAACTCATATGTATGAAAACAAATCTGAGTCCCTTTAGGGAAGAAATGAGGGGCTCCGTGGGGCTCCCTAAACGCAGCCCCTCATTTGTTCTGTCCTAAAGCGGTGAAGGAGGTTCCCGGCGTGTCCTGCACCGCGGCTGCAGCTCCAGCAGCACCAGAGTCCTGACTGACTGAGCTTCACACACAGAGGAACACGATCAGCGCTATATTATTTTATTTTATTATTTTATTATTTTAAGTCTGATATATTTTGTGATATGTGATGACATTATTAAGAGTATTACATGAATCTGGCTTCATTTCACCACCTCAAACCCTGCGTCGCCAGTTCCCCGTGTCTTAAGTAAATTCTTACGGGAGGGTCTGAGTTGCCGTAAAGATAAGCAGATTTTTCGGTTAGTTTTTTCTTTTTAGATCCGAGGATTTGCGTAGAAGGTGGCTTCCGCAACTTTCAGGCGCTTTTTCTGCGCAAGCAAGCTTTATAGATGAGGCCCCAGGGGCCTCATTTAAAATGGAGTGCGTAGGAGTCATACTAAAAGTGCACGTACGCTCAAAAGCCGAAAATGCCGGGCGCAAAAAAAAATCCGGATCAATAAAACCATGTGCACGCAGATTTGCACGCAACGTTCCTTTATGAATCACAGTCCAGCTGGAAGGCTGCGTAGCTGAATCCCCGCCCTGTACACGCCCATAAATGCATATGGATGAGCCTACTGAGCATGCGCAGTGGCTTCCTGCAGCCTGTTTGTGCGTCAGAATGAATTAGAAGCTAGAAGTAGCAGCCACCGTGACACTGACTTTCACGGAGACAGAGATGTTGTAGATGATGTGGAGGACAGGAAAACCACATTATTTGGTGGTCACAGTAAAGGTTAGAATAAGTATATAAATAGTATACAATAAAATAAAGCGAGTGAGTGGCAGCACGCCGTTGATGCGCTAAACGCCGTGAGTTCCCCGGCGCAACAGGGGGACACACGTCCCCCCGTCTTTTCAAAATCATGTTTTTTTTCCCCTTACTTTTTACAGTTTAAAAACTAACGGTAGGCTCAGCCTTAAATTGCAAATTATCAAGACACTGTATGAAAGCGATACGAGAACGGCCCCGCAGCCCCGCTCCCCCTCCTCCCCCCCGTCTCCCCTCAGAGCTGCTCAGGGCGGGTTTATGGTTCTGCGTCACCGACGCAGAGCCTACGGCGTAAGTGCGCGTCGCCGCGTACCCTACGCCGTAGGCTCTGCGTCGTTTTAACGCGGGACCGTAATTTAGGCACCATATACAAGCAACACCTAAAGGTTTCACGCGCGCGCAAAACTCTTATATATGAAAAAAAAATCTGAGTCCCTTTAGGGGCTCCGCGGGGCTCCCTAAACGCAGCCCCTCATTTGTTCTGTCCTAAAGCGGTGCAGAGGAGGCTGCAGCTCCAGCAGCACCAGAGTCCTGACTGACTGAGCTTCACACAGAGGAACACGATCAGCGCTATTTTATTTTATTTTATTATTTTATTATTTTAAGCCTGACATATGTTGTGATATGTGATGACATTATTAAGAGTATGACTTGAATCTGGCTTCATTTCACCACCTCACAGCCTGCGTCGCCAGTTCCCCGTGTCTTAAGTAAATTCTTACGGGAGGGTCAGGGTTGCCGTAAAGATAAGCAGATTTTTCGGTTAGTTTTTTCTTTTTAGATCCGAGGATTTGCGTAGAAGGTGGCTTCCGCAACTTTCAGGCGCTTTTTCTGCGCAAGCAAGCTTTATAGATGAGGCCCCAGGTCTTTTAACCACTGATTCAGACTCTGTTCAATCCTGTCCTGAATCCCATTGTGTCAACTGTTTGAGATTGGAGGCAACTCAGACAGAACTAAAAACATAAAGAAAATAGACTTTTAAGCTAAAACGTCCGTGAGGCAACCAGCATTATAAAAGGATGTAACAAAGGAGGTCTTCGTGATGGTGATGGAGTTTCTGCACTGTAGTAACTCTGCAGCTTAAAGTCTGCATACATTTGCAAAAACAGAAGGAAACACAGATCTTAATGATTTAATATTAATTGTGTTGTAGTAATTCACATGTAGTTCTGTCTTCCAGCAGTTTCACAGCTGATTGGGTTTTGACTGACATCTGCCTCCAAAGTCAAAGATGTTATATTAATGAATGTGTCTGTGTTAAGATGTGAGTACATGAAGGATTTGGGTGTAATTGTGTCATTCACTCATCTTTCCACATTTTCTACAACAGGGATTCTCAATTCTGGTCCTCTAGGGCCGGTGACCTGCATGTTTTAGATGTTTCCTGCTTTTACACACCTGATTCTAATTAATGGTCATCATCAGCATGTCATGGAGGTCTGCTCAAGTCTGTTAATGACACAGTGACTTGTATCAGGATTTGTTAAAGCAGGGAAACATCTAAAACATGCAGGACACCAGCCCTCAAGGGCCAAAATTGAGGATCCCTAATCTAAAACATGCAGGATACAGGACCTCAAGGACTGGAACTGAAGAACCCTGTGATACAGCAACAAACATTAAAATGGCCTTAAACTCTTAGGGCCTGATTTACTAAAGGTTTGCGTGCGTAAAAACGTGTGCAAACTTGACATCACCCGCAAACCAAAGTGCCAGCTGATCTACTAACAGCGTGCAAAGAGGACTGGGCCTCTCAAATGAGCAAAATAGCACACGCTATTAATTTAGTACTTTTGCCCTGATGAATAATCAATATGGGGCGTACCCGCCAGAAATCGCTAAATACTGGGAGGGGAAAATGCAAATATCTCCTTTTACCACACGCAATGAGATTTACCAAGCCTGAAAGTTTTTGCGGGGATTGTGATTGCGTCTGTATTTAATACGTTCGAAAGGAAGGTGCTAATCTTGTGGTGAGGATTCTCCACATGCAAAAGGAGAAATATTTTATTTGAATGTTAAATCGAGTATTATTCAGCAAAAGGTTGCCACAGGAGGCACATTCATTTTTTTTTATTTGTGATAATAAATAAATCACGTGTTTTCATGGAGAAAAAAGTGTTTCTCATTGTGCGCCTATACTTGTTCTGCAGTTGTCATACCCCGGTGTTGTGCCGTATTCAGCACCCCTGCCGTGAAAAGCACCCCCTCGTCTGACAAAAATGATATTCTCATTCCGTGTCATGTTCTGTTTAGCATCCAGTTTTGTGTTAATGATTCATGTTTAAATGCGCTCATGGATTCCACAATAGTCATACTTTCCCACAATCACAGTCACAGATAACAAAAATCGGGTAAATGGTTATTGATGTCATTAATTAATAGCCTGCTTACTGTGTTGTCTTCCATAATATTTGTAAATATATATAATATAAACTCCTAAGTATGTGTTTGTGTGAATGTGTATATATAAATATATTGAAGTGTCAGTGTGTTGTTTTTTTTCTTGGTCTACTTATCATTGAATATACGAGGGGGTGCTTTTCACAGCAGGGGTGCTGATTACGGCACAACAATTTGCCTCTTCCACTAATATCTCTAACTCCAACTCGTCAAATTTAATTTTGCGCTTGCGACTATATCCTGCTTTCCATCCAGACTCTCCATGGCGCAAAGTTTGCGCCGCAAACCTTAAGACACGCAACATCTCATTTAAATACTGAGGTTTGCACCTGTTATCAATTGCGCACGCAAACTTAGTTGATCATCCGCAAAACACACAACAACAGCACGTGCAAACTTTTTCAGTGCACACGCAATTTAGTACTCTTTATTTAGGATCTTAGTAAATCGGGCCCTTAGTTGGGTGAGGGCTCCTCCTCTGGTGGGTTCATGTTACACATTTTCAGGCTCTGAGAGGTTTTTGTTCAGGTCTGCTGATGTTTGTGTCACTGTGGTATCTGGCACAATAATACACAGCAGAGTCTTCAGGCTGCATGTTCTGTCCATTCAGAGTCACCGTGTTGCTGGTAGAGTCTGCAGAAATGCTGAACTTGTTTTTAAGTGACTCTTGGTAGCCTGATGATTCTCCAACTTTTGCATATCCAATCCACTCCAGTGCTTTCCCAGCAGGTTGTCTGAGCCAGTTTGTCCAATAGCTGCTCACAGAATAAGAGACCTGACAGCTGAGGGTCAGACGATGACCTGGCTGCACAGTCACAGAGGCCGGCTGAGTCAGCAGTTCACACTTCACACCTGTAAAAAAGACAAACACGATTTCTGATCAAATATCTGGTTACATTAAAAATAGTTTATCATTATAAGTCTGAAGTGACTCACATCCCACTACTGACAACAGGAACACAGCTGCAAACATGTTTATGGATGAAACAAACCTCCTGTTCACTCGACTCACACTGTGACATGTTTTTATAGCCGATGGGAGGAACCAAAATTTGCATAGACTCAAACAAATGACAATAATGTTTGATACTCTCTAAAATGAAAACTGCAATGAAATGATGACAAAGCAGAGTGAAACACCGACAGGATTAATTCTCTCATCAGAATATCATAACTTTATTTATACCAACCCAAATATGTTCATGCCACTCTGTGGAATTCAATCAACTAATCAATCTTTATTTCTACAGTACTTTTACCAGATAAAATCACAAAGCGCTTTACAATAAAATGCGGAGTAAACTAAAATTAAATTAGTTAAAACACAGTGACTGAGATGGATGTAAAAATGACAAAAATAAAAGAAATGTATACACAAAAACAATTAAAATGAAAAACAAGTTGCCCCGTCAACTAAAAACTTGCTTAAATAAAAATGTATTCAGCTGTTTTATTAAAAGAGTCAACACTATTGGCCAGAAGCAGAACAGGAGGAAGAGCGTTCCACAGTCGAGCGGCAATGGATTAGAAAGCGTGATCTCCTCTAGTTTTAAAAAGTGTTATTGGGATGGATGAAAGGTTCTGATCTGAGGACTGAAGTGAAAGAGCTGAGGAATAAGGGGGTAAAAGATCACAAATGTATTTGGGGTCAGGGGTCTCCAACCCTGGTCCTCAAGAGCAGTGGTTCTCAACCCTGGTCCTCGAGTGGCCCTGCTCTTAAGCACACCTGATTCTGATTGATGGTCCTCATTAGTTTAATAATCAAGGTCTGCACAGCTCTGTACACACCTTGAGTCAACACCATTAGACGCAGAAGCTGTTGACAACTGTCCATTAGAATCAAGTGTCCTGATGCAGGGAGACATCTAAAACACGCAGGACGGTGTGCCTCAAGGACCAGAGCTGGGAAACACAGTTTTAGAAATCTCACCAACTTGTAATTAACACTCATTAACTTGTCATCAAGGTCCCCACAACTCTGTTGATGACGCAGCTACTTGCAGGACAGGGGCCTTCCAGGACCAGGGTTGGGAAAAACTGATTAACAGAACAGTTTATGTTTGAATCATAGCTGAAAAACTAAATTGAGTTTTGACACAGCAATAAAACCAATAAGTGAGTTTTAGTTTTTAATTCAGTCTAGTCTTGATTGCCATGAATTTACATTCAGAGATATGAGTAGATGCATGAGACAGAAGAGAGAGAAGCTGAACACCCATGACGTTTACTTGTTCTTAAATCTTTGAATGATCTAATATAAATACAGCAGGTTTTTGTACAGCTGCTCAGTCAGCTTGAGTCACTGTGGGTGTCGAGCACAATAATAAACAGCAGAGTCTTCAGTCCTCAGACTGCTCATCTGCAGATACAGCTGCTCTCTGCTGTTTTCTCTGGAGACGGTGAACCGGCCTTGAACTGACTGAGAGTAGTATTTGCTACTGACACCATCAGTTGCAATCCACTCCAGTCCTTTTCCAGGAGCCTGTCTGACCCATCCCATCCAATAGCCGCTGCTGAGTGAGAATCCAGAGACTGTACAAGTCAGTTTATGGGACTCTCCAGGTCTTTTAACCACTGATTCAGACTCTGTTAATGTCTGACTATCAGCACCTGTCAATGGAAAAGAAAGTAGTCATAAAATATACTTTAACAACTTTATAAATACAGATTCAACTCAGGGTCAGTTAACATTTTCACCTGTCCAGCAGATAGTTAAAAGCAGCAATCCTGTCCTGAATCCCATCGTGTCAAGTGTGTTCTCACTTTTCTCTGGTGTTCACTTTACAGTCAGATAAATAGAGACTGGAGATCTCAGTTTTGCATTGACTCCTCCTCGAAAATCAAACCAGTCCAGACTGAATCAGTGATGCTAGTATCTGATTTATGACCTCATAGATTCATGAGTTTATATAAAACCTAAGGGGAAACTAAGGAGGCAACTCTTCCCTGAGTTTATATGTAAAACCTGAATTCTGGTCTAGTTCTGTTCAGAATCTTGTTTACACCTGTACATGTTGATGAAGAAATGTCTTGAAAACAGGGTAAAAATATAAATTTTTTAAAGTAAAAATCATTGCTAAAAAATTGTGATTTATCTTCCACCTTTCGATTAACTCAAATTTTTACAACTTTTTCCAGATAAAAAAAATATGATCTTTCATGTTTCAAGGATCATCAATAAAACGACCTGCTGTTTCTGACTTGTTAGTTTGAGCAGTATGTGGATAACAACTCTGTGATTTCCCTCTAGTGGTCAAAAAGGGAACTGCAATAAATGTTGCACTCGAAGTTTTGTAAAAAGTCCTAAAATAAGCAACGTTGTTAGTGGTCTCTACATGTATTTCATCTCTTTGAGTTTTAGAGAGTTTGTTTTTTTATGTGGAGCAGATACAACCTCAAATGTGTTTTCTGTGAGTTTACTTGCTCTTGAACTCATGAGCATCAGTGTTTATCTCATTTTAGTTCCTACGGCTGTGGTGGCTGGTGGTTTGTGTGGTCACCTCCCACTCAGAAGGTTCTTGGTTTGGTTTCAATTACCAACAGTGCAGCAATAAGAAAAACAGTTCCTCAATATTTCTCACTCTGGAAAAACCATATTGTGTCAAATTAAAGGCGTGTCAAATGTCAGGTTATTTGTTGTTTTTATTATTTTATCCACGAAATACACATATAATAATTGTTAAAGTGGGAATAAATAACACTTTTCAGGATATTCGCAGGAGTAGAAATTTGATACAAAAATAAAAAAACTAAAAAGCTGTCAACAACAGCCCAAAAAAGAGGAACGGTGGGTTTTTGTCCAGCTGTTGAACTAACTTCTATCTCTGTGTATCACGAGCACAGTAATAAACAGCAGAGTCTTCAGTCCTCAGACTGTTCATCTGCAGATACAGCTGCTGTCTGCTGTCGTCTCTGGAGATGCTGAACCGGCCTTGAACTGACTGAGAGTAGAATTTGCCACTAGTGAGAGCTTCAATTGCAATCCACTCCAGTCCTTTTCCAGGAGCCTGTCTGACCCAGACCATCCAATAGCCGCTGAAAGTTAATCCAGAGACTGTACAAGTCAGTTTATGGGACTCTCCAGGTCTTTTAACCACTGATTCAGACTCTGTTAATGTCTGACTATCAGCACCTGCCAATGGAAAAGAAAGTAGTCATAAAATATACTTTAACAACTTTATAAATACAGATTCAACTCAGGGTCAGTTAACATTTTCACCTGTCCAGCAGATAGTTAAAAGCAGCAATCCTGTCCTGAATCCCATCGTGTCAAGTGTGTTCTCACTTTTCTCTGGTGTTCACTTTACAGTCAGATAAATAGAGACTGGAGATCTCAGTTTTGCATTGACTCCTCCTCGAAAATCAAACCGGTCCAGACTGAATCAGTGATGCTGCAGCGTCTGATTTATGACCTCATAGATTCATGAGTTTATATAAAACCTAAGGGGAAACTAAGAAGGCAACTTTTCCCTGAGTTTATATGTAAAACCTGAATTCTGGTCTAGTTCTGTTCAGAATCTTGTTTACAACTGTAGATGTTGATGAAGAAATGTCTTGAAAACGACCTGCTGATTCTGACTTGTTAGTTTGAGCAGTATGTGGATAACAACTCTGTAACTTCCCTCTAGAGGTCACAAAGGGAACTGCAATAAATGTTGCACTCGAAGTTTTGTAAAAAGTCCTAAAATAAGCAACGTTGTTAGTGGTCTCCAGAAGTATTTAATCTCTTTGAGTTTTAGAGAGTTTGTTTTTTATGTGGAGCAGATACAACCTCAAATGTGTTTTCTGTGAGTTTACTTGCTCTTGAACTCATGAGCATCAGTGTTTATCTCATTTTAGTTCAACCTGATCTCACAAAGATCTGTGAAATGCCCACGACCTCTCACCACTATTTTCCGTGGTACCAACACGGAAAGTGGTATAATTCCGTGTGTGCACCACGGATATTGTACCATGCAAAGTCAAGGGGATCCGTGGTCGTGATATATACACGGATTATGACATTATTATTATTTACATATTATTCTTTGTTATAGTGGCTAAATTATGCGTTTTTGTCGCGCAAGGTACTGTTTGTTACTGTTAGTTTGTAAAAGCAGCTTTTTAACGCTGTTTTAGCAGTGTTTTACTGAGGTTTTAAATGTGGGCTAAAATGGGGGCTTGGATGCCTGAGCATTTCACAGTTCTGCCGTGTCTTTGTATGTGCATCTATTTTTGTGGGAAAATTGAATAAAAATATGTTTGAGAAAAAAAAAAAAAGAGTAAATAAGTAATAAAATAAATAAGTAATTAATACTCACTAAGTAATTAAGAGGAACTTGAGAGGAATAAAATGACATAGAGGAAAACATTAATAAGTAGTGCTAAACAAGTAAAAGGAGATTCAGTTAAAAGCTAATTTAAAAAGGTGAGTCTTGAGCCGACCTTTAAACGCATCGACAGTCTCTACGGCCCTGAATTCCTCCGGCAGGCTGTTCCACAGGCGTGGGCCATAAAAATGAAATGAAGCTTCACCAAAGGTTTTCGTTCTCACTTTGGGAACAGATAAAAGACCGGTACCGGAGGATCTCAGGGTCCGCGAGGGCGATATGGTAAAAGCAGGTCTGAAAGATAAGAAGGGCCAAGGCCGTTAAGACACTTAAAAACAAGTAAAAGAACCTTAAAATCGGTTTTAGCAGTTTTTTATTGAGGTTTTCAGACTCCTAGCTAAAAGTGTTAGTGAACTATGCAAAAGAAGAAACAAAATAGGCCCCATTCCATTAGTCAGGAGGCTCTGAGACCTATACGTTTCTACACCCTCCTAACCAGCCAGGACGTTTTGGAGGAAACACTGTTGCAGAAGACACAGAAGTCAGATTTTTTATATGTTGTTTGGGGGCATCCCCTGAACAGACAGACGTTAGTTTGGTGCAGATCGGACCTGTACTTTTCCATGGGCGGGGCTTTGAAACTTCACCTTTTGCAACATTCGAACGGACGCCGTTGCCAGAAAATTTGACCAAACCAAGTAAAACTTGACCTGTGGCCTCCATATGGGGCCTTGATTGGGCTTGCCAAGTCTCAACTCTGTGAAACCTCTGCAACACCAACTAGCTCTGTGGAAGTCGTACAGCCACGGGACCAAAAGATCCTAGAAAAGGGCCTTCTGCATTGCAATATAGTCAAAAATCAGCCTCCCAGCTCAAAGCGTTAGTGAATTATTCAAAAAAACACAAAAAAGGCCCAAAAAAGTCACCACACACGGTGACCTTTGGGACTTCCGAAGGTCACACAGATCTGAAACTCGGCACAGTGGATGAGAGTCACCTCCTGATACAGAGTCTAGAATTGCAGCCTCCTAGCTCAAAGCGTTAGTGAACTGTGCAAAAAAAGACACAAAATAGGCTTTGCAGGGCCGAAACGCAACACATGCGGTGACCTTTGACACTTCCGAAGGTCACACAGATATGAAACTTGGCACAGTGGATAAGAGTCACATCCTGATACAGAGTCTAGAATGTCAGCTTCCTAGCTCAAAGCGTTAGTGAACTGTGCAAAAAAAGACACAAAATAGGCCCTATACCATTAGTCAGGAGGCTCTCAGACCTATAAGTTTCTACACCCTGAGCATTAATAACTTGTCATAATCGAAGGAGAACTAATTAAAACGGATGTCCTTAACATGAACCTATATCCGTGTATATATCACGACCACGCCTCCCATTGACTTTGCATAGTACTATATCTGTGGTGCTCCGATTAAAACCTCAATAAAACACTGCTAAAACAGCGGTAAAAACATGCTTTTACAAACTGACAGTAACAAACAGTACCTTGCGCGACAAAAACCCATAATTTAGCCACTATAATAAAGAATAATATCTAAATAATAATAATGTCTTAATCCGTGTATATATCACGACCACGCCTCCCATTGACTTCGCATAGTGCTATATCCGTGGTGCTCCCATTAAAACCTCATTAAAACACTGCTAAAACAGCGTTAAAAACGTGCTTTTACAAACGGACAGCAAAAAACAGTACCTTGCGCGACAAAAATGCATACTTTAGCCACTATAACAAAGAATAATATATAAATAATAATAATGTCATAATCCGTGTATATATCACGACCACGCCTCCCATTGACTTTGCATAGTACTGTATTCGTGGTGCTCCCATTAAAACCTCATTAAAACACTGCTAAAACAGCGTTAAAAACATTCTTTTACAAACTAACAGTAACAAACAGTACCTTGCGCGACAAAAACCGCATAATTTAGCCACTTTACAAAGAATAATATATAAATAATAATAATGTCATAATCCGTGTATATATCACGACCACGCCTCCCATTGACTTTGCATAGTACTATATCCGTGGTGCTCCCATTAAAACCTCATTAAAACACTGCTAAAACAGCGTTAAAAACGTGTTTTTACAAATTGACTGTAAAAAACAGTACCTTGCACACAAAAACGCATACTTTAGCCACTATAACAAAGAATAATATATAAATAATAATAATGTCATAATCCGTGTATATATCACGACCACGCCTCCCATTGACTTTGCATAGTACTGTATTCGTGGTGCTCCCATTAAAACCTCATTAAAACACTGCTAAAACAGCGTTAAAAACATTCTTTTACAAACTAACAGTAACAAACAGTACCTTGCGCGACAAAAACCGCATAATTTAGCCACTTTACAAAGAATAATATATAAATAATAATAATGTCATAATCCGTGTATATATCACGACCACGGATCCCCTTGACTTTGCATGGTACAATATCCGTGGTGCCCACACGGAATTATACCACTTTCCGTGTTGGTACCACGGAAAATAGTGGTGAGAGGTCGTGGGCATTTCACGGATTTTTGTGAGATCAGGTTGAAATAATAATAATGTCATAATCCGTGTATATATCACGACCACGGATCCCCTTGACTTTGCATGGTACAATATCCGTGGTGCCCACACGGAATTATACCACTTTCCGTGTTGGTACCAAGGAAAATAGTGGTGAGAGGTCGTGGGCATTTCACGGATTTTTGTGAGATCAGGTTGTTTTAGTTCCTACGGCTGTGGTGGCTGGTGGTTTGTGTGGTCAACTCCCACTCAGAAGGTTCTTGGTTTGGTTTCAATTACCAACAGTGCTGCAATAAGAAAAACAGTTCCTCAATATCTCTCACTCTTATGTTGTAATCTGGAAAAACCATATTGTATCAAATTAAAGACGTGTCAAATGTCAGGTTGTTTGTTGTTATTATTATTTTATCCATGAAATACACATATAATAATTGTTAAAGTGGGAATAAATAACACTTTTCAGGATATTCGCAGGAGTAGACATTTGATACAAAAATAAAAAAACTAAAAAGCTGTCAACAACAGCCCTTAAAAGAAAAAAAGAGGAACGGTGGGTTTTTGTCCAGCTTCTGAACCAACTTCTATCTCTGTGTATCACGAGCACAGTAATAAACTGCAGAGTCTTCAGTCCTCAGACTGTTCATCTGCAGATACAGCTGCTGTCTGGTATTGTCTCTGGAGATGGTGAAGCGGCCTTGAACTGACTGAGAGTAGTATTTGCTACTGCCACCATTGTCAGTTGCAATCCACTCCAGTCCTTTTCCAGGAGCCTGTCTGACCCAGGCCATCCAATAGCTGCTTAGTGAGAATCCAGAGACTGTACAAGTCAGTTTATGGGATTCTCCAGGTCTTTTAACCACTGATTCAGACTCTGTTAATGTCTGACTATCAGCACCTGTCAATGGAAAAGAAAGTAGTCATTAAATATACTTTAACAACTTTATAAATACAGATTCAACTCAGGGTCAGTTAACATTTTCACCTGCCCAGCAGATAGTTAAAAGCAGCAATCCTGTCCTGAATCCCATCGTGTCAAGTGTGTTCTCACTTTTCTCTGGTGTTCACTTTACAGTCAGATAAATAGAGACTGGAGATCTCAGTTTTGCATTGACTCCTCCTCGAAAATCAAACCGGTCCAGACTGAATCAGTGATGCTGCAGCGTCTGATTTACGACCACATAGATTCATGAGTTTATATAAAACCTAAGGGGAAACTAAGGAGGCAACTCTTCCCTGAGTTTATATGTAAAACCTGAATTCTGGTCTAGTTCTGTTCAGAATCTTGTTTACACCTGAAGATGTTGATGAAGAAATGTCTTGAAAACAGGGTAAAAAATATGCATTTTTTAAAGTAAAAATCATTGCTGAAAAATTGTGATTTATCTTCCACCTTTCGATTAACTCAAGTATCTTCAATAACTTTTTCCAACTTTTTCCACATAAAAAAAATATGATCTTTCATGTTTCAAGGATCATCAATAAAACAACCTGCTGTTTCTGACTTGTTAGTTTGAGCAGTATGTGGATAACAACTCTGTAACTTCCCTCTAGAGGTCAAAAAGGGAACTGCAATAAATGTTGCACTGGAAGTTTTGTAAAAAGTCCTAAAATAAGAAACATTGTTAGTGGTCTCCACATGTATTTAATCTCTTTGAGTTTTAGAGAGTTTGTTTTTTATGTGGAGCAGATACAACCTCAAATGTGTTTTCTGTGAGTTTACTTGCTCAGGGCTCTGGTTGGGACAGTGGCTCAGGGAAGGGCAGGCCTGGGTAGCAGTACAACACCTCGCTACGACATGGCAGAGGGGAAGGACAGGAGAGCATTGCTCTAGAACAGGGGTGTCGGGATCCAGTCCTCGAGGGCCGCAATCCTGCATGTTTCAGATGTTTCCCTGCTTCAGCACACCGTGATAAAAGGAACTGTGACACCAACAGAGCTGTCCAGACCTTGATGACAAGCTGGTGACGACCATTAATTTGAATCAGGTGTGTTGATGCAAGGAGACATCTAAAACATGCAGGACACCGGCCCTCGAGGACTAGAGTTTGGCACCCCTGCTCTAGAAAGAGGTGCGGGCAGCAGTGGAAGAAGAGCGAGCCAGCACGATGGTTGGAATGCGGCAGCAGGGAGCCTGGACGTGGTGGGAGCAGGCAGCAGGGCACAAAGTCACTTGGACTGAGCTGTGGAGAGCCGAGCCCCAGCGCCTAAAATTCCTGATCCAGGCCGTCTATGACATGCTGCCAAGCCCGTCTAACCGGTTCTGTTGGGGGAAGTCGGAGTCTCCAGCTTGCGCTCTGTGCCAGAAGAGAGGGACCCTGGAGCACATCTTGAGCTGCTATCTGAAAGGCCTGAGCGAGGGACGCTACCGCTGGCATCATGACCAGGTCTTGAAGGCTATAGCGAACACCATCTGCAGTGGAATTGCCCACTGCAAGCGCCGTCCGCCCAGAGAAGAAGACCATCTTCTTCATCAGAGCTGGAGAAGAACCACCAGCTGCTGCCAGGACCTCCTCCTCTGGCCTGCTATCAATGGCACAAGACTGGGAGCTGAAGGTTGATTTGGGGAAAAAATTAAAGTTCCCGGACAACGTGGCCATAACATCACTAAGGCCAGATGTGGTGCTGACCTCAGCAACCTCCAAGCAGGTCGTGCTCCTGGAGCTAACAGTCCCTTGGGAAGACTGCATCAAGGAGGCCAATGAGAGGAAGAGGGCTAAGTACCAGGCTCTGGTTGAGGAGTGTCGGCTCAACGGGTGGCGAGCAAGATGTGACCCATTGAGGTGGGATGCAGAGGGTTCGCAGGCCAGTCCCTCTGCATGGCCTACAGTATGCTGGGCATTACCGGGGCCAGTAAGAGAAGGGCCATCAAGGAGGCCACAGAGGCAGCAGAGGTTACCTCACGTTGGCTGTGGATCAGGAGAGGAGATCCGTGGGTAGGGTAGCGCTACCTGGACACAAGCTGGGAGATTGATCACCCCCGGCTGGGTCGCCTGGAAGAGGGTGTATGATGTTGAAATGACCCGACTCAATGACCCCAGGTAACATCACTGATGATGTGTCCAGGTTGCATCACTAGTTGATGTATGTTACAAAGCTCTTGAACTCATGAGCATCAGTGTTTATCTCATTTTAGTTCCTACGACTGTGGTGGCTGGTGGTTTGTGTGGTCACCTCCCATTCAGAAGGTTCTTGGTTTGACTCTTGGCTGAGGTTTTTGCTTCTTTCAGGGTTACATCATGTCAGACATCTGATGTAAAGAATCCACCTCTGCTGTGGCAGTCCCTTCAAAAACTTGACTTTCTGTCTTTTTTCTGCTGAAATGAACCAACACGGACTCAGAAACTGCTGTCTTCCATCTGACTGTGGGATCAATTACCAACAGTGCTGCAATAAGAAAAACAGTTCCTCAATATCTCTCACTCTTATGTTGTAATCTGGAAAAACCATATTGTGTCAAATTAAAGACGTGTCAAATGTCAGGTTGTTTGTTAGGGCCCGAGCACCTTCAGTGCGAAGGCCCTATTGTATCTGTAGGAATTCTTCGTATTATTTTTCTGACGAAAGGAGGGCCTTTTTGCCCCCCTAAACGTGCCCAAAAAGTCACCAAATTTTGCACGCAAGCCAGACCTGGCGAAAAATTTGATATTTAATGGTTTGCATTGATGGGCGTGGCAAAATGGCTCAACAGCGCCCCCTTGAAAACTTTGTGCCTCAAGCCCCACGATACGGTTTGACGTACATGCACGAAAATCGGTACACACCTGTATCATGGCCGAACTTACAGAAAAGTCTCATGGCGCCATGGCCGAAACTGAACAGGATGTCGGCCATTTTGAATTAATCGTGTTCTTTTGTCGAAATTTATGCCATTCCTTTGGCAGTTAATACGGCCCGAGCCGTAACGTGCACCCAGGTGTGTTATACATCAAAATGTGCGTCTCCATCCTGCGACACCACGCATTACTTTTCTCTTTCAAAAGCGTTACCGTGGCGACGCTAGACGCCAAAAAGCGCGCCCACCCATCATCTGATTGGTTCAGACAGAAAAAACTTTGTTCCTCAAGCCCCACAATACGGTTTGACGTACATGAACGAAAATCGGTACACACCTGTATCATGTCACAACTTAAAGAAAAGTCTCTTGGCGCCATGGCCGAAACTGGACAGGAAGTTGGCCATTTTGAACATTCTGAATTAACCAAGTAATTTTGGAGCAATTTATGCCATTCCTTCGGCAATTAATACGGCTCGAACCGTAACGTGCACCCAGGTGTGTTATACATCAAAATGTGCGTCTCCATCCTGTGACTATGCGCATTACTTTTCTCTTTCAAAAGTGTTACCGTGGCGACGCTAGACGCCAAAAAGCGGACCCCCCCATCATCTGATTGGTCCATATTTGATAGTTCCCCAAAAGTCACCAGATTTTGCACGCAAGCCAGGCCTGGCGAAAAATTTGATATTTAATGGTTTGCATTAATGGCCGTGGCAAAATGGCTCAACAGCGCCCCCCGGAAAACTTTGTGCCTCAAGCCCCACGATACGGTTTGACGTACATGCACGAAAATCGGTATACACCTGTATCATGTCGCAACTTAAAGAAAAGTCTCTTGGTGCCATGGCCGTAACCAAACAGGAAGTCAGCCATTTTGAATTAATTGTCTAATTTTGGCGCAATTTATGCCATTCCTTCGGCAATTAATACAGCCCGAACCGTAATGTGCACCCAGGTGTGTTATACATCAAAATGTGCGTCTCCATCCTGCGACTACGCGCATTACTTTTCTCTTTCAAAAGTGTTACCGTGGCGACACCAGACGCCAAAAAGCGCGCCTCCCCTTCATCTGATTGGTCCATATTTGATAGTTCTCCAAAAGTCACCAAATTTTGCATGCAAGCCAGGCTTGGTGATAAATTTGATATTTCATGGTTTGCATTAATGGGCGTGGCCTAACGGCTCAACAGCGCCCACTAGAATACTTTTCTCTGCCATAACTTTTGAAAGGTTTAACATAAAGAGTCGTGGGTGGTGTCATGGGACTCGGTATTGAGTCCTTGACCATAATTCGTGAAAATTAGCCCCGCCCCTTCTTCTGATTGGTTGTCCCGATTTCCTGCTATAACATTTGAATGTTTTGACATAGAGAGGCATGGGTGGTGTCATGGGACTCTGTAATGAGTCCTTGAGCTTCTTTGACCTTAATTAGCCCCGCCCCTTCTTCTGATTGGTTGTCCCGATTTTCTGCTATAACCTTTGAATGGTTTGACATGGGAAGTCGTGGGTGGTGTCATTTCTGATATGCTTATGGGGGGCAGTGGCCGTGAGTGCGAGGGCCCGTTCATCGCTGCTTGCAGCTTTAATTAGGGCCCGAGCACCTTCAGTGCGAAGGCCCTATTGTATCTGTAGGAATTTTTTTTTTTCTTTTTCTTTTTCTTTTTCTTCTGACGAAAGGAGGGCCTTTTTGCCCCCCTAAACATGCCCAAAAAGTCACCAAATTTTGCATGCAAGTCAGGCCTGGCGAAAAATTTGATATTTAATGGTTTACATTAATGGGCGTGGCAAAATGGCTCAACAGCGCCCCCTAGAAAACTTTGTGACTCAAGCCCCACGATACGGTTTGACGTACATGCACGAAAATCGCTACACACCTGTATCAGTACACAACTTAAAGAAAAGTCTCTTGGCGACATGGCCGAAACCGAACAGGAAGTCAGCCATTTTGAATTAATCGTGTCACTTTGGCGCAATTTATGCCATTCCTTCGGCAGTTAATACGGCCCGAACCGTAACGTGCACCCAGGTGTGTTATACATCAAAATGTGCGTCTCCATCCTGCGACAACACGCATTACTTTTCTCTTTAAAAGCGTTACCGTGGCGACGCTAGACGCCAAAAAGTGCGCCCACCCTTCATCTGGTTGGTTCAGACCGAAAAAACTTTGCGCCTCAAGCCCCAGAATACGGTGTGACGTACATGAACGAAAATCGGTACACACCTGTATCATGTCGCAACTTAAAGAAAAGTCTCTTGGCGCCATGGCCGAAACCGAACAGGAAGTCGGCCATTTTAAACATTCTGAATTAATCGCGTAATTTTGGAGCAATATGAGCCATTCCTTCGAGAATTAATACGGCCCGAACCGTAACGTGCACCCAGGTGTGTTAAACATCAAAATGTGCGTCTCCATCCTGCGACTACACGCATTACTTTTCTCTTTCAAAAGTGTTACCGTGGCGACGCTAGATGCCCACAAGCGCACCCCCCCTTCATCTGATTGGTCCATATTTGATAGTTCCCCAAAAGTCACCAAATTTTGCATGCAAGGCAGGCCTGGCGATAAATTTGATATTTTATGGTTTACATTAATGGGCATGGCAAAATGGCTCAACAGCGCCCCCCGGAAAACTTTGTGCCTCAAGCCCCACAATACGGTTTGACGTACATGCATGAAAATCGGTACACACCTGCATCATGTTGCAACTTAAAGAAAAGTCTCTTGGTGCCATGGCCGAAACGGAACAGGAAGTCAGCCATTTTTAATTTATTGTGTAATTTTGGCGCAATTTATGCCATTCCTTCGGCAATTAATACGGCCCGAACCGTAACGTGCACCCAGGTGTGTTATACCTCAAAATGTGCGTCTTCATCTTGCGACTATGCGCATTACTTTTCTCTTTCAAAAGTGTTACCGTGGCGACGCTAGACGCCAAAAAGCGTGCGTCCCCTTCATCTGATTGGTCCATATTTGATAGTTCTCCAAAAGTCACCAAATTTTACATGCAAGCCAGGCCTGGTGATACATTTGATATTTCATGGTTTGCATGAATGGGCGTGGCCTAACGGCTCAACAGCGCCCCCTAGAATACTTTTCTCTGCCATAACTTTTGAATGGTATGACATAAAGACTCGTCGGTGGTGTCATGGGACTCGGTATAGAGTCCTTGACCATAATTGGTGAAAATTAGCCCCGCCCCTTCTTCTGATTGGTTGTCCCTATTTCCTGCTATAACATTTGAATGTTTTGACATAGAGAGTCGTGGGTGGTGTCATGGGACTCTGTAATGAGTCCTTGACCTTCATTGGCCTGAATTAGCCCCGCCCCTTCTTCTGATTGGTTGTCCCTTTTTTCTGCTATAACTTTTGAATGGTTTGACATAGGAAGTCGTGGGTGGTGTCATTTCTGATATGCTTATGGGGGGCGGTGGCCGTGAGTGCGAGGGCCCGTTCATCGCTGCTTGCAGCTTTAATTGTTTTTATTATTTTATCCATGTCACATATAATAATTGTTAAAGTGGGAATAAATAACACTTTTCAGGATATTCGCAGGAGTAGAAATTTGATACAAAAATAAAAAAACTAAAAAGCTGTCAACAACAGCCCAAAAAAGAGGAACGGTGGGTTTTTGTCCAGCTGCTGAACCAACTTCTATCTCTGTGTATCACGAGCACAGTAATAAACAGCAGAGTCTTCAGTCCTCAGACTGTTCATCTGCAGATTCAGCAGCTGTCTGCTGTCGTCTCTGGAGATGGTGAAGCGGCCTTGAACTGACTGAGAGTAGAATCTCCTGGAACCACTGCTGCTGTCGTGCCATGCAATCCACTCCAGACCTTTCCCAGGAGCCTGTCTGATCCAGGCCATGTAGTTGCCTCTCAGCGTCAGTCCAGAAGCGGTACAGGTCAGTGTGTGGGATTCTCCAGGTCTTTTAACCACTGGTCCTGATTCTGTCAAGGTTTGACCATGAACACCTGCAAACAAATACAATGGAGAATTGAATGGCTTTTGTTTTTTCTTTTGTAATTCAGATTGAGACAATGAGTGATTATTTTTCACTCACCTGCCAAACAGATGCTCCAAAGCAAAAGAAATGTCTTATTGTCCATCATGTTTGACTGTGTCCACTGCTGTCTGTCATCGGCTGCCGTCAGATAAGTAGAGGTGAAAAACATTGTTTTGCATTGACTCCTCCTCATAAGAAGGATTAAACTTCTTTAGACTTTGGACTATCACACTGAAAAACTATGGAATTTGAATTTCTTCACCTTAAATAATGTTAAACAAAATTTAATTAGTTACTTTAACAACTTACTGTTAGTTAAAGGTTCAGTGATTGCAATGTATATGTAAGAGAGCTGTGGGACAGATGAAACACTTTTTAGCCCCTATACACCCCTGTACACACACACACACACACACACACACACACACACACACACACTGTGTCTGAAAAATGGTTATTTGCACATCCAGAAATATAGTAAAATTATTTTGAAATGAAAACTGTAAAAGTATAAAAATATCACAACATTTTAGTTTTCCATTAATTCCTAAAAATTACTGTAATATGAAAATATTTACATTCATGTTAAAAAAAAAACATAGTGTTATACAAAGTGATTAGGACAATTTTTTTCACTCTTTCTTGTGAGTAATGATACAAATGTTTTAATGGATCATGAAATTTAATGGAGGACAAATCTTTTTTGATGCATTTTATGTAGTTTTGTATAGGTACTGGAAAAGTATTTTTCTCACTCGGTTGTGTTAAAAAACACAAAACCCAACACAAACTCTGAGTCTTGTTCTTTCTTGATTATCGATGCTCAGGGTTGTCCAGGATCTCCTCCATTTTATGAATTGATGTATTAATCTACATTAATTTACGGATGTATTCATTTATTAATTACTTTAATTGTTTCTGCTGAAATGAAACCGTTGTCACGTCTGATTGTGCAGTGTTTTTGCAGAAATAATTGTATAAAGTATTCTTTTCCACTCATATCACGATACAGACAAACCACAAAAATGGTTTCCACACTTGGTGTTCAGTCGTCAGTAATCAGGCTGTTTGATGTCTTTTGTCATTTCTACATTAACTATAAATGAATTCCATAAAGAAAAGTGTTCAACAAAAATATTCCAAGTTATAAATGATAATTAGATTGTTTTTCATTTTTTTGTCCCAAATCAGTTTCACATTTACACTTACATTAAATAAGTAAACATATAAGTAAAAAAATATTAAGTAAATAAATAAACTCTTGAAAAATTGCTTTCTCAAGGAACTCTTTTAGAAACCATATGTCATTGTGTGGGTTTATGTTTTTGTTTAGTGAGTGCAAAAGCTAATGCAACATTGTTTCATATTTTGTATCATTGTTTTAATTCCTATTTTATCTCATTGATGTCAAATAATGATTTCAGTTGCTGTTCATTTAGACTCCTTAAAAAAGGAGAGATTGTGATGGACTGGCGACCTGTCCAGGGTGTTCCCCTGCCTCTTGCCTGAAATTGGCTGGGATAGAGTCCAGCAGACCCCCGTCACCCTGCTGAGGATAAAAGCAGGTATAAAAAATGGATGGATGGATGGAAAAAAGGAGAGAGTGTGTTCATCATCCTGGAGATGGAGATGAGATGTTGATGCTCCACACAAAGAAACAGATCAGTCAGCAGGACAGGAGTACACTACAAACTGTATTTGCATCAGGATATCAGGGGAGGAGGTGTGTCAACCGTCCAACTGTCTCTGATCATAATTAGTATTATGCTTTATGTCAGTATGAGCCTTTAGTTTAATCCAGCCTTCAAAGCCACACAGGAAAAATCAGAGAGATGGCATGTGATTTTGCCAGATACGTCACATTGGTTAGATCATCACATTTGAACATCATATATAAAAAAGATTTTAAAGTTATCATTTGTTTTGAGTGTGTAAATTAGCGCTACAAACAAGACTTTTCATCTTGGACTGATTTAAAATGAATAGTGATGCGAGGGCTCCTCCTGTGGTGGATTCATGTGTTCAGGCTCTGAGGTTTTTGTTCAGGTCTGCTGATGTTTGTGTCACTGTGACTCTCTGGCACAGAAATACACAGCAGAGTCTTCAGGCTGCATGTTCTGTCCATTCAGAGTCACGGTTTTACTGGAAGTGTCCAAGTCAATACTGAACTTGGTTTTCAGTGAATCTTTGTAGAAAGAGTCTCCAGTATATTTCGACCCGATCCATTCCAGTCCTTTCCCTGCTGGTTGTCGGATCCAAGCTGTCCGGTAGCCACTGAGAGAATAAGAGACCTGACAGCTGATGGTCAGACGATGACCTGGCTGCACAGTCACAGAGGCCGGCTGATTCAGCTGTTCACACTTCACACCTGGGGAGGAAAACATAGATTATTGAACAGTGATCAAAGTTGTATGATGATAATGTCAGTGTTTGTGTCTCAGTGAGACTCACAGCATCCAGCAATCAGCAGCAGCAGAGCTACAGAGAACATGTTGCTGCTGAAGTTGATCAGAGAGGAACTTCTCTTGTTTTACTGCAAATGACAGCATGAGATCGAGTCTTTATACGAGTCTCAGAGGAAGTTCAGTTTGCATATTAATACCAGTGTATCCGTTATTCAGTTATGTTTCCTCAAACTGAATTATCATAGAAAAAAATCATCCTTAAAGCTGAAGTCAAAAACCTTTGTTCTTTTGATAACTGTTTTTATTTATTTCATTTTTTATTTTTCTTTAGAACATTAATATTCAGGTAATTCAACAATGTTTTTATTACTGAGCCTTCTGACTTATATAAATTAAATATCTGTATGAATGATAACACGTTTTTATAGTTTATTCTTCAAACCATGAAGGTTTTAAAACAAAGATTTGAAGACCAAAAATGTTTATTTTATTTGACCTTATTCCAGTTGTAAGTAAATTGTAAACTGTCTGTTTCTTTTTCAGGCCAATATAACATTGTCAAACTCTGAACAAATTATAAATGTGTCTTGTTGGTATCAGAATCAAAAATGTGCGTTTCCTCTCATCCCTTCAAATTTATGTCAGATCTATGATGGACCAGTGACTTAAGCAGGTGGATCTGCCTCCTGATCAATAAAACTTCAAACACAATTCACTTTAGTTGGCTAAAGTTTAGTTTACATAGTCTTGTTTACATAGTCTTTGCATGTGTGCACTTTTACGGAGCTGCTGCCTAATCTCATTGTACCAGTATAATGATAATAAAGGCTTTCTATTCTATTCTATTCTATTCTATTCTATTCTATTCTATTCTATTCTATTCTAGTGTGTTCAACATTAACTGGTGTTTGTTTCTAACAAGAACTCTTCACTGATTCATTGACTTTCGTGAGTTTCGTGAGTAATTAATAAACCATTTAGTTTTTGAACACTTATGAAGGAGTGTACTACTACTATTACTATGAATAGTACTACTACTACTACTACTAATAATAATAATAATACAAATAATAATAATAATCATCATCATCATAATATCATACTACTACTACTACTTTGATTAAGATAGTAACATTGTGTGTGAAACATATGATCTTTTTTTTTTTAAATATGACAAACATGAACATCAAGACGCATGTTTGTCATTTGTAAATATTGTTTTAAAATCTTCAGAGCAGCTGACTTTTTCTTTCATTTTAATTTTTTTAACCTGCATCTTCATGGTCATGTCAGTTGTTTTAGCTTGTGTCTACTTTTATCCATATATGAAACAGAGCACCTCAAAATACACTGAATACTTGCTGCATAAGGTAACTTACAGAATAAAATGCATGTTTAAGTCTCTACAATCAACTTTATTTCTATAGCACTTATCACAGATAAAAATCCCAAAGTGCTATACAATAAAAAGCGGAGCAGGATGAAAGAAAAGGTATAAAACAGACAGGGATTAAGAACATAAAAAAGAAATAAAAGAGCAAAATGAAACAGAGTTTAAAAAATTGCTAAATCAAAAAAAAAAGAGAGGTTAAAGACTAAAGAGACCGTTCACACTACATGTGGTTGGGTCTTGCTGGGTTTTTGTGCAGGTCTGGTGGTGATTTGTGACACTGTGGGGCGACGGACACAGTAATACACAGCTGTGTCTTCAGGCTGCAGATTCTGTCCTGTTATTGTCGCTGTTCCAGCAGAAGTGTCTCTGCTGTAGCTGAACTTGTTTTTCAGAGCATTATTTTGATAAAAATCTCCTCTATCTCCAACTCCACCCCACTTATGAAAGATCCAGTCCATTGGTTTTCCTTCACGCTGTCTGATCCAACCTGTTGCATAGCTGTTATCAGTCAGAGAATAACCCGAGACCCGACAGTTGATGCTCAAAGACTGTCCAGGCCGAACCAGCTCTGATTCTGGCTGGATGAGATCAATACTGTACACACCTGCAGAAACACAAACCAACATCATCTCCATCACTCATCTGAATAATTAATGTTTCTAAAGTACTTATTATTGTGATTCCACTGAAATCTCCTCACAGGATCCAGCTGCCAGCAGCAGCATCAGAGCTACAGAGAACATGGTTGATGCTGAAGAACGAGGTGAAGTCTGCCATCCTCTCTCTCACTGACACACACGCTTCACTTCCTTATCAGTAACATCTGTTTGCATATTGTTGAATAAATACCTACATTTACATCCAATTATAATTTGTATAATTATATATTATTTCCATGTTCTGTTTAGCTCTTGACTTTGCAGGACTAGAGAAACAGTTGAGTATTCAAGTACTGAGTAACTTGTACATTAAAGTGAAGTGGAATAATTTATTCTGGTGGTGATTTGTCAGTACTGTGTAGCTACATATTATAGTCCTCATAAGCCTTTGACAAAATCCAGCTGTACACTTGGATAAATGTATTGAATGTTGAGTTTTAGCTGACATGTCATTTATTTGTCATCTGACTGTCTACAACATAAGTGCTAGTTGAGAATTATGTGGATTTTGGCTGAAGAGGAAGTTCTTTAACACAATATCAGTAGCATCAAGTGTAACTGACTGTATCTCAAACCACCATTTTTACAGTCATTAAAGTTCTGTGACAGGATCTCCACATCATCGTACACCGAACAAACTAACAACATGGAAAACAAAATATAAAACCGACTTGGTTGTAGGACAACACTTTCACATTAGACAACGAGACATACATGCAAACACACGCAGAAGCCAAACACTTGATTTTCCTGCATCATTACTAAAAAATAAATAGGGCTAAGGTCAAACTAATCAATGCTTAAATCATTTCATTGTGTCAGTTATTAAAGATCATTAACTTCCAAAGGCTGACACAAAGAACAAATGTGTCTTGAGTTTATTGTCCTCCAGCTGCAGCAGTGGAGAAAACAGCTGCTCCTACTGGTGATCATCTGTTCTCTGGTAAGTCAGATGTGTAAATTGCTTCTTCTTAACTTCAGCATATCCTCCACCCCGTGTGTCACTGAGACCCGTCTCAGTAACAACGTCCTGGATACTGCAGTGCGGCTCTCCGGCCTCCAGCTGTTCCCAGACATCCAGATAACCAGATAACAGACATGGAGAGGGAACATCCAGACTCGCTCATCCTTCTGGGGGACTTTAAGAGAGTCTGTTGTTGACAACGTTTCTATGGTGTTTAATTCACAATGATCTGTGTTTTGTGCAATATGTATTTGTGCTGTTCTTTGGTGAATTCTAGGTGACTAAAATAAACAGTAAAGATCATCCTGGACTTTTTATATGGACTTTACTTTTAACTGACTTTATTTTCATCTTTTATTTATTTATTTAAATGAGACAATATAGCAAAAACATTTAGTTAGAGTCATGATTTTTGAACTGATGCCTTTTAATATATATTTGATTAATTATTGATGAATCAACTGATAACTTTTTTTCTCTTGTATCAGAGGATACTGCTGTGTTTGTTTCTGAGGTCTCTTTTATTAGATATACATGTATGTGGTGTGAGAGCTCCTCTGGTGATTTCATCTTAAAGGTTTAACAATGAGAGGTTGTGAGAGGTTTTTTTCAGATCTGCTGATGTTTATGTTACTGAGACTCTCACAGTAACACACCGCAGAGTCTTCAGGCTGCATGTTCTGACCATCTAGTCACCGTGTTGCTGCAAGAGTCCAAGTTGATGCTGAACATGTGAATCTTGGTAAAATGAGCTATATCCAACACATACACCTCCAACCCATTCCAGTCCTTTTCCTGCAGGTTGTCTGACCCAGTGTGTGTGACGGTCTCCAACAGAATAAGAGACCCGACAGGTGATGGACAGACCTGACGACACAGTCACACGTGCTGAAAGAAGAAGATATGTTGAAGGATACATCATACGATATGGAAAATCAATCTAATTAACCAAAACATTTTAATAAAATATTTTATAAAATATATATTTTTACAAAATGTAATCACAATCAAAGGTTTTTGTCATTATACATAAGTACGACGAGATTCAATGCTCGGCCTTAAAGTGTGAATCACATAAAAGGCAGTTTACAATAAAACAATCTACAACATACTACAATTATTGCAAAACCTGAGGTGGCAGAATGTAAGGAAAGTGCAGGTGCATTATACCAACTAAGGATAAAAATAATGAAAAGTAGAGATTATAATCCAAAAACACTCACATCCAGCTGCCAACAGCAGCAGAGGAACGGCACAAAACAAGCACTGACACGAGTCAGTGGTTGTTTCAGTGGAATTTTGTTAGTTAAAGCTCAACAATACTGTCTGGAAATCACCTTTTTATACAAGTTAATCTAATTATGTAGAAATTAAAAAACATAATTGAGGTATTTGCCCGAAATCGATAATAGATCTCAGTATAAATATAGACCTTAAATTAACCCTATATCAGCTGTGAACTTTTTATTATCGTTTTTTAAAAAATAAAGATTTTTTTTGTTTGTTTGTTTTTTTCTAATAAGGTTTCCGATGCTAATTGACATCTACATTTATATCCTTCGTTCAGTTATACAAATTAATGAAGTATTATCTTTGTATAGTTTATATTTTGATGATCAGTATCAGCACAGAAACACAGGCTAAAACAAGCTAAAATGAAGATTTGTGATTTGTGATAACTTTGAGCACACAAATATTTTATTAAAAAAATATATATTTATAAGGTTTCTGTATCCTGAGAGAGACATTTTTCACATGTTATTACAAATACAACTAATGAAATGAAATGAAAACCAGAAACTTCTTGTGTGCTCTCTAACATAACTGAATAGTTTGGGAGGATTTTGTCCGGCTGCTCCACCAACCTCAGTCTCTGTGGTTGTAGTTGTTGCTCATTCCTCCATCCAGACTTGAAAACAAAGGTGAGTCTTTTCTACGGTGGCCGACAAGGGCCAAACGCACTGCAACGGCCTCAGTTAAAGGAAACGGCCGTTGCAGTGCGTTTGGCCCTTGTCGGCCACCGTACTTTTCAGCCGTGAACTTTGACCTGTAGAACACTTGATCTTACTTCATAGGAGCTGGACAGAAACGTATCATCTGAAAACAACTCAAAACCCTTATTTTACTATCTAGCATTTAGTCCTGGTTGAATGGGATATTTTAACCTTTAATGTGTAAACAAGGTACATTTATTTACGGTACCTGATTTAATCTCTCTACTTTTGGTTGAGCTTTTGTTTTTCGGTGTATTTCTATTTATTTGTGTGTATATAGTTTCATGATTGTTGATACAGTTTGTACAGCATTTTCATCAACTGCATTTTATGTCAACAAACTGAAATAAACTTGACTGCTGGTGAAAAAACAAAACAAAACAGATATTTATCAGAATAAGTACAGTATGATGTTAAAACTGCAAAGATCCGAATGACGATGGAAAAAAGAGGAAGGAGTTTTTGTACGAGTTTCCTGCTTATGTCTCTTACTGTGTCTCTTCTGGCACAGAAATACACAGCAGAGTCTTCAGGCTGCATGTTCTGTCCATTCAGAGTCACTGTTTTACTGGAAGTGTCCAAGTCAATACTGAACTTAGTTTTCAGTGAGTTTTTGAAGTAAGAGCCTCCAGTAATTTTCATCCCGATCCATTCCAGTCCTTTCCCTGCTGGTTGTCTGATCCAAGCTGTGTAGTAGCTGCCGAGAGAATAAGAGACCTGACAGCTGATGGTCAGACGATGACCTGGCTGCACAGTCACAGAGGCCGGCTGATTCAGCTGTTCACACTTCACACCTGGGGAAGATAAATATCAATGTGTTGAATATAGACGGAGCGTAAAGCAGCTATCAGTCATATCATCAGATGTCAGCTTCTCTGTCTCAGTGAGACTCACATCCAGCGGCCAGCAGCAGCAGAGCTACAGAGAACATGTTGTTGTAGTGACGGTGATCTGACGGGGACTTCTCTGGTTTTACTGCAAATGACAGCAGGAATCAAGACTTTATATGAGACGTAGAGGAAGTTCAGTTTGCATGAGGAAGAACATGAACACACTAAACCTCCCAGCACAATTCCAGCAGCTTTGATGCAAATGTTTACAGAGACACATCAATTAAATAAATTAATCCTGAAATGTTTCATCTTTTCATGTACTTTATTCATAATTTTGCATACAATTTAATAAGGTAATGATATAGGTTTTATTTGGATAAATATGATATTATCTGTTTACTTCTGTGACTGTTAGATGAGATCCTGGTGTTTTCTGAGAGAAGTTGCAGCATTTGATGACTGAAGATTAAAAGATGAATATCCCTGTCAGAGCCCTGGAGCTTTTTTTACCCTTTTCCTGCATGTGTGTGTTGTGTGTACTGCTGCTGCACAAGGGATGAATAAAGGACAATCTAATCACAGAGACCCATCACAAAATTGTCAAATGAATGACAGAAGAAAAATATAATTGTGTGACAACAAAGACTTGATTCGTAATCTCTATTCAAGACAGAATTCATAAAAAAGGTTTTAAAACAGAATTTGTAAAAAACAAAATAAAATCAGTTACAGTCATGATGTAAAATAATCGCTTATCTTCTTAAATGAGGGTCTGAACCAAAGACAAAGTTTGTTTTTTCATCTTACAATTTAGAAGCAGTTAAGAAGAAAAACATTTATCAAAGCAACCTACATATATGACTTTTGAACATTTTAGTGAACTTTGAACTAAAAAGACCAAGCTGCAGTCAGATTCATATGAACCGTTTCTGTTAAAGTATGTCAGTTAAACAAGACTGCACCGTTTAATATCATTAGACGTGATAAAGATTTTTACTGCTCACTTTAACAGCATGTGATCATTAAAGTGGTGTGAGAGCTCTTCTGGTGGATTCATGATACTAGTGTTCAGAAGGGCGTTATGTTTATTAATGTGCATTGTCCCTTTGAATGAATAAATAAATAAATAACTTAAAAAAAGATGGGCGATTCCTCATCTTGTAAAAAATATTATTTAGTCCAGTAAAATTGTCAGGCAGTGTCATTTATGTCCCAGTTTTCTTGCCATAACGAGACAGCAGATTGTTGATTGACAACACCTGAGAGAGCTTGAATACAAAGAGCGTATAAAAACAGGATGCTGAGTTTCATCCAGCATGAGCAGCATTTGTTTTTAGTGTAACCAGCTGTTTGAAAAGTTTATTGTTTACTGTCAGGCCGCTGCTTCAGAATGGGTAATGATTTGTCTTGTAGTTCTTGTTGAATGTTTGTAATTTGTGCTCATGTGCAGAGACTTGTTTCCGTTTTACTGAATCTTTGACTGTTTCTGATCTTATGGCCACTTAATCAATCTCATTTCCTGTCTTTACAGCAAAGAAAGTGTTGATCGTGTACGCTCATCAGAGCTCTGCTTCATTCAGTGCTGCAGCTAAAGATGCGGCTGTGGAGGTCTTGACTGCTCAGGGCTGCACAGTAGAGGTATCCGACCTGTATGCCATGAATTTTAAAGCCACTGCTACTGCAGAGGACATCAAAGGTAGATGACAAACCAACATATGGACTAAAAGGTTGTCTTAATCTTACTATCAGGCCCTAACGAACCCATCCACTATTTCAGGAGATGTGAAGAATGCTGAAAACTTCAGTTATCTGGAGGAGACCAGACTGGCATGTGAGGAAGGGAAGCTGTCAGATGACATCACTAAGGAGCAATCTAAACTGACGGAGGCAGACCTTGTTATCTTCCAGGTAATCTGGGTGTCAGTCATGTCTACCCAATGACGTAAACCCTGTGTCGTACTAACTAGAACTTCTCTGTCCAGTTCCCCATGTACTGGTTCAGTGTTCCTGCAATCATGAAGGGCTGGATTGATCGTGTGCTCACAAGCGGCTTCGCCTTTTCAAAAGAGAAGCGCTACAGCCAGGGAGTCTTCAAGGTAAGGGTTGAACTGGGGTTTAAATTAGCTTTGGTATCCCTGTGCTGAACTTTACTCCTTGCAGGACAAGAAGGCCATGTTGTCCTTCACCACTGGGTCTCTTGAATCCATGTTCAGCTCAACTGGGATTAATGGAGACATGAACGTCACACTCTGGCCACTGCAGGTACAAATGTGAAATGTTCTGGACTTCCTGCAGATCATCACATGACTAAACCTGCATGTTCATTTCTGTGCAGAATGGGATCCTGCACTACTGTGGCTTCCAGGTTGTGGCCCCTCAGGTCTTCTGGGCTCCTTCTTGTGCTACTCCTGAAGCCCGCGGCTGCATGCTGGAGGGCTGGCGCACACGTCTGCAAGGTCTCCTGGAGGAGAAGCCTCTGTCCTTCATTCCCTTGGACTGCTTTGATGACAAGGCTTTCCAGCTGAAGCCTGAAGTACACAAGGAGCATGACAGCAAGGAGTTTGGGCTGACGGTGGGCATCCACCTGGGCAAACCACTCCCACCCCACAGCCAGATGAAAGCAGGGTGCTGAAGTTGTGATTTAATAAAAGATGATTTGTTCTAACTCTAGTAATGGTTTTGAAGCTGTTTTTGTAAACCTTGGTGCCCATTGAACCCTAGTTGCCATCTCTCTGGAGTAGCTATAGTTTCTAATGGCTGCAAAAGTATCAACATGAGTAGCCGTCTGTGAAATGTCTGAAGTTATATAATGGTGTGATCCAGAAACAAATGCATAAAACTTTAAACTAGACATTGGCAGACAGCTGATACTCAGAATTATTCTCACATTCATAAAGAACTGGCTACTTGGCAAATTGCCTGTATTTTTCAACATTGAGGTACTTCTTCACCCTAGTTGGCAGGAGGAAAATTGCAGTAATTTCAGGTACAAGCATTTACTGAAGTACCTACATGGGTGTGTTAAGAAAATAGGACGGATCTTCAAATTAGCTTTAAATGTTGAGTGCAACATTGAGACATTTTAAGTGGTTTGAGCCCAAGTTTCTAAATGTTTTTCTTACAATCTCTGATCACCGACGTGCACGGTGTATTGAACTCTGTCACAGCGGTGTCGCTGCTATTGTGGAGCTCCGTCTCCCTCTTGTGGAACATTTTGGTATTACACGTGAGTTTAGATGGGACACTGCACTGACATCCGGAGATAAAACATCTTTTCATGGAGGCATGTCATTCAATTAATCATGAACAGTGATCTGTATTACAGAAAAATGTTCTTATTTTTTCAGTGCAAAAGTCAAAAGAGAAGAGAAGTTTCAATTATGTTTTTAAAAATGATTTATTAAACACTCATTTTCATGGTGAATCATGGAAATACGTCATGGGAATGTATACAGTATAAACAGTTCAATGCAATATCAGAAATAAAAGGAGCATAATTATTTAGGAACGCTTTGAAATAAGTCAGGCCATCTGCAGTAAGAAATCCTAAGATGTCCAGGTAGAGTTGATCTGTCCTGTGATTGTCATTTGGTCTGAAAGGGGAATGTGTCTGATCACTGTTGCGCAAAACATATATTTGACTCCAAAATAAATAAAACATTTAGAACAACATAAATATTGGACAGAGCAGGTGTTACAACCACACTGGACAAAATGAGAATCATCAGTGCTGAAACTTACCTTTATGACCATGATGACGACAGAAAAGATGATGGTGGTGAAGAACAAGAGGAGGAAAGTAAAAGCCATGTACCAAATTTGCATCACTGTGTCTTGGCTCACATCTACATGCATGATGTCATCAAAGAAATTACAGTGCTCCAGCGTGTCTGTGAAAGAAGACAAATTAAATCTGTTATTTGAGAGAAAAAATATCAAACTGACTCATTCTGGTAAAATATTAATTGAATAAAGTGTAAGAAAGAAAAATGAGGATGAAAAGTACCTGGATTAGAAAAATGTAGGGACAGGGTGTTGTTTTCATGTGTCACCCTGCAGGTGAGGAGCACCCTGGGTAGGGAGTCAACCTGGGACAGATGAAGGCGGCTTTGGATGCTGAACTTTCCATCCGGGCCTCTGTGGGGCTCGCTAACGTTGTAGCTCCACAGCTCTGTGGTTTCATCACGAAACCAGGTGATATTAATGGATGCAGGGCTGAAGCCAGAGACCAGACACACAAGTTCATCAGAACCCCGAAGCAAGATGGCTGAAGGTTTGCTGTGGATCACTGAGGCTGGAGAAACAGTCAGGGAAGGATGACATTATTGACAAAAAGGCAATGGAGCAATAACTAATATGAACAGTGAACATTTACTGTGACCTCACCAAACACAGGATTTATACTGGTTTTAAGTGCTGTGTCAGATGATTCATGTCTGACAACACAAGTATAAGTTGAGTTTTTGTCCTCAGTTTGGTATACGTTTAGTCTGCTGCTCATTGAGTAAGATCTTCTCCCTGGCTCTTTCCGTGCATCACTGTTCATGTAACGAGAGGATGGGAGTCTGTGAGCGTTCTCCTCCCAATCTACCATGATGTTGGAGGGGAAAAATCCAGAAACTAAGCAAGCCAGCATGAGGTTGTCAGACGTAGACAGTTCTGCAACAGTTGGTTGCACAATCCTCACAGTTGGAGGAGACAGGTCTTGAAAAATACCAGAAGAAGAAAACAGTCAATAAGGGTTCATATGTGTTAGATTTTTCTGTTGGAGTCATAACAGAGAAGAATATTGTTGTTACCATGGATAATGTTTCTGATACCTGCACTTTTGCTGATGTGCTCCTCGTAGCCCTGGTTGGAACATCGGTGTTTCCCCTCACAAGATACTGTTTTATTCGCGAGCCAATCCTTCGCTGAAACTTGGAGGAAGCTGCGCAAAGTCTCAGTCCCATTTCTGTGAGCCACAGGTTGCTCCGTATGGACATCGGGGGATGAATATTTGTCACCACCGACTTTCCAGGTGACAGAGAAATGACTGAGCCGAGGACCAACCAGAAGACAGGTAACGTTCACCGGTCCCTTGTTGTGAAGCTGCTCCAGTGGTGGAGCCTGAACATAAACACCAACTACCTGAGACCATGATGGAGTCACTGAAACAAGAGCATCAGGTTAGACGCTTAAAACTACAAAACCTCTCAACTCACAAATATGAGATAAGTGTCCAACATCTGGAACATATGATTTAAAAGAGTATAATTGTGTTTATTCTTGATAAAAGGTTACATGTGTATGGGTTACGTCCAGTACTCGAGTTGTAAAAAAAAGAAATCAGGGGGGTTGGTGGATTTTATCATATGGGGACAGATAATTTGTGCTGATTACAAATAATATAATATATTACAAATAATAGCACTGACCAAAACACCTGCAGAAATACTGCAGGAATGACATAGCAGCAGTTAAATGCAGCCTTCTGTAAGCTTTAAATATCCACTGGGCTTACATCAAATACATCAAAACACAACAATTAAAAACACTTTTCTGAACTTATCAATATGACTCTGTCCTTCACAGGATAAGTAAAATGGATCACTGCAAAAACTCTAAATCTTAACAAGAATATTTGTCTTATTTCTAGTGAAAATGTCTCATTTTAGTAAAAAAATCTCATTACACTTAAAACAAGACTCATCACTGGAAAAAACAACAGTTTTCACCTGTTTCAAGTAGATTTTCACTTGAAATAAGTAGAAAAATCTGCCAGTGGAACAAGATTTTTTTGCTTGTAATAAGAAGATAAATCTTGTCCCACTGGCAGATTTTTCTACTTATTTCAAGTGAAAATTTACTTGAAACAGGTGAAAATTGTCAAATAAGTTATTTTTCCGGTGTTATTTTTCTGGTGATGACTCTAAATGTTGAAATAGCAGTAAAACCACATTCATTGATGAAATGACATAAGGGATGGAAAGGGGGGATGGCAGTTTTACAGGGGGGATGATTTTGACTGTTTTTATTTCAGGGGGGGATGCCATCCCCCCTCATCCCCCCTCATCCCCCCTCATCCCCCCTCATCCCCCCTCATCCCCCCTCAACTCCAGTACTGGTTACGTCACAGTTTACCTGAGCAGAAGCTGATGTTCCTTCTGACGGTTTTATTCAGAGAACTGTCAGACACCTCGCATGTGAAGTCCTTCCCTGTTTCCCACTCTTTCTGAGGAACATTCACTTCACTGGTAACAGTCACACGTCCATTTGTATCCATGGAGGTCTTGTTAGTAGATGAAGATATCGGCTTTAACTCAGTAAACCATTTAATTTGAGGGTTGAAGCCCCATCCTGAACACAAGAGGTTCTGTTGTTGTGACTCTTCTCTGGGAGCCAGAAGAAGTTCCACTGATGGTTCCACTAGATATAACATTGAAAAAGAAAAAAACAAAGGATTCGTTTAGCAAATTATCCATTATCAATCATCTGGTTACTGACAATAATAAAAAACAATCTCACCAAAAATGTTGTTGATGGAGTTAGACACAAAAGGTTTGCTGGAGAAACCTTGGTTCACTTTGCAGGTGAAACTCATGTCCCTGGTCCAGTTTTGTGGAGGCACAGAGAACCGTGTACTGACTGAATGGAGGTCCGAGGCTTCAGGAAGATCAACATAATGCTTGTGAGAAACATCAGCTCCTTTGGCCTGAAATGTGACGTAGAGGTCGTGTGAGGAGGGCTTTGTGATGTCACACTGGAGCACAGCAACGTCTCCCTTCAGCAGGTCTGGGAGAGATCTCCTGATCTCCACCAGTGGAGCTGGACCTGCAGGACCTGGACCATGACAGCACCATGTAAAATGTACATTTTCATGTGCAAACAGTGTTATTTAAAAGTTTGGGCATCCATTCACACATCGAGGGCCGAAGAACATAACCTCCTATCTGCAAAATTGTCTGATTGTTTTTTTTCACTTTGGATGGTGTTTTTCACTTTGGATGACATCACAATGTGGGCTGCACCTATTCAGCCTGTAGGGGTAGGGTTAGGTTAGGATAGGGGTATCCTTAAAAAATAGCATTCTACAAGAAAACAACACAGTTTTTTGTGTTTTCCCAAAAAAGTGAAATTTTCAGATAGGAGGTTTTGTTCTTCGGCGATCCAAACATAAAAATATACACATAATAACAACATTTTTGGACCTTTCCACTCTCTGCAATATGATAGTTTGCAAACTTTGATCTTCTTACCTAAAACCTTTACCGTTTTTTTAACAGTGAAGCAGCGATGTTGAGCTTTACAAGTTAGGAGCTGCAGGTTTTTCCAGGTCCTCGATGGGACCTTCAGTTCACTGATTAAAACAGATGTGTTTGTGACTTGCTTCACTTGGTGGTTGGATGGAGGTTTCTCATCCATCAGCCAGCTCAGGTTGGCATCAAACACACTGCTGATGGAACATTTAGCATTCACATCAGTATTTGTCATGACTGTCTTGAAGCTGGGAATCTCCACATGGATGGAAGGAGGGACACTTCCATGGACTGCAGGAAACATGGATCAGTCCTCACATAGTAATCCAACTTATTCAATCAGTACAAAATCTGTCATTAAAAAAAAAAATTCTTTTGGACATTATGTCTAATCTAATATTTGCTGTGAACATTTAATTTCCCAAACTTACTCTGACAAATGTTTGTTGTCTTTGAATATTCACTGTCTTTGTGAATGGACTTGCAGGTAAAGTCTGAGCCTTTAGCCCACTCTGACATGTCCGGCTCCATCTCAGTGGTCAGACTGTAGGTTTTCTCTTCTCCCTCCACACACTCCAGATTCCTTTCCTTGGGTTTAATGTGTGACAGACGCCGGTTGTTCTGTTGCCACTCCACACTCAGTTCTTTAGGAAAATAGCCGCTTAGGGTGCAGATGAGTCTGACTTGTGAGACCCCGAATTCACCTTCCCATACAGGATACAAGGAGATGTTTGGAGCGACGACCCGCAGCTCTGTGACAGAAAAGAGATGACAGGTCTTTACACGTTTCCTGCTTTGACTGTTTGAAAAACACAACCTGATTTCATTTCATTCATACGTACCTTCAGATTCTGGTTGGTAACCAGTTGACATGAGTCTTAATTCTAAGTGTAGTGTGTTTGTTTTTGGGTAGATGGCAGAGTTTGGTTTTACAGAGTTTGGTTTTGTAGACGTGCAGAAATGGATCTGAAAGCTTGACAAGATTGATCAGGTTGTACAGAGAGGAAGCTTTGTGTAACACCCAGGTCCAAAAAGAGACCAAATACAGAAGTGAAACCACACAAAGAGCAGCAGAGCATTGCAGACAGCAGGTGTGAGGTGCGGTTATGCCAGTAAAAGAAACAGAGAGCACATTTAAATATCTCATGTTTGTTTACATAAACCATCAGATGGACTTCTTCTCATGACTTTGCCAAAGGTTTTAATTACAAGTCCAGTAATTATAGAGAGAAAAGGTAACCGACTGTGAGATCTCCTGATTAACACACCCAGGTGAACATGGTCCGTTGATTCCAGATGTGGTAGGATGAACAAAGTATCATGAAACATAAGATACAAACTGTTAAACGGCCTGATGAGTTTTATGTATTATTTAAAACTATAACAAATATGAACAGTTTCAAAGTCATGTAAGAGATTAAAAAATGGGAGAATACATGAATTGGTATCTTCACTCAAACATTTATTTAAAAAAGGATAAAAGCTTTTGGAATTACACTGAAAGAGAAATAACATTTGTGATTACTTACATGACTGAATGAAAATATAAGAAAAGTTTTGAAAAAGACAAAAAAAAATGTTTTAAGTTCTTTCTGTGTTCTCGTATTTCATTTGATCTGAAATGAGATAAAAAGAAAAAAGAGACTGATAAATGTCCATGACAAAAATCAAAGTCTGTGTGTCGCTGCTGAAGAGTCTGAATTGAACACTTGATCAGAGTTTGTACATCACAGGTACAACATCGTTTCTTCTCAAACTAGAATTAAATATCATCATAGAAAATAGAAAAACCTTTCAGCTCGTTTGTGTTGTACCTTTCGGCAGTTATGTATCTGATAACTTCATTAACCTTCAAAAACATTTATACGTACGGAAGTAACACCTGCAGAAAATATTTATTTCTCCTGCAATCGTCCAGACGCATGAAATAAAGTTTCACATTAATCCAGTTGGACTTTAGTCAAGAGTTAACTAGAATCATTTGCAGCTGTGAGACTACACAACCAGCACTGCTCACAGTAGACCACATACAACCTGACAATAAATGTACATACTGGAAAATAATGTGCAATATCACTCTCTGCAACGTGCAATTATGTAAATATCCATCTGTTATTTTTGTATATACTAGTATTTCTTATTATTTATTTTTCTTATTATTATTATTATTGTACATACCAGTTTACTGTCTATAGTGTGTTATTATTACTGTATTTGTTATTACTATTTCTATTAATGCCTCTTGTTTTTTGCACTATCCCCCTTTGCTGCTGTGAACTGCAAATTTCCCCTCTGTGGGACTATTAAAGGATTATCTTATCTTATCTTATCTTAAAAGTCCTTAAGAAGTTTTATTCCTGTCTTAACCTATTTTAAACAAAAACACCCTTTTTATGATTTTCATTACATTTATTGAAGGGCTTTTAATGTTTATTTTTCCTGTACATGAATCACTGAAGGCTGAAATGTTGCTGCTGAAATTACTTTTGACTTTTATTAACATGTAAGATGTAAAAATGTCAGTATTGAAATTAGTTTTGGTTTTAGTTTGTAAAAGCAGCTTTAGTGGCACCAACATTTCACCAAACATTGAACATTGTCTCATTTTTACTGAGAAGGTTTGCTAAATTTATTTAATGATGTCTTAATTTATTGTCTTTTTTCTTATAGCTTATTATGGTATGTCGAGTGATAAGAAGTATCCTAAACTAACTTAATTAACTCAGGTAGTGTAATATGATCAGATCTATGTCATTAACATATTTATTTTGTGCTCTTTTATATTTTTACTCAACTATATTTCTGATGCAGGTTGTACCACATTTTATTTAGTTACAAAAATATACAACAATAATTGATAAGCTTTTGTAATATAACTAGTTTTAGACTCGCACTTCTAGTATTTTGAGATGATATTCTTTTCAATGCAGTTCAGTTTTTTTTAACATCTAACCGAGTATTTCCACGCTCCTGTCTCACAAATGAAGTGAAAGATTTCCTTTGTGATACTTTTTAGTTACATTTTCATTTTTTTCTTGTTTAAATCAGTCCGAAATCTGTCCCTGCATTAAAATCTAGATGATTACCTTGAGAGCAGTGGTTCCAACAGTGAACACCAAAGTGATGAGGAAGAGGAGGATGAAGGTGACGGCGGTCTTTGCCATGTTATCTTGCTCGGCCTCCATGGCCTCGTTCCAGTGGCAGCTGCTTTCAGTCAGGAGCTCTGCTGTGGCTGCACAGTAATCAATAATAATGATTATATCTAATAAAATCCACATTTGTAGACACAGTGGTCAACATTTATTTGAGGTTCCTACAGGAGGTCATTGTGTTCTTGGACCTCACAGGTGAATATCTGTAATTAAATCAGTCAGTCTGTCGTCTGCAAGTGTCCTATGAACGTTAACAGTTTGGACTGACTTTCTTTGATGACACTTATATTCTTTATAGTCATTAACTTGGTCCTGTAATGATCCTGACTTGCTCAGAGAAAATCCATCATTAGTCTGGTTGCTACGACTTGGTTTGTGAGCGACTGAGAAACACAGAGCCCAAGATGAAATAATGATGATAATAATATTTTTTCTTGTTTGGAGTGCAAGAGCGAGTAGAGGAAACACAGGCACACAAAGACAAGTCACACAAGCTGTGTTAGCACTCTTTCTGCAAATAACAATGAGAAAACTAGATTTATTTAATTATATTGCTGCCTTAAGCTAGTGCGGAGGTGGTATTTTTGTAAGTTAAAAACTTTTATATCAGAACCCTACAGTTGTGTAAAACTTATATTTACGCCAAATATGTTTGACTTGGACTGGACTGTGACTGCACACTTCAAATCCACGTTTAGCTCCAAATATTAGTTAAGTAAAGACATGAAGTGCAAGCAACAAACATGAAGAGAACTTTTTTTTATTTATTTTCAATATGCATCAAAACACACAAACACAATGTCAATAAACACAATATCACAAGCAACAGACACTGAACCAAAAAAAGAAAAGAGGACACAGCGACACACAACGACATCTACTACGCCTTGCACTTGTCAGGGATGCTTATGTCCAGGTTGACCAGGTTGGTTTTATCAGATGTTCTGTATCCAATGGATCTGACGAGGGATTTAGTTGAGTTAGCGATGGATTCGTGGTAAACAACACAGCTGTACACCACATCAGTCTGTCTCCACTGATCCAGGCTGAGGGTTAACTGGCTGTAAGCGGAGTAAGATCCGGTGTTTTCTACAGCGTTTGTGGTACTGAACTTGTATTTGGAGTCTGCTTCCTCGTCATCAACAAACCAAGACACGAAAATGTTCTGAGGGAAGAAGTCTTTCACGTAGCAAGTCAGGGTCACCACGTCTTTTCTAGTGTGTTCTACTGGAGGCAACATAAACACTGAAGGACGCTGAGCAGCTCCTCCTGAAACCACAAGACAACAATTAGACTGTGTGATGGATACAAATACCAGGAAACCCAGAACACACTGGTGCTACAAGAAAAAAAGCAAATAAAGTATCTAAATAACTCCCATCATGAGGTGAAAAAAATCATTAAAATCATAAATTACTTTTAGTTTTTTGTTGCTGTTATTGTTTTGTTGAAAATGGATCCAAATGTTCTCACCGTTACTTCTCTGATAGCGGGTCTTCAGCGGGTCAATCCAGTCCTTGTGTTCAACAACGCAGAAGCGCGTAACTCCCTCGTGCCATTCATCATATGTGATGTCAAGAACGTGCTCAAAGCTTTTTGTTGTTGTTGTTACATCCTTTGAGGTACCGGCCAGTACATCACGTTCATCCTCCCACCAAATCTTTTGCACAGTTCCCTTTTTGACCTTGATTTGACATGTAAGCTGTCCCTTTTGTTTTACAAATAAGTCTTCAGCTTTGGGGGCGATGATGTTTACATCCACATCTGCTATACGACATCCTGCATCTGAGGGAAAATAAATAAAAAGCTATTGAACAGAAGTCTTTACAAAAATATTATAATGTTAAGCTTCTTTTTTTTTTTTTTTTTAAAGAAAAATGAACTTTGTACTCACCACCGGGACCGCCACTGCTTGAATCCTTGTAGGTCTCATTTGCTGTCCTTTCTGAACCAGTTTTTCCCCATTTCCCCTCAAACACGCATGTAAATGTCACACCTTCACTCAACTCACTGGGTTTCACTATGAGCATACTTGCTGAACTGTACAGCATCGTTCCGTTTGTGTCCTTTCTTTCCCCAGACAATGAACTGATCTCGTCTATTTTGCTGGAGACTTCGCTGCCGTCTTTCCTCCAACTGATCTCATATTTTTTGGGTGAAAAATCTTTGGCAAAGCAGAAGAAGGAAGCCTCATCTTTGTCATGATCAATGAAGGAACCCGTTGTAAGAGTTGGTAACTCATAAACCACGTCTGAAAAACAAACACACACACAAATATATGTTTGCAGAAGCAAGCAATAATATATTTATATATATGCAGAAGCCTAGGAAAATGCTGCCATCATCATTTAATTTAAAGATTTACCAGATTATTACCGGTATTGGTTAAGACAATATAATCAAGTTAATAAATCTTATCTAACTTGAATAAATATAACCACATCACGATGATGCCCTTTAAAGGAAAACTTGTTTCTCTTCTTAACAAAGTGTTCATACTAATCCAGAGGAAACTATACAGGACTGTCTCAGAAAATTAGAATATTGTGATAAAGTTCTTTATTTTCTGTAATGCAATTAAAAAAACAAAAATGTCATACATTCTGGATTCATTACAAATCAACTGAAATATTGCAAGCCTTTTATTATTTTAATATTGCTGATTATGGTTTACAGCTTAAGATTAAGATTCCCAGAATATTCTAATTTTTTGAGATGGGATATTTGAGTTTTCTTAAGTTGTAAGCCATGATCAGCAATATTAAAATAATAAAAGGCTTGCAATATTTCAAATGATTTGTAATGAATCCAGAATGTATGACATTTTTGCATTACAGAAAATAAAAGGACTTTATCACAATATTCTAATTTTCTGAGACAGTCCTGTATATTCATTTTCATATCACATAGAGCCGAGCTTTAACACTCACTTCTGCATATACATCGAATGGCAAGCAAACACAGTTTTGAAGTGAATGTTAATGATGTTAATTATAGACAGAGTGAAAACAGAGACAGAAAGAAGGACAATTATTCAGATCGATGGAAAGAAACGGACCGCACCACTGCAGTCCAGGACAGGTGAATAAGACATTCGGTACATTAGTGAAGATGGAAAAAGGACGAGACTAAATATGAACATAATAAAATTACCAATCTGCCCCATTTAAACCCTCTTTTTTTTTTAAAATCGCGGTTTGGTGGAACTTTTCCCCCAAAATGTAATCCAATTATTTCTCTCTGTGATGTTCATTTCACTTAATTTTGCAAAAGTGCAGTAAACTCTGACTCAAACAATAATTCTCAGAAAACCCACAAAATCGATGTCCTAGTGGGAACTGCACTGTAGATATGGAGGTTTTATTATACTTATTGATTATTAGTAGTGATTTTAGTAATTAGTCACTGTCTATTTTTATAAGGAATAAATGTGACTTCATGCAGCTCATTGCTTCTTTTGTTGGCTATAAAAATATTTAATTCATTAAATTTTTCAATTAAGAAACAGTTAATCAAAAAAATAATCAAAATTGTTATACACACACGCATGTATATATATATATAGACCAGCTGTATCGTGTTTATACTACAAAATGCCTAAATTTAATTCTCATAAGTACAGTTACTATATACTACAGTACTGTAGCTGTTAAGAGGGATTTTATAACACTATTATTAAAAAGAATAAATAATCATATTTAAGAAAATTCATTTTTCAGTAGTTACGTACAAAAATGTGAATTTTTACTTTTAAATTGAAATGAAATACTAAAAAGCAATGATTAATGACTTAGCAAAAGACTTACTTGGCTGTACAACAGTCCCTTGGACGTTCCCTGCAGCATGAGTTGCAACACATTGGAAAGGTTTTCTTGCGTCCCAGTCCTGTCTGCTCACTTGGACTTGACTTATTCCAATATAAGCGCTGTTTTTCTGTACTGAAGGGTACTGGATGAAGTCTGTCAAAGACGTGCCGGCCTGGTTCCATGAGAAGGTCACTGAGGACGGCGTGAAATCGGTGGCAAGACAGCCGAGGGTGACTTTCTGTCCTCCTCCAGAGCCACATGGCATCAGAGGAAAGACCGTCGGTTTTGTGGGAGTTGCTGAAACAGGAGAAACACATGTAAAATGGAAATTAAAACAAATTCAAATAATGTTATATACTCATAATTTTTCTCAAATAACTGAGGTGAAGTTACTGCTTTGATGCAATGATGTAATAAAGACCAGCATGAACCAAAAACTGAGGAATGTTGAAGGTTTCAAAGTCGCTCTGTGAATGAAAATTGCTGATTTCCCATTTGATTTAGTCAGTCTGTTTGTCATACTGTATTAATATTAACCTCCCTCAATTGTCTTTAAAAAAATTTTAACCATTTAACTAAAAGTGAAATTCCTCTTCAGAGCACCATTTGAACAGTAATTTGTCATATTTTAAAAATATGAATAAATAACTATCCATCAACTGAGTTACTGGCATAATTATACTACAAATGTTCTGCATTTGTGTTATCAGATGAAACGATATCTTACCTGATGAAACAGTCACCATTGTACCTTTTCCCCAGTAGTCAAAAGCAGCGTAACACAGTGATGAATCTACTTAACTCTGAGTATAAAAAGTCTGTTCCACTAACAGTGAACACAAAACTCATTAAAAATTAAAAATGAATCTCACTTTCTCATGAAATTCATTCAAATTGGCCAAAGCATGTAGATTTTAATGTTTTAAACAATGTTACATTTGAGAAAATTGGATTTTGTCAGTAGAAAAGCTGTAAGAACATTTCACTTTGAGACCTTATAAGATAATAACCTACACTTTAACATAAAAGGGACATTTAAAAGTATCAAACAATCCAACTGTTAACTTTAAATAGTATAAATCTTACCTGATGACACTGTTACCATCGTGCCTTTTCCCCAGTAGTCGAAAGCCCAGTTATCACAGTAGAAATAGTCTATTCACACTCCAAACAAAAACTCTCTACCATTAGGTCCTGTTGTTTCCTTTATGTAGTTAGCTTTTAAAAGTCTTTAATTTAAGATTAATTCAAAACAGAATTATTATCCAACTGAATTCAATGATATCAGGTTCTTATTGTTATTTGTACACATTTTTGTCAAGTGACAAAAATCTGATGGTCGCTGACCGATAGTTGTGGCAACGTGAAAACAAAAAAAATCATAGATTTCAAGTTTATTTTTTAAATTAGAAATAATGATTTCCTACCCGAGGTGACGGTGACCACGGTGCCTTTTCCCCAGTAGTCAAAAGCGTCGTCACAGTAAAACAAACCATGAACTACACGTAACTAAAACCTGATCACAGATTAACAGTTTCCATCTCAATCTTTTATGATAGTATGTAATCTATAAAATCTAATATTCAGTATATTTCCATTGCATCTTAGAATTCGACAATAAGATTATTAAATTGACAAGATTTTCATAAACAACGTTAAGACATTACAATAACAGATTTGTTGTACAGTTTTCAGAAATTAACGACCTGAATGGCATCAACTGTATTTCCCCAAAACAGATAAATTGCTGTTTTTAAGGCAAAATCTACACATTAAAGGAAAAAAAAAAACAGTTTGACTTACCTGAAGTGACTGTAACCGTTGTGCCTTTCCCCCAGTAGTCAAAAGCGTAATCACAGTGTTGCATCTCAACATATCCATCATACAAAAACTTCCCAAAGACTGTTGATGCCACTGAGGTCTAAATGTTCTACACTGAACATTACAATGTGATATTTATTACCTTCATATTATTAAATTGAAATAAAGAGCTGTCTCGACCTGCTGTGACGGTTACCACTGTTCATTTTCTTGAGTTGTCAAAAGCACAATGTTACATATGAGGATACACTAAACAATGTTTTTTAAGATGTCATTGATGCATCTAAAGTCTAAATCAAACAGTTTAAAATTCTGGACCAAAAACAAAAAGCTTTGTTTTTTACCTGTTGTGACAGTGACCACCGTTCCTTTTCCCCAGTAGTCAAAGTAGTAGTCACAGTGACACGTTTCTATAGTACTATAGTACAAAAACGTCTCACACACTTGTTTTAATTCACAAATTGATCTGACTTTACAGGAAATACCAGAACATGCCCAAAAAGTGTCTGGAGAGTTCATAAAGTTTAGATCCTAGTTGTGTAATTAATGAAACTAATGTAAATATAATTATAAATCATAGAAAAGTATTGAATTGTTTCAACTACATGTATATCAGGTTTTTACTTACCAGAAGTTACTGTGACTTGTGTTCCTTTCCCCCAGTAGTCAAAGTATCCGTAGTACACAGTGATGTATGTCAGTTGACTTCATGTACAAATACTTGGTTTTAATAAAAGAAAAAAAGGCCTTCAGGGTTACTTATGAGGCCATTCCTTCTCTACAGTTTTTGGGGATTCTCCCTTGAGATATTTGTTTCCTGTGGTTTGAATTAAATAAAGTTACATCTGTTTGCCAACAGTCAGCGTAAACTTCCTCTTTGTCAGACAGACCTTATTGTCGGCTCCATGTCCAACATTTCACACACACCTAATACACATACACCATTTTAATGTTGATGATAATATATCTTAATGTTCACACTCTGAAATGAATAAATTATACATTTTTAATATAATCATCTGATCTGTCATGAAGATTTCACTCAACCAAACTGCAAAAACCTACAAGTGGCTTTTTAATGTTTTGGTTCATTAGGTCTGTTTATTGTCCAGAGATGTGATTTTCAGTTTTTTTTTTCATCCTAATGGACCTGAACAGAACAACAGAAAGAGACACTGTATGATGTGAAATACAAAAAGACAGTTGCATCACATTTAGCTGGTGACTAAATCCACATCTGGTTGGAAGAGTTGTTGAGTTTTGTATTAAAAAGTTAAATCCAGCTATTTTTCTGATTTTTGGGATCACTCGCTACTCAGACTTAGATCTGATGGGTCCTTTGGTTCCTTCAACTCCAAATAAACTAAAGTAAGAATCCTGCCAGTGAAACAGGAGCCGGTTGTAGAGGGAGTATCTCTGGATGAAGGAGTGAAGGTAGAGGGAGTGTATCTCTGGATGAAGGAGTGAAGGTAGAGGGAGTGTAGCTCTGGATGAAGGAGTGAAGGTAGAGGGAGTGTATCTCTGGATGAAGGAGTGAAGGCAGGCAGGAGCCGTTGTGGTAATTGCTTGGTAAGTCAAAACAGCGCTTTCAATTTGATGCCCGTTGCAACTGGAAGCCAGTGCAGAGAGATTAGCAGCAGAGTGACATGAGCTCTCTTGGGTTGGTTGAAGACCAGACGTGCTGCTACATCTGGATCATCTGCAGAGGTTTAACTGAGCAGCAGGAAGGCCGACCAACAAGGAATGAACCCTCGAGCACCCTGCGGAGGGTGTAGAGCTGGTCCAGTGTTCCACGGCCGGGACGGAAAACTCCATTGTTCCTCCTAAATCGGACGTTCAACTATCGGCCGTATTCTCCTCTCCAGTACCCTGGCGTAGACTTTCCCGGGGAGGCTGAGAAGTGTGATCCCCCTATAGTTGGAACACACTCTCCGGTACCCCTTTTTAAAAAGAGGGACCATCACCCCGGTTTCCTACCACAGCTGCACCGTCCCCTTCCTCCATGCAATGTCGTAGAGGCGTGTCAACCAAGACAGCCCTACGACATCCAGACACTTGAGGTACTCGGGGCGAATCTCATCCACCCCCAGTGCCACTGAGGAGCTTACGAACCACCTCAGTGACCTCGGCTTGGGTGATGGATGAGCACGTCCCCGAGTCCTCACCCTCTCAGTCTGGTTGAGGAGATCCTCGAAGTATTCCTTCTACCGTCCGACGATGTCCCCAGTCGAGGTCAACAACTCCCCACTTGACCATAAATGGTGCCAGCAGAGTACTGCTTCCCCCTTCTGAGGCGCCGAACGGTCCGCCAGAATTTCCTCGTGGCCGACCGAAAGTCTTCCTCCATGGCCTCCCCGAACTCCTCCCAGACCCAGGTTTTTGCCTCCAGGACTGCCCGAGTTGCGGTTTGCTTGGCCTGCCGGTACCTATCTACTGCGTCAGGAGTCCCACAGGCTAACATAGCCCGGTAGGACTCCTTCTTCAGTCTGACAGCATCCTTTACTTCCGGTGTCCACCACCGGGTTCTAGGATTGCCGCCACGACAGGCACCGGAGACCTTGCGACCACAACTTCGAGCCGCCGCGTCGACAATGGAGGCAGAGAACATGGTCCACTCGGATTCAATGTCCCCCGCCTCCCCCGGGATCTGAGAGAAGTTCTCTCGGAGGTGGGAGTTGAAGACGTCCCTGACAGAGGGCTCAGCCACACGTTCCCAACAGACCCTCACAATCCATTTGTGTCTGCCCGGTCTGTCCAACGTCCTCCTCCGCTAGCGCATCCAACTCACTACCAGGTGGTGATGAGTTGACAGCTCAGCCCGTCTCTTTGAGTGTCCAAGACATGCGGCCGAAGTACAGATGAAACGACAACAAAGCTGATCATTGACCTCCGGCCTCGGGTGTCCTGGTGCCACGTGCACTGATGGACACCCTTATGTTTGAACATGGTGTTCGTTATGGACAAACACCATGTCCACAAGTCCAACAACAAAGCACCACTCGGGTTCAGATCGCGGAGGCCGTTCCTCCCAATCACGCCTCTCCAGGTATCACTGTCATTGCCCTCGTGAGCTTTGAAGTCCCCCAGTAGAACAATGGAGTCCCCAGTTGGGGCACCATCAAGTACCCCTCCCAGGGACCCCAAGAAGGCCGGGTACTCCCCACTGCTGTTCGGCCCGTAGGCACAAACAACAGTGAGAGCCCTTTTCCCCGACCGAAGCGTCCCTCTCGTTCACCGGGGTAAACTCCAACACATGGCGACTGAGCTGAGGGGCTATAAACAAGCCCACACCAGCTCGCCGCCTCTCACCCTGAAGCAACTCCAGAGTAGTGGAGGGTCCATCCCCTTTCAAGGAGCTGGGTTACAGAGCCCAAGCTATGTGTGGAGGCGAGCCCAACTATCTTTAGCCGCCGGTATCTCTCAACCTCCCGCACAAGCTCCGGCTCCTTCCCCACCAGCGAGGTGATATTCCATGTCCCCACTGCGAGGGTTTTGGTCCAGGGATTGGGTCGTCGAGGCACCCCGCCACGACTGCTACCCTGACCACATGGCACCGGGCCTACGGGAAGGCGAAGGTCCTTGATTTTTTGTTAACCATGATGAGCTTAGGTTTATTCATTCCAACAATATTTTTGTAATGGTTAGAAAATGTAGAACTACATCATAAATACCTGAAGGTGTTCTGGCTTAATCTATACTTATTATATCTGGTGAAGTTTTCCGGTGTCAGTAAGCTTCGAAGCTGCACCTCCAACTGTATAGCAGGACTCCAGCTCCGGCTCTTTAACTCCGGTCCTCGAGGGCCGCTGTCCTGCATGTTTCATTTGAATCAGGTGTGTTAGAGTTGGGAAGCATGTAAGACCTGCAGGACAGAAGTCCTTGAGCACAGGAGCTGAGGAGCCCTGCTGTATAGAAAAGGAAAACATCAATGAATGCTGCAGTGGTTACTATAACTACCCTTCAACATGTTCTTAGCATATTTTGCATAATTGTTTTAGGAATATAGTGACACGTAAAACTGTCAACAAACAAACACATGCACTAGTATTTCTACTAAAGGAGGGATCTTCATGTCCGGTTCCTTGAAGCCCGCTGTCCTGCATGTTTTAGATACTTCCCAGCTCCAACACACCTGATTCCAATTAAGTCATCGTTAGCACTTTATCAAGGTCTATTAATGACAGTCATTTGTATCAGGGTGTGTTAAAACCAGGGAAACATCTAAAACATGCAGGACAGCTGACCTCAAGAACTGGAATTGGAGACCTCTGTAATACAGTAAAGTATGGCAGGAGATCTCATGCACGTCTGGGATGTAAAATCCATCATGTCTACTTGGCCGCTGTATTTGAATCACAGTGCAGCAAAGGAATGCACATGATCAGGAATACTTTTGAGGATAATACCCTCACGCCCTTTATGCAGTTAAAAGACAAATGAGACTCTCAAAAGAACAATTATTTGAGTTCTTACAAATGATACAAATGATCTCACGTCCATGATCTCACAACCATTAGAGGGAACAACCCTTTTTAGTGCAGTGAAATGGTTTAAATCAGTGAATTTGAATCATGTGATATTTATGTACTGTAGGTGTGTGAGTGTCTAGGATGTTGAGTCTCTCATCAGTTACTTTTTTTTTTGTGAGGGGTGTGAGTGGAGATCCATGCAAATTATTACATGCAATTTATATAAAGTTTACACACTTTTAGGAAAATGTGCTTATGTTTTTTGTCACATGTTGATAAAATATGGTACATACTGAATGGATAACAATAACTTCCATGTTCACAACTTACAAGTTCACCTCAGGCCTGCTTTGGTGTGAGCTGCTGTCATTGTCAGTGTGTTCATGAGTTTAGTTTTCAGTCTAAAGTTCCAGTGAGTCGTCTGGATGCGGAAGCACCTGCTGTGGTGAAGATTGTTTCCTGTATGTTACATAAATATTAGCCAGTAGTTGATAACCACAAGTTCAAATATGTGCACAGGCTTTTTCATGTCCAAACTTTTACTTTTTGAAACTGTCTTTCTCGTTTGTGAGTGACTCATTAAAACATACCTTTTTTTTTTTTTTAAACATACTTTCATAAACACAAAATCACTGTCACGTGCAGCAGGCAGAAATGCTACGCAGGTAAAAGTACTTTTTCTTATAAATAAACATAAAATCAACAGTGTGACAAAAATATGTTTTATTTATGATGCAGTTAAAAAAGAGAAAAAAAAGTAGTTCACTGAATAGTTGGTGGAAGATTAGAGCTCAGAATATATTGTAGCCTCCAGTTTGTGCTAAAATGCTGCTAAGAATCATAATGAAGCTCAGTCACTGCAAGAGACTGAGGCCCCGTTTACACGTAGCAAAAACAGTGATGTTTTCATGCGTTTTGACTGTTCGTTTACACGAAAACGAAGCTCAAAGTCACCAAAAACGATCATTTCTGAAAACTCCAGCCAAAGTGGAGATTTGAAAAAACTCCGTCTTCACGTTTGTGTCTATACAGAGAGAAACGGCCATTTAGGCTTCAGAACGTCACATTATGCGACAGAAACGACACCAGCATCATGTGTGCGACCTGTGTTTACAATTTGTTTTGCCGCCGTCAATATTTTCTTGTATTTTACCTGTTTTATATTCTAAAGTCACACTTAAAAGTAACTCCACTTCTCTGTCACTCCAAACGAAAGACTCTCGTTCATCTTGGAAGTAACTGGAAGTTACTCGTGTCATTTGTTGACGTTTTTTTCCAGGAAGCCGATTGGTTAGCATGACTTTATGCTTCTCGTTACACTGCCCCCTGTAGGTTTGGCTGCTCATAGCACCTTAACAGCATATTTATGCGGGTTCGTGTAAATGATGGTATTTTTCAAAACGTAGAGGGGGAAATATCCGTTTTTGTAAATACCCGGCTATGTGTAAACGTGGCCTAAGTCAGCCACCATCACTGTCATCAGGTCATTTCTCACCTCCGACCTCTCATCTTATCATTGGTCAGATCAGTTGGTAAATATGTAAAATATCCATGTCTTACTCAGTAGTCTCAGTAGTTTTATTGACTTTGTTAGGATGAATGATATCACTTCTCATAGATGGCTACTTAACTGATTAAAATAGTTAGTACCACAAACCTCTTGGTGCCTGAGGGCCGTGAAGATTTTTTTAAAGACACTTCTCTTTACATCACACAGTTTTGTTGAAGACAGTGATATGTTTTTCACTGTCGTCGTCGTCGTCGTCGTCGTCGTCGTCGTTGTCGTCGTCGTCGTCGTCGTCACCTTACACTGCTTTTATTCACTGAGACAATGATGTTTTGTCTTTAATGTATTACAGTATAAATGACAATCCACTATTGTCATTTCTACTGTAGTTCAGTTCCTCATATAAACTTCACACTGGGTACTGAACATGACATACTTGCTGTTATTGTAATTTTATTTCACATTTTAAGAAGTACAAAACTGAGGTAGTACTCACATGTCATCAAATGATAATAAACCACATTTTGTGATTGCCTTAATTTTTGTGAAAAAGAAGAAAAATAGTGTTACATGCCCTCCAATATTAAGGCAAATATAATATATAATATACTGTATACCAAATCCTTGTGATTTGTTGAAATGATGGGATGTTTTTCTTGAGGTATGTTGGTTTTATGCTTCATCCGAGTTCAGGACAGGTTTTTGTAATGACATTTATCACCGTGGCTCCCACCCCACACAGTGACACATGTCATTACAAAAACCTTGTCACATGTCGTCTACGAGTCCACAGGTCTCCGGCAAAGCTTTCTCTCCAATAAGGTTGAAGGTTTTGTTTATATCTGTAAAATATCATCAATTTCAGTTCCTGATGAAATTATGAAGTAAACGCTATTTCTATTTTTAATCCTTTGTGCTATTTTCAACATGAATTAAAAAAAAGAAACAAATAAAGAAGAAAAGATGAAATATAGTGGGACAATTTTGTAAATTTTTTAAATAATACTTTTTGTAAATGTACATCTTTTTTTACCTTATGTTAATTTTACGATGTGAAGATGTAGGTCTGCAGTTATTATCAGTTGGTGTTATTTTTGTAACAGGACGTGTCACTGTGGTCGCTGCTAGTGGTTCAGCCTCTTACTAAAACTTGTGTTTAACAACACATATAATATACTTCTTCTTGTTCTAGCGTAACATTGGTCCTTTAACACTTTTAGATTAGGTAATAATTATCATGACATGTGTTTCCCAGATATTTAAAAGTAACAGTGGACTTCTTTAATTTGTTCTTTGTCCTTCACTTTAGTTGAGGACAGGTTTTTGTATCGTCTTTTTTCACTGGGTTCCATCCTCCACAGTGAAAAACACTCATTCAAAAACCTGAACATGAACTACAGTTTTAATTTTTTTAGTGCTGAGTGCATAAAACAAGACAAAACAAAAGCAACAAAACAATGCAGACTAGAAATATCAACAGATTCTGACCCCAAAGGGTTAAATATGCAGGAATGTATGATTGTATTAATGTACAACATCTGATCTTTACTGAAAGTAACATATATTAACTTCTGAACTTATGTTTCACCATGTCATTCAGGGTGGAATAAATAAATAAAAACAATTTTTGGCATTTAATTTAGCATGTTTGTTTTATTCAAAATCTTGTCTTTCTTCTTTGTCTAAAACAACCTTTTTAAACCTCTAAAACCTTTCAGTGATCTCTTTTTCTTTTACCACAGTGAGGCTGATTTCCAGTTCACTGCAGAACAGGTTTTTGTATTACCATATATCACTGTGGTAGCTGCCATGGTACACTGTGATAAACCCTCCTACAAAAACCTTCGTCTGAACATCTCACCAAACTGTCAGTGTTTTTGTACTCAGACTCCATCAGGAACTTTTCACTTTACTCTACACACATATTTTTATATTTTAGTCAATATTTATATTATTATTATTCTCAGTCATTGCTTTAAAAAAATAAATCCTTTTTTGATGGTGAATTTTAATTTTGATACGTGAGATGTGAAATATTATGTTGAGGGGTTTATATTAAGGACACTGCTTTAAGAAAGGTTTAAATGGTCAAAATTAAACTGCAACACATCTCAAAATAGCAACATATAAGAGTTGTGTGTGATTAAACATTTGTTTTCTTTATATATTAAATGCTTTATGTTGCTTGACGCCCCGTCAGTCATCCTTTTGTCACTTGAATTTAACAAAACTGCTCCAAAAGCATATCCGTCAAATCCACTGTCAAGAAACTCACAACTCATTTTTGATTGTTTACAATAAATTATGTTTTATAAATTATTCATTTTATTTCTTATCAAATAAATGGCTGCTATATTAACTCATTAGTTGGATAATACTTAGTTCAGTTCAGTTCAGCTTTATTTTCATATCATCAAATCAACAAATGTCATCTCAAGACTAAAATTAAACTAATTTGAAATTAGTCCAATTAATGAAAACCCAATCAAAACATCGATATTAATTATAACCTAGATAAGGAAACCAACAGGTTGAACAAAGACTGTAATATATAATCGAGTGGTCATACTTTTATTTTGTTTTATACATTTACAGTTGCAAGAGGTTTTTGTCACAGGATTTATCACTGTGGTAGTTATTGTACACTGTGATACATCCTGATACAAAAACTCCACCCAGCACCCTGACTTTAATGCTGCACTTGAGCTTTTATGTAGCGTTGTATCCCAATGACAGCTTTTTAAAATGTAATCTTTTTTTTTAAATTGAATATATATATATATATATATACATACATACATAAAATTATATACTGTATATATCCTTTGATTTATTTCAAACTTTACTTTTTCCAACATAACAATGGGGGAGAGTCAGTTTGTTGTTGTGAGGTTTTTGTATGGGTGTGTATCATTGTGCCCCCCCATTCCATCACCATGAAAAACTCCAGTACAAAAACCAAATGCACTATTGCACGCTGGATATATACCGCCTTCAGGTAAGAAAAACATGATTTCAATCGGTTGTCTCTCAGGAAATTAGCACATGGGATGAATATTTATTACAAATGAATTGAACATTTAATTTGGTAATAGTATGAATGATTTCTTCTTCATCTGCCATATGTTACTAACATTATTATTATTGTAGTAGTTGTTATTGTTCACACATAATAATAATGATAAACCTTCAAGAAAGGCTCACTGTGTGTATAATGGGATAAAACCTCTGGTGGTTTGTCAGAATTTTCTTTGAAGTGTTAGAGTTGCAGAATTTTACGGGTTAGTTTGTTGGATTTTCAGGATATTTTAAATCTGGATCAGAGAAGAGCAGTATCACCAGGATGAGGAGAATTATTACTTATTTAGTTTAAATCACTGTGAAAGTTTTTATTTATATCTGGTTGATGATTCAGTTATGAAATTAATGGAGATTATATGATATAAAAATTCTGCTTAATTTACATTTTTTTTGTGGTGTTTTTTTTTCTAAAATTGTATTTCTAAATACATTTATGAAATGCTCTAAATAGAGATTGTAGGGCATTATTATGTAAAGATTTTAACTAATACATATGAACTTACTTGCATTTAGTGTGTGACCCAGGTCAGACTTCTTTTTCCCATCTTGATTATTTTAACAATTAACCATTATTTAAAAAAGACAAAGATTTTGGCAGAAATTATTATCAAAGACATTATAATATTGTATTAATACATTTGATTTGATTTGATTTTTATTTTGTACATGTAAAAGAAAACAATTAAAGAGAAGATAAGAAAACAAAACAAAGCAAACAAAAAAACAACAAAACAAAGAATTTCATACTTTAACACTTAATATCTTATTTACATGTGCAAAAAGGAGTAGGAAGAAGTGCAAACTTATTTAATCCTACCCCCATTCACTAATCATTTATTAACACTTATTTATAATAACTAACTACACTATAATTATACTCACACACTGTACTCACACACTTACCTATGCATGTACATAATTGAGTATTTCTATATATTCTATCTATCTACACACATGCCCATATAAATATTTATATAAATATACTCATTTACACCATACTATCTCTATATTAACTCCATCTTCTCTATATCTATATATATCTACTTACACACGTATTCATACACATACACACATATATATATATATATATATATATATATATATATATATATATATATATATATATATATATATATATATATATATATATATACACATGCATACATACACATATAATTAGCTGCCCATTTCTGTACATAAATATAAACAAATCTACCCATTCACCCAATAGTGTTTATATGCAGGCCTTCCTCTTTGTACCTTGTGAAAATCATGTTTTTATATTTGTTTTTAAACTGGTTAATGTTTGGACATTGTTTTAATTCTGAATCCATTCTGTTCCATAGTTTACAAACATTTCCTGTAAGTGAGATGGTAATACAGTAAGTTGTTCCTAGCTTTATACATGAATTGTGCAGTTTGGAATTCCACTATGTCAAAAAATGTGATTATTTTAGAATTGCAGAATAATGAATTGGTGTTTTCACGAAAACCAGCATTATGAATTATCCTTATGGCTCTTTTCTGCAGTATGAATAGTGTTTGCAGTGAACTTTTATATGTATTTCCCCAAACATCTAAACAGTAACTTAAATAAGGCAAAACCAGGGAACAGAACAGAATGCGGAGTGATTTATTATCCAGGAATTGTGCTCTGGCCAGAACTGAGATGCCTCTAGATATTTAGTTGTGGATGTGTTTAATATGAGATTTCCAGCAAATCCTGTCATCTATAATTTCCCCAAGAAATATTGTTTCATGTACTCTTTCAATGTTTACACCCTCAATCTGTACCTGTGCTTGATTGTTTTTATTGTTTCCAAATACCATAACTGTACTGAGAGGATAACCTTTTGAAAAATTTGATAGAAAACAAATCAGGCAATATTTTGTAATTTATGAAACTTGACAAACTTTTCAGAATAATTAACCAGAAAGAATGACTCATTTGTTCTGAGCTTTCCTGTTTTCATGATCCACTGTAAATGTAACGTCACACTGTCACGACAAAAACAAGACTTTGCTGCCCTCTATGGGTAAAAAGGTGAATCTACAAAACATTGTCAAATAAAGCGTTGAGCTGGTTTTTATTCAACAATATTCTTCAATGTTTCTGTGAGCTTTCAGTACCTCTGTACATCTTTAATCATCCATCCATCCATTAATTTTCTACACCTGCTTTATCCTGTACAGGGTGACGGGGTCTGCTGGATCCTATCCCAGCTAATTACAGGTGAGAGTCAGGGGTTCATCCTGGACAGGTCACCAGTCCATCGCAGGGCCACATATACAGACAGACAACCAGACACAATCACACTCACACCTACGGGCAATTAAGAATCATCAATTAACCTACTATGCATGTGTTTGGACTGTGGGAGGAAGCCGGAGTAACCGGAGAGAACCCACGCAAGCACGGGGAGAACATGCAAACTCCACACAGAAAGAACCTGCCGGGCCTGGAGTCGAACTAGGAACCATCTTTAATCACATAATATAATATTTTATATGTGGTTCACATGGGACTCCAACTTGTCATAGCATTCCCACGGATTCTATTTTGTTATAACAAGTTTGTATGTTTTTATTTTTTGTTGCAGTCTTTGTTCTAAAAAGTGTCATCATGCCTCTATCATGCAGTTTCCTTTTCTTTTGTTTATTTGTTTTCTTTTTTCCTATAAACATATTGTATCCTGTTTACATTTAAGAAAGAATCAGGTTTTTGTGCAGTGGCTCACTCAGCTGCAGTCACTCAAGGACATGAATAAACAGCAGTTGTTGTTGTTGTTGTTTCTGGAGATGGTGAACCAGGGGCCTGTACTACGAAGCAAGTTCAACATACCCAGGATATCTTTTCCTTATCCAGATTCACTAACCCGGACAATTGCAATCACGCTAAGCGGTCACACGACGGTGGTTATCAACTCGGTATATCAACCCAGGTTTCTCCAATCTGGATATGAGCGCGTGCACATAAAAGGGGCAGTGTTTTCAGCGCATGACCAATCGCAAGCATGGAGAAGTCCGCTGTCAGAGCCGCTTATTTCAGTAGCGAAGAGCAAACAATAATTTTACGGAAATATGATGAGTATAGGCATATAATACAGGCAAAAAGCAACACAGTTGCAGCTGCAAAATGCAGGAAAGACAGCTGGCAAAAGATCGCGGACTATAAATGCGTAAGTTCATAAGGATATAAACATATATTTGAATATTCTGGGAATCTTAATCTTAAACTGTAAACCATGATCAGCAATATTAAAATAATAAAAGGCTTGCAATATTTCAGTTGATTTGTAATGAATCCAGAATGTATGACATTTTTTGTTTTTGTGTTTGCATTACAGAAAATCACAATATTCTAATTTTCTGAGACAGTCCTGTATATATTGGTTCTATAACTATTGTTGTTGACCGATAACTTGTGCTGATGCTGTACCAAAGAATTGGGTTTATTTATTTATTTTATTTATTTTTTTATTTTTTCAGGAGGGGGGTATTTAGTATTTTAAAGTGACTTCTCAGAATGTTCGAGGGACGAAATTGAAAATCCCTTTTTTGCTATCCCCATACAAATGCATCTTCTTTTTGATTTCTTCTTGATTTATTTATTTAATTGGTATTCGTTTTGGATTGACTGTACATCGGATTTTGGGTGATGATTTGTTTTATTTATTCATTGATTGATTTATTTTTTATTTTCTCCTCCACCTCTTTTTTTTCTTTTTTTCCTTTTTTTTTGGATCGTTCATACAGGTACTCATCAGGGAAAGCAAAGGGGTTTTGGTGGTCCCTGAATACGCGTTCTCTTCGGGCTCCACTGGATTCTCTTCGAAAGGGCATGCCATTTTCCAAGAGAGCTGATTGGTCAGTGGGCGGTGCTTTTATACCCGGCGATCTGTATCTCGAACATAACCTGCTCCGGAGCAGGTTAGCTGTTCAGCATAAGTTACCATGGCGATAAGAAGTGAACCACCGTCGTAGTCCTGAAAACCCAGGGTTAAACCTGAAGTTACCTCGCTAACCCCAAATCCCGCTTCGTAGTACAGGCCCCAGCTCTGGACTGAATGAGAGTAGTAGATAATAACACTGTATCACTGATATAATCAATCCATTCCAGTTGTTTTCCTGCAGCTGTCAGATCCAAGCGTAATCAGACTCGTGTTTGACCGTCAGTGTCTGCAGAAATGTAAGAGTTTTACTGTCTTTAGGTGAGTTTGTTTGAAAAAATAAGTAAATAAATACAAAATTAAATACATACATACATCATTGTAAAAGTATTTTTTGTTAGTCCTGTTGTGTGACTGTCTCTGAACTTTGCTCTGAAACATTAATAAAGAAATGTCAAAAACACATCTCATTCATGAAAAAACAATAACTTACTAGCTTAAAAATACTTCAAATTTATTACACTCCTTTTTGTATGAAAAAACGATTTTTTTTTAAATGATTTAAATATTTTGTTTTAACTTATACATTATTTTCATAACTAAGCTTTTATTTGTTATTTTAATCATCAGTGCGCAACCATCTTAACTCACATGATTACCAGCTTATTATCAGTTACACAACTGCTTATGAATCATTGTGCTGTTTTAAAACTGGATGTTTAATTAAACAAATGTTTTCTGAGAAGCTGCAACGTCAACATTTAATGTAGCTGCTGCAAAACTTGTTCCACAAGAGGAAAAATAACATTATTAATCATTTGCTATACTGATATAGACTCATATTAGTAATAAACTACTTAAGAGAATAACTCCTTACAGACAAACAATGAAGAATCATCATTTTAAGGTTATAAGAAGTAGTTTAGTGGCCAGCTGAGCTGGTTGTTATGGAGATCCATGTTCCAGGTTTTACCACATACCATGGAGTGTGTATAAAGCCGGGCATACACTGTGCGATTATCGGCTCGTTTTGAGCCGATTTTCCAGTCGTGCGACTTTTTTTTGATCGGGCCCGATTTTGACCCAATCTGTCTCTGTGCCTCGTGCAGTGTACGTGGGGGAACGACGAGAGATTAACACCTCGACGAGCTCGACGAGGTAACACGACGAGCTCCCGATCACAAATCGTGAGGTCGCAAGAAAATCAAGCATGTTTGAAATCCTGGTCGCTCCACGTGAAGGCATCGCACAGTTGAAGCAGTGCTGCGACCCGATTTGCCTAATCCTTTCACAGAGAGCATGCGCAATCTCTTATGTCACGTCAAAAACTATTATTTGCAGTTTAAGTGTTGCAAATTCACATTACAAATCATGTTTTAATAGCAAAAAAAGACCGCATTTCCACGTATGGTGCGGGTCGCCGTGTACCCTGCGCCGTAGGCTTTGCGTTGGTTTAACGCGGAACCATAAATCAGCCTTACGGCGTACCCTGCGCCATAGGCTCTGCGTTGGTGTAACGCGGAACCATAAATCAGCCTTCAGTGTGTGCGCTGTCTGCTGTTCGGAACAACTCTTTTTTTCTCTTCTCATTTTGCTGGGACGTCGGGTTCCTCCGCCGAGACTTTTGCGGTATGCGTTCTTTGTTGTGTCAAAAAATGATGCGCAGTGCACACCCAATCAGAAATGGTTCAGATATTTTGGGATTTTTTTAATATATATATATATATATATATATATATATATATATATATATATATATATATATATATATATATATATATATATATATATATATATATATAATTATAAAAAAATAAAGGATCCCATAACCTTTGATCAGGTGGGCAGGACGCACGTTTGGGTTGGAACAGCCCACCCCTGCCCCAAAACCGGCCTCGAGTTCCAGTACACAGAAGTCCGACGTGAGGATTATGAACGTATAGTGTGAGCAGACGGGTCGCATCCGAGCATCGGCTCGTTCAGTGTGAGACCATAAATCGTGGGCTCTAAACTTTTGAACTCCGCGATCTAGTCGTGCAGTGTGAGATGGGACAGTCTCATATGATTTAAAATATCGCACAGTGTATGCCCAGCTTAAGGAGGGCTAATTGCCCCACATCTGTGATTGCCACTTTTACCTGGGTTGCCACACAGAGAGCAAGCAGGGAGAGCAGAGAAGCCTAATGTTGGTTAGTCGGTGTTTCTGTTTCTACTCACTACGTTATGAGGAAAGTTTGCACCCTTTGTCGGCGAAGCGAGGTATGTGGCATTTAAATAGTGGCATGTGTTTTTACTTTCACGGTGCCCGACGATGGAATAAAAAACTTTTGTACCAGTTGGTACTCTACGCTGTATCATTTATGCCAAGGGCTGTTAGAATTTTTTTTATTTTTGTTTAATTAAAGAAACAGGAAGTGTGTAAACACAGAAACAGTATATTTTAAACATGCCCCTTGTGTACTTGTGTAAGTTTCACAAGTGCACAGAACAATTCACACGTGCGTAGGACAAGATACACAAATGTATTTTTGATGCACATACAAATATAACCTTATTTACAAATGGGTTTTCTGTCTGTGAACTGTGCTGGATTTGCGTGTGACTTTTGAGACTCCCCTGACGTGACTCCAGCCAAAAATACGTTTTGTGTCAGATGTCTTCCTTTGTTTCAGCCAATCATAAGAGCGCACCCCACATGGGGGACGATTTACTCGTAAACCAATCAGATTAAAGGAGCGGATACACCTGCTGTTTGAACTGCGTTCGCTTAAGCTGGGCATACACTGTGCGATTGTCGGCTTGTTTTGAACCGATTTTCCACTCGTGCGACTATTTTTTGGATCGGGCCGGATTTCGACCCAATCGTTGGTCGTGCCTCGTGCAGTATACGTGAGGTAACAACGAGAGATTAACACCTCACGACGAGCTCCCGATCACAAATCGTGTGCTCGCAAGAAAATCAAACTTGTTTGAAATCCTGGTCGCTCCTCGTGAAGGAATCACAGTTGAAGCAGCTATGACCCGATTGGCCTCATCCTTTCGCAGAGATCATGCGCAATCTCTGATGTCACGTCAAAAACTATTATTTGTAGTTTAAAGTGTTGCAAATTCACATTACAAATCATGTTTTAATAGCAGAAAAAAAAGACTGCATTTCCCACGTCTGCCCAGCCAATTCCTTGTCCAATTTTTCGCCATACAGAATGGCACAAATTGCTAAAGGCTGATTTATGGTTCTGCGTTACACCAACACCGTAGGCTACGCCGTCGATTTAACGCGGAACCATAATTCAGGCTTAAGGCAGCGCGTTTGTTTTTACTGAGCATCTTTGGTGTCTCCCACTTCCGGGTTCCTCTTCTTCCACTTCTTTTTGACGTTGCAGTTCCAGTAACAAAAGTCCGACGTGAGTATTATGATCGTATAGTGTGAGCAGACGGGTCGTATCAGAGCATCGGGACGTACAGTGTGAGACCATAAATAGTGGGCTGCGAACTTTTTAACTCAGCGATTTAGTCGTGCAGTTTGAGATGGGGCTGAATCAAACCATTTAAAATATCGCACAGTGTATGCCCAGCTTGAAAAGTGATTCAATAGAATTAATTATTCAATAGATAAATAAACAAGACAGCAACACGGGATGGTATTGAAAAGTATTAGGGCCAGGCAGGATAAAAAATATTTGAGAGGAGAAGATTTTTTTTTATTGTGCACTTCGAGAAAAAAGTGGATTCGCCCAACTCATTTGACGCGTCGACAGGCTCGTTCTCCTGAAAGACACCTGTAATACATAAATATCTCCGCTGTTTCTCATCATCAGTTGCTGCATCGGCAGGACTAAGAGCTCTCCAGTCTCCTGACGGCTCTGGTTGAACGGCCCGACAAACCTTCCCCGACCGCGCTGTTTTCTTTGCCGAGATCCCAAGAAAAGCAGAGCAGTGATCTCCTCTCCATCCCGTGTTGCTGTCTTGTTTATTTATCTTTATTCCACCAACTCGAAATATTGAATCACTTTTCTAAGCAACGTCGCGATCGCAGTTCAAACAGCAGGTGTATCCGGCCCTTTAATCTGATTGGCTTACGGTTGGCTGACTGGTTTACGAGTAAATCATCCCCCACAGGGCAGCTCTGTCCCCCATGTGGGGTGCGCTCTTATGATTGTCTGAAACAAAGAAAGACATCTGATTGGTTGCAGATCCTTCCGTGTTAAAAAAAAAAAGTATTTGTGGATGGAGTCACGTCAGGGGAGTCTCAAAGGTCACACGCAAATCCAGCGCAGCTCACAGACATAAAAATGTTTGTAAATCAGGTTATATTTGTGTGCGCATCAAAAATACATTTGTGTATCTTGCCCTACGCACGTGTGAATTGTTCTCTGCATTTGTGAATTTTGTCCTGTGCATTTGTGAAACGGTGTGTGCATTTGCAAATTATGAGACTGTTCTAGCTCCATACTTGTGGATCTTTGTGGGACATTTCTGTGGATCTTTGTCCTCTTATCTGTCCTTAACTCAGTGTGTGTTTTTCTCAGTCCTCTGGCTGCAGGTTGGACGTCTCATATTCATCATGTTGTTGTTTTCTCTGCTGATTTCTGTTCATCCTTTCACCCTGCTGCCATATCCTTGTGCAGTTCCATCATTTGTTACCTGACCATCCATTCAAGTAGTCTTTTGTAGATTATTTTATCCAGTTCAAGTTGCAATAAATTAGGGTTTCAATTATTTTTATTATTTCTTCTTTCTCAAAGGTAAGTTTAGATTAATTTAAAGTTGTGCCATCAAATTTGTCAAGCAGAAATGAAAAAAAGCTAATCTTGTTCAATTAAATGTGATGCAATATAGAAATTTGGCTTAGCTACATGGTTAAAAAAAGAGAGAGAGGAAAAAGATGAATCTAAGGATATTAAAAGCATCAAAGTCCTAAATGATGAAAAAAAAAGAGGAAGTAGTTTTTGTTTGAGTCTCCTGCTTTTTTCTCTCACTGTGTCTCTCTGGCGCAGTAATACACAGCTGTGTCCTCAGTCCTCAGACTGTTCATCTGGAGATAAACTTTACTGCTGGAGTCATCTCTGGAGATGGTGAATCGATCCTTCACGGACTGAGAGTAATAGAAATAAGAACTTCCAGTGTATACAAAAGCAATCCACTCCAGTCCTTTTCCAGGAGCCTGTCTGATCCAGTTCATGTGATAATTGCTGAATGTGAATCCAGAGGCTGTACAGGTCAGTCTGTGGGAGTCTCCAGGTCTTTTAACCACTGGTTCAGACTCTATCAGAGTCTGGCCATCAACACCTGTCAAGACTAAAAAGAAATACATCTCATTCATTACTTTGTTACAACAAATGAAACATTTTAACATCAAGATCACTGACAGTCTTCACCTGCCCAGCAGATAGTTACAAGCAGCAGTCCTGTCCTGTAATCCATCATGTTAAACTGCAGCTTCACTGTTATCTGTCCTCTTACAGTCACTTAAGTAGAGGAAGACGTCTGAGATTTACATCGACTCCTCCTCACATCAAGGATGCAGCTTCATCACACTTGAACTGTTATGGAAATGAACTCATTTTAATGTGCTATTAAAATCAGCACTGATGCAAAGAGGAAACTGTTTCCCCTATTTAATTATTACATCTAAATGTATTCATATTTCAATCAGGTAAAAACATACAGTTCATTTGGATGAAGCTTCATTGTTAGTGATACTTCTACATGGAGGAACATAAAGTTAGAGAAACTAAAAGGACCTGATCCAATTGCAGCATTTGATGGCTGAGGATTAAAATAGTTTCACATTTTAATTAATTACATTACAAATATAGCTGAACAGATATTTCACAGTGTTGCAACCATAAGATTTTGAGTCTGTTCTTTAATATAATCAACATTTTTCTTCCCGTCTTGGACACATGGATGAAGATACAATATTTCTGAGTGACAATTTCTGGTCAGCAGACATTTTTTGTTCCATATGATCCAGAAGTGAGATGTAGTGTAGCCAGTGAAGATTTTAACAAAGTAAACTAAAGGTTAAAACTGGTCAAAATGTTTTGAGAGTATTTGAAAAAAAACCCAACTCGGGGGCGCTGTTGCGTGATGGAGGAGTAAGACGTGTTTGCGATAGCTCTGACAACCTTATCTTTATTAAAACACAAAACTTTAATAAATCCGCTCTAAAGATCTTCGGAACGACGCAAGAAGACACGCACAAGCGCAGCACTAAGATTGACATAAGAAGACGATGTCGAAAAAGGTAAAATCTCGAAAAACCGACCAACAAGAAACGGGCCCCGACCAGCCCTCGGACTCCAGTTATGGGGCTGCACATGATGATGTATGTGAGCAGGGCGACCCGCCAAACCGTGCATTATTGACCGCTATTTCTGCCCTGCGAAACGAAATCACGCAGATTAAAGACGATATCTGTGCTTCCATTGATGCACGCATACAAATTGTATGCACCGAGTGGAGGGACGAATTAGCCACAACTAAAAAGGAAATTCAATCATCCATTTCAGCACTTGAGGGGACCCAAGCAACGCACGAGAAAACTATTAAAGACCTGGAGAAGTCAGCCTCACTCCACTCCGACGATGTTACTGCTCTCCAGCACCAAGTTGCGAGACTAAACTCTGAAGTGGAGAAATTAACTTCAAAATGTGAGGACTTGGAGGGCCGATCAAGGAGACACAACATTAGAATCACCGGAATCCCGGAGGGAGCAGAAGGATCCAAGCCGCGCGACTATATTGCCGGGCTGCTACAAGACGTGCTGTCCCTGGATGAGAAGCCGCTGATTGACCGAGCGCACCGGACCCTCCGGAGGAGACCCGACCCTGCCGAGCCTCCTAGACCCTTCATCCTGAGGCTCCACTATTATCATGTGTTGGAGGAAATTTTACGGAAAGCCAGGGCGGCGAAACAACTCTACCACAACGGTAAAAGGGTTCAAGTTTTCCCGGATTACCCTCCTGCCGTGGCTAAGCGAAGGGCATTATTCAGCCGCGCCAGAGAGCTGCTGCGTGACAAGCCCGACGTCAGGTATGGATTACTTTATCCCGCAAGACTCCTGATTACCCACAACGGCACACAGACTTCCTTCACAGACCCTAAAAAGGCCGAGGAATACGCCGAGCAAATCTCCGCTCCGGGGCCGTCAACATCGGGGAACGTTTGAACTTTTAAATCACGGTTCTCAGTCTGCATAGCCGCCCGGCGGCTGCCGCCGCCACAGCAGTCACTGTCACAGTCAAGACGCGCGTATGCAACCTGCGCCTCATGGCGGTAAGAATGTGAAACTTGCGGGATGTCATTTGTGGGACCCTAGATTTATGATTATATTTCGTTTGAGGTATGCCTATTCCTACTCCTTCTGTCTCACTGCAGTAATTAAGGTTAAGAATGCTGAGTATAGCAATGTGAGTGTTTATTTTTATTTGTTTGCAATATGATAAAAGGTGAATCCCAGCTCTTTTTAGTTAACATCCTAAAGCCCAGTTCACTAGCGCCACAACCTGGATTGGTTTTCATTATTTATTTATTTACTTATTTATTTTTTTGTCCCTGGAGTGCTAGTGTAAGATGGTTATGATGCCTTCAAGTACCTGGTTGTGTCTGAGTAACAAACCATATTACAGAGGTTGAAGATGCTGCCAGGTTCAATATTTGAGAAGCTGGATTTTTGTTTATTCTATTTTCTGTTTTTGAAATAATTTAAAGGGTTATATTGGTACAGAGCCTCAGAGGGGAAGACTTTAACACGTCTTTCTCCCTGTCGGTCTCTCAGTGCTTTTATTTGTTCTCAGGCTCAGGTTGCAGATACATTTTAAATACCACACTGTGTTAATTATGTGTCTCTTATTAATATCTGATTCTGGTACTGTGCTTACTTTAAAGTTCCTTCAAGTGTTTTGCTCCTAGTTCATAGAAAATCTTAAGATTGCGGTTAGGTTTTTCCTGAGGCGAAAGCCATAACTTTTTTGTTTTTTCTTATGTTTATCCATGTATAAGGTTTGTATTTTTTGCTGCAAGCTACTGTGGATTTCAAGTTTGAATAAGTGCGTGTTACTACTTGATCGTTCGTTCCCCTTCCATTTAAATATCTTGTTACTGAATGTCAGAGTTGGTGGACCAATTTAGAAGTTAGCAGCAGGCCATCAACAAATGTAGGGTAGTAACATTAGTTATTTTATTTAGCTTCCCTAAGAAGGCTCGCGCCATTCATTTTGAACTGGCTAGAGTAGTTTTGTTTGTTCTTGTTATTTTGTGGTTGTGGTTGACCTGGGGAGGGAAATTTGGGTGGGGGAAGGGACTAGTAGATGGGCGTACAGTGGCGGGGTGGGAGGGATACGAAGACCCTACGAAAATGTTTTGCATGTCAGCTGAGACACTGATTGTACAATACTGTTCCATAACTGCTGATGACTACGAATGTCAATAACGCAGGGATAAGAAATCTCACATTTTCCAGTTGGAATGTACGAGGAGTAAATAATCCTGTCAAAAGAGGGAAGGTTTTGTCCCATCTTAAAACACTGGCCTCAGACATTATGTTCTTACAGGAGACGCATCTGAATAATAACTCACATGGCAGGCTTAGGACAAGGTGGATAGGTGAAATTTATCACTCCACTTTCTCATCCAAAGCAAGGGGTGCAGCAATTTTATTTAGAAAAGGTGTTCCTTTTGTGCAGAAAAAAATGTTTACTGATAAAGAGGGTCGCTATATTATAGTCATTGGAGAAATACACAATATCTCCCTTACTCTAGTGAATATTTACGCCCCCAAATCAAGACAACCCTGTATTTTTTCAAAAAGTCTTCGCATTGATACCGGATATCTCACAAACTAATTTGATAATTGGAGGGGATTTTAATACCGTTTTGGATACTTATCTTGATAGATCCTCCACAACAAACCTCTCAAGTAAAACTTCAAGTGAATATCTGAATACATACATAAGTAATACAAACATCCTAGACATATGGCGGATAATGAACCCCTCAGGTAGAGACTATTCATTTTATTCACCTGTGCATAATTCCTATAGTAGGATAGACTACTTCCTAGTCGATGCCAGACTTGCACCTTTTGTATTAGATGTGCGGTATCACAGCATTGTAATTTCAGATCACAGCCCCCTTTCCTTTTCGGTACGCTTAGACCATATGGATAAACCCCATACATCTTGGAGACTAAATCCACAACTTCTCACTGATAAGAAATTCCGGGAATATCTGAATGATCAAATTTCCCTGTACTTTGAGAAGAATGACACTCCTGAGATTTCACCTTCCACCCTTTGGGAAGCGTTCAAAGCCTATATTAGAGGTAGCATAATCTCATTTGAAGCATCAAAGAAAAAAGAAAATATGACCAAGTTAAAGGATTTAGAAAAACGGATCAAGTTACTTGACAGAGAAAATGCTCAGTCCCCATCTAAGGATCTGCATGGGAAAATAGCAACCCTGAAGTACGAATACAATGAAATTATGTCTGGGAAAATAAGTAAAGCATTCCTTTATACCAGGCAGAGGTTCTTTGAATTCGGTGATAAACCACATAAATTATTAGCCCGGCAACTTCGGAAAATGGAGAACGATAGGACAATACATATGATAAAGGCCCGCGACAACAAGATCCTCACAAAACCTAAAGATATAAATAGTAGGTTTCTTGAATTTTTTACTGAATTGTATACTTCTAAATCTACCCCGAATTCTGAAATTGTGAATGGATTTCTAGATAAATGCGACCTTCCCAAATTGGGTGTGGAAGATTGTGAATCACTGAACGCTGGGCTTACAGTTGCAGAGGTACAGAGGGCTACTGCCTCATTGAAAAATAATAAAACACCAGGTCCCGATGGTCTTCCTGGAGAACTATATAAAACATATAGTGAAAAATTATCCCCTTATTTATTAAGAGTATTTGAACATGCCCAGACAAATGGTGTTTTGCCGCCGACTTTGACTGAAGCTGTGATCATAGTGATTCATAAAAAAGGGAAAGACCCGCAGCAAGTAGATGCATATCGTCCTATCTCGCTCCTGAATGTTGATGGGAAATTGTTCTCCAAAATACTGGCCAGCAGATTAAATTCCTTGCTAGAGAAACTTATTCACCCAGATCAGACGGGTTTTGTACCGAATAGGAACTCCACCTCCAATCTTAGACGTCTCTTTAATATCATGTACACAAAGAGAGGACCATCCAGCGATCTCGTCATACTCTCGCTTGACGCTCAGAAGGCTTTTGACCAGATTGAATGGCATTACTTATTTGAAGTCCTTAGCAGATTCAATCTCGGCGCTAGATTTCTGTCGTTAATCAAACTCATCTATAATAATCCTACGGCGCAAATTCTAACCAATAGAACATTATCCTCCTCATTTAAGTTGTGCAGAGGAACGAGGCAGGGATGCCCCCTCTCCCCTTTAATCTTCGCTCTTGCCATTGAGCCTTTGGCTCAAAGTATAAGGCTGGACCCTCAGATACATGGTTACACCACTAAAGGAACAAGTAGTAAAATATCCCTGTACGCGGATGACATCCTTCTCCATTTAACACGTCCACATGTTACTATTCCAGCGCTTTTAGATAAAATTGATCTGTTTGGAACCTTCTCAGGTTACCGAATTAACTGGACAAAAAGTGTTCTGATGCCGGTCCACATGGAGGACGTGTCACCCCTGATCAAGTTTCCATTTAGAATCTCCTCAGAAAAATTCACCTACTTGGGGATAGAAGTGACAAGACATCATACCTCTCTTTTCCAAGAAAACTTCCCTCCCCTTATAGAAAGATTACGTGCTAGGTTGTTATTTTGGGACTCACTCCCGATTTCGTTAATTGGAAGAATAAATGCGGTGAAAATGGTCTTTCTCCCGCAAATATTATATCTGTTTCAAAACATCCCAGTCTTCCTTAAGAAAACATTTTTTAAACAATTAGACTCTCTAATTACTCCCTTTTTGTGGAGTCACAAACCCCCTAGAATAAGCAAGAAATATCTTTGCAGGCCAAAATCGGCGGGAGGATTGTCACTCCCAAATTTTTTGCTCTATTACTGGGCATCAGCGATTAAGATTGTGACATTCTGGCTAAATACTACAACACCTCCACCTAAATGGCTGCTGATGGAGCGGGAGGACTGTCATCCATGGTCACTGGCTGCGACACTACTGGCTCCAACTAAGATCAGTAGGTTATTATATAACAATAATCCTATTATTCACAACATGATCTGTATCTGGAAACAAATCAAATCCAATTTCAATCTTAAATCTGTGTCCCATGCATTATCGATAGATAGAAACCCCACCTTTGCCCCCTCTGGTTTAAGCGGAGCATTCTCTGTGTGGAGTGAGAAGGGTATTAGATGCGTTGGAGATTTATATATAGGAGGAGTATTTGCTTCATTTTTACAACTGCAGCAGAAATTTGGATTGGGGAATAAGCATTTTTTTCACTACTTGCAAATCAGGGACTACATACGGAAACATTTGAAAGATTTTGAGACGGAATCAAAATCATCATTAGATGACTGTTTGAAACTGCAGCCAACTGAAGCAAAACTGATAACCCGTATTTATAACACCCTCTTATCACTAAGCCACCCCCCTGACCATTTACATAGAAATAAATGGGAGAAAGAACTTGGTGAACAGATCCCAGGGGATCTATGGGACAGGGCCCTTGAGAAGATCAATACCTGTTCACACAGTGCAAGACATTGCCTTATTCAATTCAAAATTATACATATGCTTCACTACTCAAAAGAAAAATTACATAATATATATCCAGAGGTCTCACCCATATGTGATAAATGTAAATCCTCTGTCGCAACGCATATTCATAGTTATGTAACATGCCCCAAGATTAATTCATTTTGGATTGATGTTTTTAATATAATGTCTGAGGTCATGAGGATTGCGATCAAACCAGAACCTCTACTCATCATTCTTGGGGTATCTGACACTCTCAACAAACTAAACAAAGCACAACAATGCTTTGTCTCATACAGCCTTATAATTGCAAAGAAAATAGTTCTCACACTATGGAAAAATGTAAATGCGCCAACATCTAAGATGTGGGTAGAGGCCATAACTAACACTCTCCATCTGGAAAGGATTAGACACATTCTGAAAGACAGTGTTCAACACTTCAATAAAACCTGGCAACCTCTTATATCATACCTTGCAAATATGTAAACCCAACACAGCAGCACGTCTCTCAGCAAACACATTACAGCTCCTGACATACAGTAGTAGGTAGGGTCTTCGTGGGGGGAGGGAGGGGAGGCACGACAGGTGAGGGGAGGGTAGCTTACCAGGGATGGGTTTCCCAGTCAACCTTTTGTTTGTTTTGTTTTTTTTTTTTTTTTTCCTTTCTTTCAGTCGTTTTATTTTATTTTAAGTTTTACGATAATAATATAATTCATTGCATCTGATATGTTTTTATTTTATTCTTGTATAATATCCTTTTATAGCCATTTTGTAAAACGTTACTTTTGTATGTAGAAAAAAAGCCTGGAATGTATGAACAAATATATGTCTAAATGATCAATAAAAAGACTTGTGAAAAAAAAAGAAAAAAAACCCAACTCAAATGAGGTCAAAATTGAACAGTTTCATCTCCTCAGTCAGAACAGACTGCAGACGTCTACTGCTCAGTTCAACAGCATGTTGAGGTGTGAGGGCTCCTCCTCTGGTGGATTCATGTGTTCAGGCTCTGAGGTTTTTGTTCAGGTCTGCTGATGTTTGTGTCACTGTGACTCTGGCACAGAAATACACAGCAGAGTCTTCAGGCTGCATGTTCTGTCCATTCAGAGTCACTGTTTTACTGGAAGTGTCCAAGTCAATACTGAACTTTGTTTTCAGTGAGTCTTTGTAGTAAGAGTCTCCAGTATATTTCATGCCAATCCATTCCAGTCCTTTCCCTGCTGGTTGTCTGATCCAAGCTGTGTAGTAGCCACTGAGAGAATAAGAGACCTGACAGCTGATGGTCAGACGATGACCTGGCTGCACAGTCACAGAGGCCGGCTGAGTCAGCTGTTCACACTTCACACCTGGGGAGGAAAACATGTTAATTATTGAACAGTGATCAGAGTTGTATGATGATAATGTCAGTGTTTGTGTCTCAGTGAGACTCACAGCATCCAGCAACCAGCAGCAGCAGAGCTACAGAGAACATGTTGGCATTGAAGGTGTTTTGATGGGAACTTCCCTTTTTGTGCTGTTGTCGGCTTTTGATGAACTCTGTCTGCTTTATTTTGCATAAAACACCACCTGTTTTGTATTTTTTGAATAAATGAACTAGGATGTCATTGGTTTTAACTCTTGTGTTGTGGAATGCATTTGCAAATATAACACAGACCAATGAAACTGATGAAAATTAGATGGAAAACATTTGATTGTGTCCAAACTGCATATATTAATTTTATATGTATTTCTTTAATATGTTGGGATTTGGTGACTCATCTCATCCTAATCCTTTATTAGATATTCTTATTAAAATACATGTACTAAACACTTTTCATACCTGGTGTACCTTAAGTGGTGGTGGGTCTGTAAATCAGTTTAATTTAGTGTTAACATCTAAAAGCTATACTTAAGTAAAACTTAAGCATCTTCATGAAAAAGTCACTTAGCTATTGTAAATAAGATACATTTGTAAGTACGTAAATAAATAAGATGGAATGTTTATCACAAATATGTCCTGTACAAAATAAAACTATCAATAAATAAATACTATTGAAATCGGACTGTTCCCAGGTGTCTATGTCTTATGTTGTCAGTATGAATGGGAGGATGTTGGACCGTTTCCCCCTCCGTCTGGGGGCTCCGGCGGCGCCGGGGGCGCCCGTGGAGGTACGGTGGGGCCCTGGCCCGGCTCGGAGGGCCGGCCCCCGTCTACTGGATGGCCGGTGGGGGGACGCAGGTGTCTTATCAGGGCCGGCTTTGCTGGTCCTGCTTCCTGGCTTCGGCCTCCGCTCCCCCTCCTTCCCCCACTACACGATTCATACGCACATAGGCGAAGGGCGGGGGGTCCGGGTCGTGGGGGGCACTGTCCCGCGTGGCCCGGCACTCCCAGCCTCACGGTTTTAACAGCAAAATAGACACTGCACATTCAACACTTAATAAATACATTTGACAAGGACACGTAGTTCGGGAGGGGGAGGGTCGGTGTCAAATCGATACTTGGCCCTCCCCCCTCCCTGTTTTTATGGCATTAATCACATGCACTCAACACCAGGGGCGGGAGGGGGTCCCACATCACCCGCGTTCCCTCACCGGCCTGGGATAGGTGGGTCGGGATACCCGGGCCTGGCGGGGCTCGCCATGCAGCCTGGGGTGCCTTCTGGCGGAGCTGGACCCCCCCGGGGAGGGGGAAACGGTGCGTGATTGTGTGTCTGTGTCGGTGAGAATGCGGTATGGAAGGGTCCTGCCATGGAGGATTTGGGCCTCCATTGGCAGGACATCAAAACTTAATAATTTATCAATATTATATTATACAAAGATGGTTATTATTATTATTATTATTATTATTATTATTATTATTATTATTATTATTATTAGTATTATTAGTATGTATAGTATATCATATTATTATTAGTATAGATATCGGATAGTTGAATGGATGAATGAATGGGATGCCTGGGTCTGGGGCCCTCCGTTGTCGGGCCTGCACGGGTGTCGCCTTGTTGGGGGGTTCCCTCTCTCCGGGCCCGTCTCCGGTCCCCCCCGCTGCCTCTGCGGCGGGGCGCCCCTCTGGTCTTGGAGGGCCACTTTCGTGGGGGGCGGGTGCGCCTGCCCGCGTCGGCGGCCGGGGCGGCTCTGTCTCTCCGGGCAGGCTGGCCCCCTGCCGGGTGGGGGTCGTTGGCCTGAAGGGTGAGGGCCTCCTGGCCGCGTGTCCGGCCCGGACCGGGTGGCCGGGGATTGCCTGGGTCGCTGTCCGCCGGCGCGGGATCCCTGGCTGCTTCTTCCCGCGCCGTGGGGGCCCCGCCCGCGGGCCCCCTTGGCCGCCGCCGGGGGGGGCCTCGCAGGCGGTGGGTTGCCTCCCTCCTACTTCTCCCCTCTGTGGGGTTGCCGGTGGCCTGGGTTCCGGGCTCTTCCGTGTCGGCCTCTGGTCTCGCGGGTGGCGGGGTCGCTCCCCGCCCTCCCCCACTATAGCTACACTTCAGGTGGAACTTTGTTTGGTTTATTACACACGCACACACACACACACACACACACACACACACACACACACACACACACATAGTCACTTAGTCACATGCATATACACACACACACACACACACACACACACACACACACACACACACACACACACACACACACACACACACACACACACACACACACACACACACACACACACACAACACACACACATGATCATATACATACACACACACACACACACATAGACATACACACTGGCTTGTTCACCTGCATGCTGGCTCTCTAGTTTTTGGGTTTAGGTAGCGGTAGCGATAGCTTAGCTCAGACTGCGATCAGATCTCAAGATTTAGGTCGATTGCTGGTATTGTTTTGGTTGGCTCCGTGCCGGTTTCGTGCTTTGTTTGTGGTTTTTTGTTGCAGATTTCCAGTGCTTGACGTGTGTTTCCGTGTGTTCCTGCTTCCTGGATTGGCAGTGGATGTCGTCACCCCCCCCCCCCCCCCCCCCCCAAAAAAAAAAAAAAGTCACTGGGTTTGTATGTGTATATTTATGTATGTGTACGCATATGTATGCGTATATATATGTATATATATTAAATATAGTAATAATGCACATATATATACTTTTGGTTTCTACCGTCATGGTATCAATCATTAATATGTGTGCAGACAAGGGAAAAAAAAAAAAAAAGAAATCGGACTGTTTTTATCGTATCACATCACTTTTATTGTCATTCAGGCAGATTTCCTCAGAGATGCACTGCAGAACCAAATGACAATGCAGAGTCAGCAATAAAAACATACGGAATTAACATACCTGAGATGAAATAAGTATAAAATACTGGCTGCGATAGTACAGTGAATAAGATAGATAAGTGTAGAACCAAGAAAAAAAATATATTTTTTTTTTTTCATTTTTTTTCCCAGTAGAGCGCGTTCGTCACACATTTCAGTTAATGTCTGGAAATCAACTTTCTCCACATTATAATCTAGTTTCATCAATGTTGTGGCATTTTTTTAAATAATAATCCCTTTATTTACCTGAATGACACCAAATGGGTTTGGCAGAAAACACATAAAGAGTTAAAGTGACTTAAAACCACGATCCACATGTGTTCAGAAGTAAACTGTTAGTGAAGTTTTTGTGTTTGTGAATAAAATTCAGTAAATAACAGATCACAGTAAAGGTAGAGGTCTTAAAAATTAAATCAAGTAAAGTTATTGTTCATTATTGTTTTTCTTTTGTTTTTTAACCTAGACCCTGGTGACATTGAGGGAAAAAGCACATTTGCATAAATATTTCAAACTTGAGTTTTGCATAAATTATTTTCTGGAAAAAGGAAAACAGGAAAACTCTCAGAGCAGACAGACAACAACCAGCAGGCAAAGGAGTTTTTTATCCTGAAGTTGGAGATGTTTCTTTGATGCTTTTCACAAAACACAAAATGAGTAAACAGGACAGAAGTTTACTGACTGGAGATTTACATCAGAATACCATGAAGGAAGAGGCTCCTGTTATAGTTTAATGGATAAAAGGTATAGTTATAATGGATATATTTTTTTTTTAACTTTTACTTCCATATGTGTTTTAAACATCAGTTGAGAGCAAATGTGACTTTTTTCCCCAAAATCTTACATTTACAGAAGTCATTTAACAAGATCTGCCTGACAGACACTAAATCAATAATTTTCCCTTCAAGATAATTTTATTGGTAAAAATGAAATAAATAAAATGAACAGAAGAAATGTATCACACACATCACACACACACATTAGATTTTATATTTTTGGCAACATTTTGTGCTTATATCCTACTTTTCTTTCTGCTATACACACCATAAAAGTAAGTTCAGCTTAATGGATATTTTTCTTCATTGATTTTTTTTTTTTTTTTGACAAACTTCTTTTTCCAGACCCAATGATGAAATGCAAAAAAATGTCCTAAGGGTCCATGCAACTGAAATCCTACCAAAAAAAAAAATACAAGTTTTCGTACGGCTGCTCAACCAGATTCAAACACTGTGTCTCTCGAGCACAATAATAAACAGCAGAGTCTTCAGTCCTCAGACTGTTCATCTGCAGATACAGCTGCTGTCTGCTGTTGTCTCTGGAGATGCTGAACCGGCCTTGAAATGACTGAGAGTAGACTGTGCCACCTCCGCCATTGATGTATGCAATCCACTCCAGTCTTTTTCCTATGGAGCTAGAACAGTCTCATAATTCACAAATGCACAGGACAAGTTTTACAAATGCACAGAACGATTTGCAAATACACACACAGTTTCACACGTGCACAGGACAAGTTTTACAAATGCACAGAACCATTTGCAAATACACACACAGTTTCACACGTGCACAGAACAATTCACACGTGCGTAGGACAAGATACACAAATGTATTTTTGATGCACACACAAATATAACCTGATTTACACATGTTTTTTTGTCTGTGAGTTGCGCTGGATTTGTGTGTGAGTTTTGAGACTCCCCTGACGTGACGAGATCCACACATAGGTTTTTTTTAACACGGAAGGATCTGCAACCAATCAGATGTCTTCATTTGTTTCAGCCAATCATAAGAGCAGACCTACGTGGGGGACGATTCACTCTAAAGCAATCAGATTAAAGGGGCGGATACACCTGCTGTTTGAACTGCGTTAGCGCTGTTCACTTAGAAAAGTGATTAATATTTCAAGTTAGTGGAATAAAGATAAATAAACACCAACAGGAGATACAAGATAAATAAACAGGATGGAGAGGATATCACTGCTCTGATTTTCTTGTGATCTCGGTAAATAAAACAGCGCAATCGGAGATGGTTTGTCGGGCTGATCAACCAGAGCCGCCAGCAGACTGCACTCCAAGTCCTGCCGATGCAGCAACTGATTATGAGAAACAGCGGAGATATTTATGTATCTGAACTACAGGTGTCTTTCAGGAGAACGAGCCTGTTGACGGGGGTGAATATTGCTGCAGGTTGTGTTCTGGCTCTGGCCACTAGCGGCGCTGGTCCCGGTCAGACACCAGCTGACCAGTGACCAGATGTGGAGGTCAGAAACAAGCAGCTGTTATCCTCACATTCATGATGTGACATTCCCACCACACAGAGACAAACATGTGTCAAAACAGCGGTGGCAGATCAACACATTCCCGGTGCAGAGTCATGCATGGGAAGATGCAGCCGTGATGATGCTGGTCGGGGTTTAGTCCACCGATCATCAAACATCTGAGCTGGATACAGAGGTTCTTCGGTTATCAGTCGACTGATACCGACTTTACTCCAGATATGTCGGTAAATTAATCTCCTGACATGTGCGCTGCTGCTCCACCTGCCGCTGCAGCTCGTCCCCGTCAGACAGCGCAGCAGCTCTCTGCTGTCTGTCTAGTTCTGAGCTGAATCAGCGGGACAGTAATACTTCGTGAAACCAAACAGAGCAAATATACAAAAATCTCCGCTGTTTTTCATCATCAGTTTCTGCATCGGCAGGACTAAGAGCTCTCCCGACGGCTCTGGTTGAACAGCCCGACAAACCATCTCCAATCGCGCTGTTTTATTTACCGGGATCACAAGAAAAGCAACAGTGATCTCCTCTCCATCCTGTTTATTTATATTTTATCTTCTGTTGGTGTTTATTTATCTTAACTCCACTATCTTGAAATATTAATCACTTTTCTATGTGAACAGCGCTAACGCAGTTCAAACAGCAGGTGTATCCGCCCCTTTAATCTGATTGGTTGCAGATCCTTCCGTGTTAAAAAAAACCTATGTGTGGATCTCGTCACGTCAGGGGAGTCTCAAAACTCACACACAAATCCAGCGCAGCTCACAGACAAAAAAACATGTGTAAATCAGGTTATATTTGTGTGTGCATCAAAAATACATTTGTGTATCTTGTCCTACGCACGTGTGAATTGTTCTGTGCACGTGTGAAACTGTGTGTGTATTTGCAAATCGTTCTGTGCATTTGTAAAACTTGTCCTGTGCACGTGTGAAACGGTGTGTGTATTTGCAAATCGGTCCGTGCATTTGCAAAACTTGTCCTGTGCATTTGTGAATTATGAGACTGTTCTAGCTCCATATTTTCCAGGAGCCTGTCGGATCCAGTTCATCCCAGCGCTGCTGAATGTGAATCCAGAGGCTGTACAGGTCAGTCTGTGTGAGTCTCCAGGTCTTTTAACCACTGATTCAGACTCTGTCAGAGTCTGAACATCAACACCTGAAAAACCAAGAAAGACATAACATGCATCAATTTACAGTAGTTGCAAAAATGAAGTTTATGAGATTAAGATCAGTGAAAATCTTCACCTGAGCTGTAGATAGTTAAAAGCAGCAGAACTGATCTAGAATCCATCATGGTAACCTGAACGTCCACAGTTCTCTGTCATCATCGCTGCAGTCACATAAGTACAGGTGGAAGTTTTCACATTTACATTGACTCCTCCTCACAAGAACAACTGAATGTTTAATAACCAAGAGTCATTTCACCAAAGTGTTGTTTACATGTTTCAGTTTAGTTTGTGGAAGACAATCACGTCACTGATGTTGTGCAGCTCAGGTAGCTAAGCTGGTCAGTTATCGAAGGCTAATGATAATTCTATTAAAGAATTATTAATAATTAATAAAGTCGACTATTTATCAAATTGAATTATCAAAATGATAATAATTCTCATAGGGGCACCACCCCGGGGCCTTAATCCAGGGAAAAATGATAACTTAACAGCAGAAAATCAGTCTCATATGATTTGAATTATCCTGCAGAACAGTAAATCTTACTATCACTTACAGAATAACAATTGAAGGAGTGAGATCCGAACACTGGTTCTGCTTAAACAATCAAATATGACCAAGTTTTGCATGAAACAACACAAACCACTCATTAAAAATCAATCAGAATTTATTTACATACGGGTATCAAAAAGATGTAAATAAATACCCAATAAATCCCGATGGCACACTACGTATTATAAAACCATTAATTAACTAGAAAAACAACAATCAATAAAAATGAAATGAAAGTTAAATGCATGGAATGAAAAAAAAGAGAATCAAATGTAATAATAAACATGGTATCAACGAACATGTACGGTTCAACAACGTGGGTGAAAGATGGCTGCCGTATTTAAAGATGGCGGGACTGTAACCACGCCACGTGCAATCAGACCGGATGGTGATCCCGGTGTTTAAACCGTGATCAACTGGAGAAACGGCGCTTTAAAGCATGAATGACTAGCAGAAAGTGGTGACTACAAATTAATGACAACAGTCATGATAATGATGCTGATGTAATCTCAGCTCTGAACACAGATTTAGCTCTGAAACACTCTTAAGTTACTGGTAACCAGGGATCATGACTTCACACAGTTCTGAACCGCTCTTAGTCCTACTGATCACTGCTCACGGGCTCACGTCTCCTCTGGGATCCGGCGGGCGGGGCCGCCTCGTGCCGGGCCGTGCTTCCGGACCAAACGGAGGCTCACATGCATTCCTACGCGCGGCGGGGGACCGGTCTCTCCTGCCGTGCTTCCCTGCTCGCCGGCCGCCGACGCGCGGCCGTCCGGGCCCCGGGAAAGCTCACAACCGGGCGAGACGCCGGCCGTCCGTCCCGATCCCTGCACGGTTAGCAGACAGGGGGTTCGGAGCAGGGAGCGGGGCTTCAGTCGGAGCGTTCAGTCGCAGCTGTGTCCCAATCTGGTTGCCGGGAGCGCGTGGGCGTCGTGAGCTCGGATCTGCAAAACTTAAAGAGGACAGAGTTTAGTGGGAGCCGGAGTCTCCCGGAGACCGCTGGTCCAACGGAGCGGCCCGATCCGATGCGGGCCTTACACCTTCCCCCAGCCGGGGGGAGAAAAGGAGATGGGACCTTTGGCCCGGAGCCAGAAGGTCCAGCTGCTCAGGAAGAGAGGTTGATCGGAAGAGAGTAAAAAGGGAGAGAGGGACGCAGCGCCACGGTCTGCGCCGTGAGTCCTCGGATCCTGCGGCTGGAGCACGCTGCAGATCTCTCCTCTTACCCCCCCCCTTTGGGGGGGGGGAAGGTTGTGGTCCCTTCGGCCCGGAGCCAAAAGGACGTGCTGACCCCCCAGTTGAATGAAGGAAAAAGAGAAAGATGGAGGAGCAGCGCGGCATTTTGATCCTACGTGCGCTGCGGTGACGTCATCGGTGTCTCGTTGCGATTGGATGCGCGCCGCTTGTAGGCGCCGCCCCCCCCACGCAAGGCATGCTGGGGGTTGTAGTTCATGGCAAGGCGGCCATTTTTGGAGGCACATTACAGCCGATTTCCAGCTGAGCAGTTTCAAAGTTGAATATACACATTCACAACATGTTCATACATTTATAAGTCCAGAGTTCACATGGGCATATGGGCGATGCCCAACACTGATCATCACTGATATCAAATATTTTTTGATTAATGAAAAAAATCTAAAGTTTCTTATATTTTAATAATAAAGATGGTTATACTAGAAATTAAACTTAAGCTGTATATTGCATTAGGTACTTTAATTAAAAATGTATAGCAGATGAACTCATTTCAGATTAATATTCACTTTCTACTAAATATTGATGATGTCAGTCAGTTCATTTCTACGTAATATAAACAGTTAATTACTTGATTGAAATGCTCTTGAACTCTCTTGAACTGACGGCTCCTCAGGTTGCCTCTGACAGGTTTGTGCAGCAAATATTCTCTTTGAGGGATTTTTGTTCAAACACAAAGTAATAATGATTGTTTAATGGGCACATCAGATTAGGTTAAGAGACCACATCTGCTTCTAAACCTTTGGATCGTTTTTTTTATGTATAATTGCAGAGGGAAAATTAACTCTCTAAACATCAAGTCCCAGTTTATTGTGGGTGTTTTAAGCTAAAATATCTTCAGCATTAATGTGTTTACATGAAGTCTCTGATGGTTAATAATGTCATTTTGTTTCTGCTGTTGCAGCATTTACACAGTTTCTTTGTTTTCTAATTTATAATTCTAATTATTCAGATTTTTAAAAAGTTCATTGTCAAACTCCTTTTTATGTTTGCAGTAAAAACCAGTGGTGGTGTGAGGGCTCCTCCTCTGGTGGATTCATGTCACAAGTGTAAAGGCACTGAGAGGTTTTTGTTCAGGTCTGCTGATGTTTGTGTCACTGTGGTATCTGGCACAGAAATACACAGCAGAGTCTTCAGGCTGCATGTTCTGTCCATTCAGAGTCACTGTTTTACTGGAAGTGTCCAAGTCAATACTGAACTTAGTTTTCAGTGAATCTTTGTAGTTAGAGCCCCCAGTATATTTCCACCCGATCCATTCCAGTCCTTTCCCTGCTGGTTGTCTGATCCAAGCTGTGTAGTAGCCACTGAGAGAATAAGAGACCTGACAGCTGATGGTCAAACGATGACCTGGCTGCACAGTCACAGAGGCCGGCTGAGTCAGCTGTTCACACTTCACACCTGGGGAGGAAAATGTGTTAAATATAAAAAAAAAAGCCATTGTTAAGTGTACGATCAGTTTCTCTATGAGACTTACAGGATCCTGCAACCAGCAGCAGCAGCAGAGCTAGAGAGAACATGTTGCTACTGAAGGTGATCTGATGGGAGCTTCTCTTCTTTTACCACAACTGAGAGCATGACATCGAGTCTTTATGATGAAACCTGTCATGGGGTTTACTTTGCATAAAAATGTCTCTGACAGATAATGACAGTTCTGAGTCAAACCAAAATTTACATTTAGTTTGATTCTCATCAACATATATTTATCTTCACATCTGACATCTATGGAGGAACAAAAGCTCTATAAATAATTACTTCTGAGACTTTATTTCTCTGAATATGTTTGTAATGATGGTTAACTGAAGTACACTTCATGACTGAAAAGCAGAAAGAAAATCTTTGCTGACCTTGACATTACACGTTTATTTCCAACATTTGTTCTTCAGTGTAACTGTGTCTGACCAGCAGAACTGGTGTGTGTGTGTGTGTGTGTGTGTGTGTGTGTGTGTGTGTGTGTGTGTGTGTGTGTGTGTGTGTGTGTGTGTGTGTGTGTGTGTGTTGGCTGATATGGGGACCTGTGATGGACTGGGAGCTCTTCAGGTTGTACCTTTGCCTTCCAGCAGCAGGTATAAATGATGGATGATCATTGTAGTTTTGTCATTAACACTTTTGCTCACCATTACTCCATAAATTGTAAATATTGACAATAATCTCCGAGATTAGCACATATAATTATCATGTTTTATGTGGTTGTTTTGTTGCTTCTTATCTGATAGTTCGGTCGATAATCATCTGTTTCCAGCAGGACAGAAGTGCATTGATGGGAGATCTCATCAGAACGTCATGAAGGAGGATCCTGTAAACAGTCTCTTATTATTATTAGTTGAATGCAGTTTCCCAACCCTGGTCCTCGGAGCACCCTGTGTTGCGTGTCTTAAAAATTACTTTTTTATTTTTGAAATTACTCTATAAACAGTTTTTATAAAGCTTGTATTCAGTTAAGTATCAGGTTTCAAATAACTCGTCTCATTAATATTAAAACAAATTATTTCATAAAGAAAGAAAGTAAATTATCTTTGGTGGCAGATCAGAGAAGAGAATAAAAAACTAATTAATAACATTCACAAGAAATAGAATGAAAAAAGACTAAAATCCTGACTCCAAAAAGCAGAAATGAATGAATTTATAGACTTCTGACAAATTTCAGTTTCTGGGCTTTTCAGACAAAATAACAAAAAACAGAATTTTCAGTGTTTATATGAAAATCTTTGCCGTTTTGACATGTCGAGTTTTTGAACAGAGTTTCTCCTTTCTGTGTCACTGTGCCCTTCGAGCGCAATAATAAACAGCAGAGTCTTCAGTCCTCAGACTGTTCATCTGCAGATACACCTGCTGTCTGGTATTGTCTCTGGAGATGGTGAAGCGGCCTTGAAATGACTGAGAGTAGTACTGGTATTGGCTACTGACACCAGCATCAGTTGCAATCCACTCCAGTCCTTTTCCTGGATCCTGTCTGACCCAAGCAACAGCATTGCTGCTGAGTGAGAATCCAGAGACTGTACAAGTCAGTTTATGGGACTCTCCAGGTCTTTTAACCACTGATTCAGACTCTGTTAATGTCTGACTATCAGCACCTGCCAATCGAAAAAAGACAATATCCATAAACAACGCATCCACTTTCTGAAGTCAGATTTAATTCAGTCATTTAACATTTTCACCTGTCCAGCAGATCGTTAAAAGCAGCAGTCCTGTCCTGAATCCCATCGTGTCAACGGTGTTTTCACTTCTCTCTGTTGTTCACTGTGCAGTCAGATAAATAGAGACTGAAGATGTGAGGTTTGCATTAACTCCTCCTCATTGAATTAACAGCTCCAGACTGAACCAGGAATTACAGAACATTTATTTAACCACCAAACACAATCATGAGGTTATATGAAGCTGTGAAGTGAAATATTGAGAATTTACAGTTGTAAAAGTGTTTATTTGAAAATCTTTGCAGTTTTGACATGTCGAGTTTTTGAACCGAGTTTCTCCTTTCTGTGTCACTGTGCCCTTCGAGCGCAATAATAAACAGCAGAGTCTTCAGTCCTCAGACTGTTCATCTGCAGAAACACCTGCTGTCTGTTATTGTCTCTGGAGATGGTGAACCGGCCTAGAAATGACTGAGAGTAGTATTTGCTACTGACACCAGCATCAGTTGCAATCCACTCCAGTCCTTTTCCAGGAGCCTGTCTGACCCAAGCAACAGCATAGCTGCTGAGTGAGAATCCAGAGACTGTACAAGTCAGTTCATGGGACTCTCCAGGTCTTACCAGGAATTACAGAACATTTATTTAACCACCAAACACAATCATGAGGTTATATGAAGCTGTGAAGTGAAAAATGGAGACAACTCTTCAGTGTGTTTAAATGTGAACCTTTACTTATGATTTTACAACTGAAGATGTCATTGTAAAAGATTTAAGGAAAACATCACAGAAGAAAGGAATTATCTAAATCAAATCACACATGAAAATGTGTATACAATCACCAGCATATATGTCATTATATACACAACAACAACTTTATTTTATGTCTTTTATCTGTTATCACGGGCTGCAGGAATTAAGACCCAAATGCAGCAGACCTGGAAACCACAGGAATATAATGCAAGAGATTAACAGGGAAGATTAACCACTGGGACTAAAGAACTAAGCAGTAAAACAGTACAAGAACACGACAGAACAAAAGTGGGCTAACAGGGGAAAGACAAAGATGAGAGGATGTAAAGTCACAGGGGCCGAAGAGACACTGATGTGATCAGTGAGATTGGAGGCAACTCAGACAGAACTAAACACATAAAGTAACAGACTTTTAAGCTAAAACGTACGTGAGGCAACCAGCATTATAAAAGGATGTAACAAAGGAGGTCTTCGTGATGGTGATGGAGTTTCTGCACTGTAGTAACTCTGCAGCTTAAAGTCTGCATACATTTGCAAAAACAGGAGGAAACACAGATCTTAATGATTTAATATTAATTGTGTTGTAGTAATTCACATGTAGTTCTGTCTTCCAGCAGTTTCACAGCTGATTGTGTTTTGACTGACATCTGCCTCCGAAGTCAAAGATGTTATAATAATGAATGTGTCTGTGTTAAGCTGTGAGTACATGAAGGATTTGGGTGTAATTGTGTCATTCACTCATCTTTCCACATTTTCTACACCAGGGATCCTCAATTCTGGTCCTCGAGGGGCCGGTGACCAGAGATGGACAGAGTACTCAACCCCAGTACTTGAGTAAGAGTACAAATACTACTGGTCAAAATTTACTCTGTTACAAGTAAAAGTAGCTCAGTCAAAATATTACTCGAGTAAGAGTAGAAAAGTACTTGCTTTTAAAGGTACTTAAGTATCCAAAAGTAAATGCTTTTAAATTGACTTTAAGTAAAAGTAAGAGTAAGAGTAAGAGTAAATTTCTTATTTTCCATATCAGTAAATTACTATATTTTTTCTAAATTAATTTAAGGATCTTTTAACTCTTGTTTCTGAGAATTAACTCTTTGAAACCAGCTGCACTGATGTGCACTGATGCTGCACTGATGTGCTGCTTTTAGAAGAGTTAAGATACGCCCAAGGATTTTGTGAAAGTCCCCTGCTCCGAGTCCGGCTCATTATCAGACTCAGACGACTCAGCGGATTGTCTTTCTTCTCCTGACGCAGGCGTAGCCATTGTTGCGGCTATGTCTTGACTTGTTGCGGCTCTGTCTTGACAAACGCAGGCTACTTTGGCGGTATCGTTTTGAGGAGGCTTGACGTATTTCCGCTTTACGTACATCCCAGTGGAGAGCGTGCACTGTGATAGGTCTCCTCCTTTGACAAAAACAGCTTGTGTCCAATAGGATTTTAGGGAAGAAGAAAAAAGAGCAGACCTGAAAGTAACGAGTACTTTTCAGCCTTCCTAGAAATTTACTCGAGTAAAAGTAAAAATATTTGTCTTGGAAATGTATTCAAGTAAGAGTAATAAGTACCAAAGAAATCTAATACTCAAGTAAAGTACAAATCCTCTGGATATGTACTTAAGTACAGTACTCAAGTAAATTTACTCCGTTACTGTCCACCACTGCCGGTGACCTGCATGTTTCCTGCTTTTACACACCTGATTCTAATTAAATCAGATGGTCATCATCAGCATGTCGTGGAGGTCTGCACAAGTCTGTTAATGACACAGTGACTTGTATCAGGATTTGTTAAAGCAGGGAAACATCTAAAACATGCAGGACAGCAGCCCTCAAGGGCCAAAATTGAGGATCCCTGATCTAAAACATGCATTATAAAGGACCTCAAGGACTGGAACTGAAGAACCCTGTGATACAGCAACAAACATTAAAATGGCCTTAAACTCGGGTGAGGGCTCCTCCTCTGGTGGGTTCATGTTACACATTTTCAGGCTCTGAGAGGTTTTTGTTCAGGTCTGCTGATGTTTGTGTCACTGTGGTATCTGGCACAGAAATACACAGCAGAGTCTTCAGGCTGCATGTTCTGTCCATTCAGAGTCACCGTGTTGCTGGTAGAGTCTGCAGAAATGCTGAACTTGTTTTTAAGTGACTCTTTGTAGCCTGATGATTCTCCAACTTTTGCATATCCAATCCACTCCAGTGCTTTCCCAGCAGGTTGTCTGAGCCAGTTTGTCCAATAGCTGCTCACAGAATAAGAGACCTGACAGCTGATGGTCAGACGATGACCTGGCTGCACAGTCACAGAGGCCGGCTGAGTCAGCTGTTCACACTTCACACCTGTAAAAAAGACAAACACGATTTCTGATCAAATATCTGGTTACATTAAAAATAGCTTATCATTATAAGTCTGAAGTGACTCACATCCCACTACTGGAACACAGCTGCAAACATGTTTATGGGTGAAACAAACCTCCTGTTCACTCGACTCACACTGTGACATGTTTTTATAGCCGATGGGAGGAACAAAAATTTGCATAGACTCAAACAAATGACCATAATGTTTGATACTCTCTAAAATGAAAACTGCAATGAAATGATGACAAAGCAGAGTGAAACACCGACAGGATTAATTCTCTCATCAGAATATCATAAATTTATTTAACACAACCCAAATATGTTCATGCCACTCTGTGGAATTCAATCAATCAATCAATCTTTATTTCTACAGCACTTTTACCAGATAAAATCACAAAGTGCTTTACAATAAAATGCGGAGTAAACTAAAATTAAATAAGTTAAAACACAGATACTGAGATGGATGTTAAAATGAAAAAATAAAAGAAATGTATACACAAAAACAATTAAAATGAAAAACAAGTTGCCCCATCAACTAAAAACTTGCTTAAATAAAAATGTATTCAGCTGTTTTATTAAAATAGTCAACACTATTGGCCAGACGCAGAACAGGAGGAAGAGCGTTCTACAGTCGAGCGGCAATGGATTAGAAAGCGTGATCTCCTCTAGTTTTAAAAAGTGTTATTGGGACGGATGAAAGGTTCTGATCTGAGGACTGAAGTGAAAGAGCTGAGGAATAAGGGGGTAAAAGATCACAAATGTATTTTTGGTCAGGGGTCTCCAACCCTGGTCCTTGAGTACCCCTGCTCTTAAGCACACCTGATTCTGATTGATGGTCCTCATTAGTTTATAATCAAGGTCTGCACAGCTCTGTACACACCTTGAGTCAACACTATTAGACGCAGAAGCTGTTAATTGTCCATTAGAATCAAGTGTCCTGATGCAGGGAGACATCTGAAACACGCAGGACGGTGTGCCTCAAGGACCAGAGCTGGGAAACACAGTTTTAGAAATCTCACCAGCTTCTAATTAACTTGTCATCAAGGTCCCCACAACTCTGTTGATGACGCAGCTACTTGTATCACGGTGTTGCTGAAGCAGGGTAGCATAAGACATGCAGGACAGGGGCCTTCCAGGACCAGGGTTGGGAAAAACTGATTAACAGAACAGTTTATGTTTGAATCTTAGCTGAAAACTAACTTGAATTTTGACACAGCAATAAAACCAATAGGTGAGTTTTAGTTTTTAATTCAGTCTAGTCTTGATTGCCATGAATTTACATTCAGAGATATAAGTAGCTACAAGAGACAGAAGAGAGAGAAGCTGAACACCCATGACTTTTACTTGTTCTTAAATCTTTGAATGATCTGATATAAATACAGCAGGTTTTTGTACAGCTGCTCAGTCAGCTTGAGTCACTGTGTAACTCGAGCGCAATAATAAACAGCAGAGTCTTCAGTCCTCAGACTGTTCATCTGCAGATACAGCTGCTCTCTGCTGTTTTCTCTGGAGAGGGTGAACCGGCCTTGAACTGACTGAGAGTAGAATTTGCCACTAGTGAGACCATCAGTTGCAATCCACTCCAGTCCTTTTCCAGGAGCCTGTCTGACCCAGGCCATCCAATAGCCATCGCTGAGTGAGAATCCAGAGACTGTACAAGTCAGTTTATGGGACTCTCCAGGTCTTTTAACCACTGATTCAGACTCTGTTAATGTCTGACTATCAGCACCTGTCAATGGAAAAGAAAGTAGTCATAAAATATACGTTAACAACTTTATAAATACAGATTCAACTCAGGGTCAGTTAACATTTTCACCTGCCCAGCAGATAGTTAAAAGCAGCAATCCTGTCCTGAATCCCATCGTGTCAAGTGTGTTCTCACTTTTCTCTGGTGTTCACTTTACAGTCAGATAAATAGAGACTGGAGATCTCAGTTTTGCATTGACTCCTCCTCGAAAATCAAACCGGTCCAGACTGAATCAGTGATGCTAGTATCTGATTTATGACCTCATAGATTCATGAGTTTATATAAAACCTAAGGGGAAACTAAGGAGGCAACTCTTCCCTGAGTTTATATGTAAAACCTGAATTCTGGTCTAGTTCTGTTCAGAATCTTGTTTACATCTGTACATGTTGATGAAGAAATGTCTTGAAAACAGGGAAAAAAATATGTATTTTTTTAAGTAAAAATCATTGCTGAAAAATTGTGATTTATCTTCCACCTTTCGATTAACTCAAGTATCTTCACCAACTTTTTACAACTTTTTACAGATTAAAAAAATATGATCTTTCATGTTTCAAGGATCATCAATAAAACGACCTGCTGTTTCTGACTTGTTAGTTTGAGCAGTATGTGGATAACAATTCTGTAACTTCCTTCTAGAGGTCAAAAAGGGAACTGCAATAAATGTTGCACTCGAAGTTTTGTAAAAAGTCCTAAAATAAGCAACGTTGTTAGTGGTCTCCAGAAGTATTTAATCTCTTTGAGTTTTAGAGAGTTTGTTTTTTATGTGGAGCAGATACAACCTCAAATGTGTTTTCTGTGAGTTTACTTGCTCTTGAACTCATGAGCATCAGTGTTTATCTCATTTTAGTTCCTACGGCTGTGGTGGCTGGTGGTTTGTGTGGTCACCTCCCACTCAGAAGGTTCTTGGTTTGGTTTCAATTACCAACAGTGCTGCAATAAGAAAAACAGTTCCTCAATATCTCTCACTCTTATGTTGTAATCTGGAAAAACCATATTGTGTCAAATTAAAGACATGTCAAATGTCAGGTTGTTTGTTGTTTTTATTATTTTATCCATGAAATACACATAATAATTGTTAAAGTGGGAATAAATGACACTTTTCAGGATATTTGCAGGAGTAGAAATTTGATACAAAAATAAAAAAACTAAAAAGCTGTCAACAACAGCCCAAAAAAGAGGAATGGTGGGTTTTTGTCCAGCTGCTGAACCAACTTCTATCTCTGTGTATCACGAGCACAGTAATAAACAGCAGAATCTTCAGTCCTCAGACTGTTCATCTGCAGATACAGCTGCTGTCTGGTATTGTCTCTGGAGATGGTGAACCGGCCTTGAACTGACTGGGAGTAGTATTTGCTACTGCCACCAGCATCAGTTGCAATCCACTCCAGTCCTTTTCCAGGAGCCTGTCTGACCCAGTTCATCCAATAGCTGCTTAATGAGAATCCAGAGACTGTACAAGTCAGTTTATGGGACTCTCCAGGTCTTTTAACCACTGATTCAGACTCTGTTAATGTCTGACTATCAGCACCTGTCAATGGAAAAGAAAGTAGTCATTAAATATACTTTAACAACTTTATAAATACAGATTCAACTCAGGGTCAGTTAACATTTTCACCTACCCAGCAGATAGTTAAAAGCAGCAATCCTGTCCTGAATCCCATCGTGTCAAGTGTGTTCTCACTTTTCTCTGGTGTTCACTTTACAGTCAGATAAATAGAGACTGGAGATCTCAGTTTTGCATTGACTCTTCCTCGAAAATCAAACCGGTCCAGACTGAATCAGTGATGCTAGTATCTGATTTATGACCTCATAGATTCATGAGTTTATATAAAACTAAGGGGAAACTAAGGAGGCAACTCTTCCCTGAGTTTATATGTAAAACCTGAATTCTGGTCTAGTTCTGTTCAGAATCTTGTTTACACCTGTAGATGTTGATGAAGAAATGTCTTGAAAACAGGGTAAAAAATATGCATTTTTTAAAGTAAAAATTCATTGCTGAAAAATTTTGATTTATCTTCCACCTTTCGATTAACTCAAGTATCTTCACCAACTTTTTTCTACTTTTTACAGATTAAAAAAATATGATTTTTCATGTTTCAAGGATCATCAATAAAACGACTTGCTGTTTCTGACTTGTTAGTTTGAGCAGTATGTGGATAACAACTCTGTAACTTCCCTCTAGTGGTCAAAAAGGGAACTGCAATAAATGTTGCACTCGAAGTTTTGTAAAAAGTCCTAAAATAAGCAACGTTGTTAGTGGTCTCCACATGTATTTCATCTCTTTGAGTTTTAGAGAGTTTGTTTTTTATGTGGAGCAGATACAACCTCAAATGTATTTTCTGTGAGTTTACTTGCTCTTGAACTCATGAGCATCAGTGTTTATCTCATTTTAGTTCCTACGGCTGTGGTGGCTGGTGGTTTGTGTGGTCACCTCCCACTCAGAAGGTTCTTGGTTTGGTTTCAATTACCAACAGTGCTGCAATAAGAAAAACAGTTCCTCAATATCTCTCACTCTTATGTTGTAATCTGGAAAAACCATATTGTGTCAAATTAAAGACATGTCAACTGTCAGGTTGTTTATTATTTTTATTATTTTATCCATGAAATACACATATAATAATTGTTAAAGTGGGAATAAATAACACTTTTCAGGATATTCGCAGGAGTAGACATTTGATACAAAAATAAAAAAAACTAAAAAGCTGTCAACAATAGCCCAAAAAAGAGGAACGGTGGGTTTTTGTCCAGCTGCTGAACCAACTTCTATCTCTGTGTATCACGAGCACAGTAATAAACAGCAGAGTCTTCAGTCCTCAGACTGTTCATCTGCAGATACAGCTGCTGTCTGGTATTGTCTCTGGAGACGGTGAACCGGCCTTGAAATGACTGAGAGTAGTATTTGCCACTAGTGAGAGCTTCAGTTGCAATCCATTCCAGTCCTTTTCCAGGAGCCTGTCTGACCCAGGCCATCCAATAGTTGTTGAAAGTTAATCCAGAGGCTGTACAAGTCAGTTTATGGGACTCTCCAGGTCTTTTAACCACTGATTCAGACTCTGTTAATGTCTGACTATCAGCACCTGTCAATGGAAAAGAAAGTAGTCATAAAATATACTTTAACAACTTTATAAATACAGATTCAACCCAGGGTCAGTTAACATTTTCACCTGTCCAGCAGATCGTTAAAAGCAGCAATCCTGTCCTGAATCCCATCGTGTCAAGTGTGTTCTCACTTTTCTCCGGTGTTCACTTTACAGTCAGATAAATAGAGACTGGAGATCTCAGTTTTGCATTGACTCCTCCTCGAAAATCAAACCGGTCCAGACTGAATCAGTGATGCTAGTATCTGATTTATGACCTCATAGATTCATGAGTTTATATAAAACCTAAGGGGAAACTAAGGAGGCAACTCTTCCCTGAGTTTATATGTAAAACCTGAATTCTGGTCTAGTTCTGTTCAGAATCTTGTTTACACCTGTACATGTTGATGAAGAAATGTCTTGAAAACAGGGTAAAAAATATGCATTTTTTTAAGTAAAAATCATTGCTGAAAAATTGTGATTTATCTTCCACCTTTCAATTAACTCAAGTATCTTCACCAACTTTTTCCAGATAAAAAAAAATATGATCTTTCATGTTTCAAGGATCATCAATAAAACGACCTGCTGTTTCTGACTTGTTAGTTTGAGCAGTATGTGGATAACAATTCTGTAACTTCCTTCTAGAGGTCAAAAAGGGAACTGCAATAAATGTTGCACTCGAAGTTTTGTAAAAAGTCCTAAAATAAGCAACGTTGTTAGTGGTCTCCAGAAGTATTTAATCTCTTTGAGTTTTAGAGAGTTTGTTTTTTATGTGGAGCAGATACAACCTCAAATGTGTTTTCTGTGAGTTTACTTGCTCTTGAACTCATGAGCATCAGTGTTTATCTCATTTTAGTTCAACCTGATCTCACAAAAATCTGTGAAATGCCCACGACCTCTCACCACTATTTTCCGTGGTACCAACACGGAAAGGGGTATAATTCCGTGTGGGCACCACGGATATTGTACCATGCAAAGTCAAGGGGATCCGTGGTCGTGATATATACACGGATTATGACATTATTATTATTTACATATTATTCTTTGTTATAGTGGCTAAATTATGCGTTTTTGTCGCGCAAGGTACTGTTTGTTACTGTTAGTTTGTAAAAGCACGTTTTTAACGCTGTTTTAGCAGTGTTTTACTGAGGTTTTAAATGTGGGCTAAAATGGGGGCTTGGATGCCTGAGCATTTCACAGTTCTGCCGTGTCTTTGTATGTGCATCTATTTTTGTGGGAAAATTCAATAAAAATATGTTTGAGAAAAAAAAAAAAATTAGTAAATAAGTAATAAAATAAATAAGTAATTAATAAAAGCTTTAAGAGGAACTTAAGAGGAATAAAATGACATAGAGGAAAACATTAATAAGTAGTGCTAAACAAGTAAAAGGAGATTCAGTTAAAAGCTAATTTAAAAAGGTGAGTCTTGAGCCGACCTTTAAAAGCATCGACAGTCTCTACGGCCCTGAAGTCCTCCGGCAGGCTGTTCCACAGGCGTGGGCCATAAAAATGAAATGAAGCTTCACCAAAGGTTTTCGTTCTCACTTTGGGAACAGATAAAAGACCGGTACCGGAGGATCTCAGGGTCCGCGAGGGCGATATGGTAAAAGCAGGTCTGAAAGATAAGAAGGGCCAAGGCCGTTAAGACACTTAAAAACAAGTAAAAGAACCTTAAAATCGGTTTTAGCTGTTTTTTATTGAGGTTTTCAGACTCCTAGCTAAAAGTGTTAGTGAACTATGCAAAAGAAGACACAAAATAGGCCCCATTCCATTAGTCAGGAGGCTCTGAGACCTATACGTTTCTACACCCTCCTAACCAGCCAGGACGTTTTGGAGGAAACACTGTTGCAGAAGTCATAGAAGTCAGATTTTTGTATATGTTGTTTGGGGGCATCCCCTGAACAGACAGACGTTAGTTTGGTGCAGATCGGACCTGTACTTTTCCATGGGCGGGGCTTTGAAACTTCACCTTTTGCAACATTCGAACGGACGCCGTTGCCAGAAAATTTGACCAAACCAAGTAAAACTTGACCTGTGGCCTCCATATGGGGCCTTGACTGAGCTTGCCAAGTCTCAACTCTGTGAAACCTCTGCAACACCAACTAGCTCTGTGGAAGTCGTACAGCCACGGGACCAAAACATCCTAGAAAAGGGCATTCTGCATTGCAATATAGTCAAAAATCAGCCTCCCAGCTCAAAGCGTTAGTGAATTATTAAAAAAAACACAAAAAAGGCCCAAAAAAGTCACCACACACGGTGACCTTTGGGACTTCCGAAGGTCGCACGGGTCTGGACCTCGGCACAGTGGATGAGAGTCACCTCCTGATACAGAATCTACAATTTCAGCCTCCTAGCTCAAAGCGTTAGTGAACTATGCAAAAAAAGACACGAAATAGGCTTTGCAGGGCCGAAACGCAACACACGCAGTGACCTTTGACACTTCCGAAGGTCACACAGATCTGAAACTCGGCACAGTGGATGAGAGTCACCTCCTGATACAGAGTCTAGAATTGCAGCCTCCTAGCTCAAAGCGTTAGTGAACTGTGCAAAAAAAGACACAAAATAGGCCCTATACCATTAGTCAGGAGGCTCTCAGACCTATAAGTTTCTACACCCTGAGCATTAATAACTTGTCATAATCGAAGGAGAACTAATTAAAACGGATGTCCTTAACATGAACCTATATCCTTGTATATATCACGACCACGCCTCCCATTGACTTTGCATAGTACTATATCTGTGGTGCTCCGATTAAAACCTCAATAAAACACTGCTAATACAGCGGTAAAAACATGCTTTTACAAACTTACAGTAACAAACAGTACCTTGCGCGACAAAAACCCATAATTTAGCCACTATAATAAAGAATAATATCTAAATAATAATAATGTCTTAATCCGTGTATATATCACGACCACGCCTCCCATTGACTTCGCATAGTGCTATATCCGTGGTGCTCCCATTAAAACCTCATTAAAACACTGCTAAAACAGCGTTAAAAACATGCTTTTACAAACGGAAAGTAAAAAACAGTACCTTGCGTGACAAAAATGCATACTTTAGCCACTATAACAAAGAATAATATATAAATAATTATAATGTCATAATCCGTGTATATATCACGACCACGCCTCCCATTGACTTTGCATAGTACTATATTCGTGGTGCTCCCATTAAAACCTCATTAAAACACTGCTAAAACAGAGTTAAAAACATTCTTTTACAAACTAACAGTAACAAACAGTACCTTGCGCGACAAAAAACGCATAATTTAGTCACTTTACAAAGAATAATATATAAATAATAATAATGTCATAATCCGTGTATATATCACGACCACGCCTCCCATTGACTTTGCATGGTACAATATCCGTGGTGCCCACACGGAATTATACCACTTTCCGTGTTGGTACCACGGAAAATAGTGGTGAGAGGTCGTGGGCATTTCACAGATTTTTGTGAGATCAGGTTGTTTTAGTTCCTACGGCTGTGGTGGCTGGTGGTTTGTGTGGTCACCTCCCACTCAGAAGGTTCTTGGTTTGGTTTCAATTACCAACAGTGCTGCAATAAGAAAAACAGTTCCTCAATATCTCTCACTCTTATGTTGTAATCTGGAAAAACCATATTGTATCAAATTAAAGACGTGTCAAATGTCAGGTTGTTTGTTGTTTTTATTATTTTATCCATGAAATACACATATAATAATTGTTAAAGTGGGAATAAATAACACTTTTCAGGATATTCGCAGGAGTAGACATTTGATACAAAAATTAAAAAACTAAAAAGCTGTCAACAACAGCCCTTAAAAGAAAAAAAGAGGAACGGTGGGTTTTTGTCCAGCTGCTGAACCAACTTATATCTCTGTGTATCTTTAGCACAGTAATAAACAGCAGAGTCTTCAGTCCTCAGACTGTTCATCTGCAGATACAGCTGCTGTCTGGTATTGTCTCTGGAGATGGTGAACCGGCCTCGAAATGACTGAGAGTAGTATTTGCTACTGCCACCAGCGTCAGTTGCAATCCACTCCAGTCCTTTTCCAGGAGCCTGTCTGACCCAGTTCATCTGATAGCTGCTTAGTGAGAATCCAGAGACTGTACAAGTCAGTTTATGGGACTCTCCAGGTCTTTTAACCACTGATTCAGACTCGGTTAATGTCTGACTATCAGCACCTGCACTAGCGACGCTGGCGCGGGTTTCCGGGTTATAAAAACCCAATGTCAACAACATTTCAAAGTAGAGGGCCCCCCCTCTGCCCTAAGGGGCCGCCGCCTCCCCTCACGACGAGGCTCGACTCGCTCGAGGCTTTTATTTTGGCATTACGTGCTCTCTGTGCTTGCAGCTGAGGCCTGTAGCGGAGCCAGAGGGGGGGGCAAGGGGGCGGTCGCCCCAGGGCCCACACGTTCAGGGGGGCCCAATGAGAGGGCCCCGTTTTGTGTGATACGTTCATATATAATCGTAAAATTTGTAGGTTATAATAACGATAAAATGTGCATTGTGCGGCCAGTGTAGGTTAATTCTTACTTTACAACTGTCCTGAACGCATCAGGGCTGTGAGCCAACCTGATTGGCTGGAACTTAACTTGTTTCGTTTTTTATATTTGAACTAACTCGTCTTGTATGTGAGACTGCGGCATTTTGGAGGGAACTTTGAAAGAGGAAAAATGGAGAAGAAAAAGCACCAGTCTGGATCGTTAAAAAGAAAGGTAAAAGAGAGAAAGGAGAGGCTAGTTGCTTCCTGTCCGCCGTTCTCCTCATATTTTGCAACGGCGCCGGTGGCTGATGAGGAGGCTAGTGTTAGCTGTAGCGCCCGTTACATTGTTTTCCACGTTACTTGGAATATATTGTTGGAGCCGAGGATGATGTTCTGGAGTTCGGAGTCTGTGAATTGGTGCAGCGGCAACAAGCGCAGAGACAGCAACCGGTGAGCACATAAATAATGATCAGAATGTTGTTATTGCCTTGACCACCTTAATGTACCTTGTGTTGTTGTCAACTGTAATAGACCGCCGAGTCTATTTGAATGCATATTGTGTGCAGTTGATACATTTTTAATAGGCTATGCGTTTTGTTGTGTTTAGACCGCCGTGTCTATTTTCTATTTATAGATCTCATTAATGGCCTTATAGACAATTGTGTCTATATTCTATCTGAATAGATTGTGTAATTGTAGTTTACATTTTATGTTTTAAGTTATATTAAAGATGGTTTTGGCTCAGACCCTGTGAGTCACCGTCACACCAGCACCAAGGACAGCTCTCAGATTGACGGCTGTCAGGCTGCGTGGCGTGTGTGTGTGTGTGTGTGTGTGTGTGTGAACTGGTTTGTGGCACCTAGGCTTGTTTGGCTCAGTAAACGTGAGCATTTGTGTTGTTTGCTGGGTATGATGAGGTGTCCGTTATCTTTAAGTTGTTGAATAGTAAAATAATTATCATAAGGGCCCATTGAGAATGCTCCGCCCCCTCTGTGCTGAAACCCACGCTCTGCCACTGGCGGAGGCTAAAACAAAACAAAAAGGAGCACAGAAACGAAAAGATAGAAAAAGCCATTGTAATGGCACCTTAAGTTATTTTATTGTAATTTTATTGAGTATGTCTTTGTATTGGGACTGAGTTGGGAATGTTTAATGTGAATTTTATTTATATGCTGCTATGTTGGTCAGTCATGTGTTTTTTCTTATTTATTGTATTTATTTATTTTGCCATTTTGTATAAAATACCAGTCTGAGATGGATGTTTGTTTAGCCCTATATGATGCAGTGAGTTGGAACTTGGAGGTCATTGGTATTTTGCTGAATGCAGCAATAAAATGAGGAGGATAATAATTATAATTGTTGTCATGACACTTTCTTTGGCTTTCTCGTTTCTCATTCAGTTTTTACTCCTTATATTGTCTAAAATTGAATAGGGGAATACACAGAGCTTTGCCCTGTTGCACAATTCACCACCCTGCAGTTATTATTATCCTGTGCTATGCATTCATCTGCTGATCTGGAATGGTCTTTTTTGTTATAATCATTGAAGCTGCTTGTGGCTGTCAATCTGTTTCTAAACGACTTAAAGTCATGCAAAGTTAACCGATCCGACCCGTAAGATCTCAAAAATTTTGAGTTTAGGCCTCCGCTACGCGGGGGCCCCTTTGGGCTCAGAACCCATAAGGGATTACACCTGGCGACGCCCCTGAGCACCTGTCAATGGAAAAGAAAGTAATCATAAAATATACTTTAACAACTTTATAAATACAGATTCAACTCAGGGTCAGTTAACATTTTCACCTGTCCAGCAGATAGTTAAAAGCAGCAATCCTGTCCTGAATCCCATCGTGTCAAGTGTGTTCTCACTTTTCTCTGGTGTTCACTTTACAGTCAGATAAATAGAGACTGGAGATCTCAGTTTTGCATTGACTCCTCCTCGAAAATCAAACCGGTCCAGACTGAATCAGTGATGCTAGTATCTGATTTATGACCTCATAGATTCATGAGTTTATATAAAACCTAAGGGGAAACTAAGGAGGCAACTCTTCCCTGAGTTTATATGTAAAACCTGAATTCTGGTCTAGTTCTGTGCAGAATCTTGTTTACACCTGTAGATGTTGATGAAGAAATGTCTTGAAAACAGGGTAAAAAATATGCATTTGTAACAGGTTTGGATCCGTTGCAACAAATGATGAGTCATGAATGAGTTTTGCTACGTTTAATTCTGCAGAAGACAGAAAAACACAAGAATAAGTCTTCTGGACCCTCTTTTAAACTCCTGCTCCACTCATCAGAGCAACGCAGCACTCTCTAATTTAAACACAATAAAAACAATTCATTTGACAAAGGAAACATACCTGCAGAAGACAGAAAAACACAAGAATAAGTCTTCTGGACCCTCTTTTAAACTCCTGCTCCCTGAACAAACAAAACAAAAACGGGAAAGTGAACACTCAGATCGAGGCTCTGCAGCGCCGTCTGGTTTACACTGCCACCTACTGGTTTAAACCGGTTACCGCCCGCCGCTGTACACCAAGGGCGCGAAAATAAAACATCCACAAAAAGCATATTAAATCATCAAAACAACACAAAACAGCCACGTAATGTCAGTAGTATTTAAAGTATACAACATGCGCCAAAAATATCAACATATATGGATAATTTCTTAAGGAAATTTGTTAAGAAAAGCAGCAGCAGTTCCCAACACAACTTACACTCATCAGAGCAACGCAGCACTGAGGAGCTGAAGTAAAGAGCTACGGAAGCCCAGGAGGTACAGAAAGAGGGTAGAGCCAAAAAGGCAGTTTCCTCAAAATATGCAAATAAAAATAACAATAAAATAAAACAACTAATTTAGATAAAATTCACAAACATTCAACAAAATAAATAAATGATAAATAAAATCCCTAAATATAATTTGAAAACAAAAATTATTAAAGTGGGATTTTCCAACTCTGTTACATCCACCCCCACTGAATTTTATCAAAATTTACCACCAGATACAAAGTATCCAGCACGGAAAACATTACAAACGTACAGTACACAACACAAAGGGTCAACTTCAAGAAGAAACCAACACTGAATGTATCCCAAAAGGATGAAGTGGTATGAGAGCAGCGCTTAACCCTCAATCCAACAACTGGCAACAGGGTGCCTTGTACACCCCACCAGACCCAACCGCACAATGTAGAAAAGAAAACAAAAACCTAAGCCTATGGAATCAGGCTTCAGTCAGTAAAGGTCCGGAACACGGAGTTGCAAACATCTTTAACATTGAACTAGTCCTGAACAACATCCTGTCTGGACATAGTTTGTATGAGTCTATTCACAGGCTTGACTAAACGGCCAACTCTAGACCTGACCTGTGTCTCTGAGGTCTGGCCAACAGCGCGCAGAGTGTCTGATGTAGCGTCTGTCATGGTCACAGTGTCAAGAACAGAGTCTGATTGTCTCACAGCTGCCGGCGCAGTCTCGGATTGAACAGTCAATTCGTCCACAGGCGAGACTGAGGAGTCCTTAGGATCAGGGGTCAAACTAGTCAAGTCTGAAAAACTAGGCGCTGATAACTGTGTAATCCAATCAATCGTTCTCCCCTCAGAGTCCACAGACCCCAGGTCCGCCAAGAGAGCTTTGCCGTCCTCCACAGCCACAGGTGAGATTTGGCCAATCTCAGTGTCAAGACAGTCACTAGCCCCAGCAAGAACCACGCTCCCAGTCCCCAGCAGGGCCTCTCCCGTCCCTCCAATGTCAGAAGTACCGGGAACTGAGGATTCTGTGTTAGGCGTGGATGAGGCAAGGTCAGACATTACAACAGCATCCCCCACAGGGAGGAAATTGGCCAGCATCAGTAGGTTCCTGTGAACCACCTTCTCCCGTCCATTAACTGCATCACGGATCCTGTATGTATGTGTCCCTGAGTTCACATCCACAACAGTGTAGATGGTCGACTCCCACCGATCAGCAAGCTTCCTTTTTCCTCTCTCCGTCCTGTTGGCCAAGAGCACTTTGTCACCGATCTCAACCTTAGATCCCTTCACTGCCCTGTTGTACAGGCGGGCCTGTCTGTTCTGCTCTTTTCTAGCATGTTCCTGAGCAATCACCACCGCTGCTTTCAAATCGTCGGTGAGGCGTGCCACGTACTTCTCATAACATGTCACAGCAGAATCATGAAGGACAGCACGGAAGATGACATCTACCGGCAAGCGGGGGACACGACCGAACATGAGGTAAAAGGGGGGGTACCCCGTCGTCTCATGAGCTGTACAATTGTAAACGAATGTCAGAGTCTGCAAACGTCGTGGCCAGTCAGCTTTCTCTTCAGGACACAAAGCACGGATCATGCCACCCAGGGTCCGATTGAACCTCTCAACACTCCCGTTTCCCATTGGATGGTAGGGGGTCGTGTGAGATTTCTTGACACCAGAAACCCTGAGAAGCTCACTCAGCAGCTGACTCTCAAAGTTAGCACCCTGGTCACTATGAATTCTTTCCGGGAACCCAAAGACACAGAAATACCGGTCCCAAAGAACCCTCGCCACTTGTTTAGCTGTCTGGTCTCTGCATTGAAACGCCTGAGCCATCCTCGTGAAATGGTCTGTTACCACCAAAACATCGACAGATCTGTTTCTGGAGTCTTCGGCAGACCAAAAGTCTATACAGACAAGCTCCAGCGGTCTTGTTGATGTAATGCTCTCTAGCGGAGCCCGCCCCTCAGGCTCAACAGTCTTGCTAACAACACATCGCTGACAATGACGGACATAATCTTTCACATCCCTGTCGAGGTTCGGCCAGAAAAACCTCTGTCTAGTTAAGCTGAGGGTTCTGAACTGGGCTTGATGTCCAGCTTTGTCATGAACACCCTGCAAAACCTCAGTCTTCAGCGAGTCAGGGACAACATACTGGAAGCGCTTTGCTCTGGTTTTCTGGTCCCTCGAAACCCTGTACAGCACACCATCAATCACAGTGAGCCTATCCCAGTGTTTAAGGTATCTAGTGACAGAGACAGACTCTTTAAACCTTTCTCTCCTCGAAGGCCTCCGATGCCTCTCAACATAGAACAGAACACGCGAGAGACATCCATCCCCCAACTGCTTATCACGGAGGTCCCCCTCAGTGTAGGCAGGCAAGGCGTCATGTCCAGTTTGAACCAGCTGAGGTAGGAACTGCAACACTGCTACAGCTCGAGTTCGTGGACCAGCATCCCACTCAATGTGCGACTGAAGTACAGCAGACACATCCTCCAGCGCAACAGACTGAGCTTGCATGAGAAGTGGGCTGCATGAGGACTGGGCAATTTCACTCACTGGAGATGTGTTATTGCGGCCACAGGATGAATGGAAAGCGTTCTGAACAGACGTAGATGACACATCCTTGACAGCAGCGAGCAGACCTGTATATGGCTCAGCGAGCAATCTATGGCCAACACTCTCCCTGACAAACGGCGTGCGACTCAAAGCATCAGCCACGACATTTTGCTGACCTGGGACATACTTAATGTCAAAGTCATAGCTTGCCAACTTGGCCACCCAGCGCTGCTCACAACAGTCCAGCTTTGGTTTTGTCAGAATGTGAGTCAATGGGTTATTGTCTGTCCATACCGTGAATTTGTTGCCTTTCAGCCAGTGACTGAACTTGTCGCAGACTGACCACTTCAGAGCCAGAAATTCTAAACGGTGAGCTGGATAGTTCTTTTGAGATTGAGATAATGACTTGCTAGCAAAAGCAATGGGTCTCGCTCGTGTTTCACCCTCCTGAACCTGAGATAAAACAGCTCCTATTCCATCCAGAGATGCATCAGTTGACAACATGAAGGGGCGGCCGAAGTCAGGGTGAGCCAAAACAACACTGTGAACCAACGAAGTCTTCAGGCTTTCAAAAGCCTGCTGCTGTTCTGAAGTCCAGTCAGATGCAAACAGCTTCCTGCTGGACATTCTGGTTTTGTGACGGCCGCTCTTCCTCTTCGCACCCTTCAACAGATCAAAGAGTGGCTTGGCGCTCGCAGAGTATCCGGGCACAAAGTGCTGATAGTAATTAACCATCCCTAAAAAGGACCTCACTCGTTTCTGGGATGGAGTCACACCATCAGGCTCCATGAGGTCAGCACTTGTCATGTTGGCGATGCTTTCGACCTTACTGGGATCGGTCGAAACACCCCTCTCATCCACAATGTGGCCCAGAAACTTTACCGACTTCCTGAGGAAGAAGCACTTTTTGGGAGCCAACTTCAAGTTATTGCCACGCAGCCTGTCAAAAACCATTTCTAGGCGCACCAAAGCAGTCTCTTCGTCAGATGCAAACACCAGCAAATCATCTAAGTAACATAGCAGGCTCAGATAGTTTTGGTCCCCAAAAATGCTGGTCATCATGCGCATAAAGCTCCCAGGGCTGTTGCAGAGGCCCTGTGGCAGACGGTTGTACTCATAAAGGCCCATAGGAGTGGTAAAGGCTGAGTACTTCCTGTCATCCTCGTGGAGCGGCATGTTGTAGAAGCCAGAGGTCAAATCCATCGTGCTGAAAAGACAGTTACCCCCCAGTGCAGCCAAACAATCAGCTTGATGGGGGAGGGGATGAGCATCCTTAAAGGTCCTTTTGTTCAACCAGCGAAAGTCCGTGCAGATGCGGAGATCCCCATTTTTCTTCCATACAAGCACCAATGGTGATGCATACTCACTGGTCGACTTCCTGATGATCTCCCTTTCCTCCATCTCAGTAAGCACCTGACGTAACTTATGGTACTGGCTGGGGGGCACTCTCCTGTATGGGAGCCTGAACGGTTTGCTGTCCGACAGGTGTATGCGGTGTACAAAGCCCTTTGCCTCCCCACAATCCAGATGGTGGCGTGAAAAGACATCCTCATATTGCAAAACAAGGTCAGCTAACCTCCCCTTACAGTCCTCCGACACTTCACATGACCCAATGTCAACAGTACCAAGCCCGATTGAACTAAGCTTGTCCTGGGGAGAGTTTACACCAGCAGCAGCTGGTACAACTGACATGGGACAGCTGACCAGGGGGACCTGCGAGCGTTCAGCAACATCCATGTCCTCAAGAGCCACACAGGGGTAGACATCAGCCAGCCTTGCATTGCGTCTCAGCAGTACCGGTCTGTCAGATGTATTGATGAGCTTTAGCGGAACCCACCGATCACCCCACAGCGGAGTTACAATCTTTGCAACCAAAACACCTCTGGGAGCTGAACGAGAAGACGTGAGCTCTGTCATAACAGTGCTACCTGGAGAAACAGCAGTGTTCTTCGGCAGTTTTCCCCAGATGAGATATTCGCGGCCAGGCTCAAGGCAGGTGGCTGAATTACACTTGACTGTGCCAATCCTGTCAGGAATATCATTACCCCTCCAGGGGCTCAGACCCGAGAGCATAGACAGGAAACGCTCAACCTCTGTGTCTCTGGATGGGCAGGGGCCCGACACTGTCTTCCAGTATGAGTCACACTGCTTAGACTTACGCAGGACGTGTTTTATCACATTAGTCCCCAGAATCAGTTCATCATGTTGTCCTGGAACAACAAGTGTGGGGACTAACATTTTACAGCCATACACTTCCATCTCCACATCAAAAACACACTTCGGTTTAACGCGAAGTCCTCCACATCCCACAAGCACCACATCCACATTAATCCGTTTTTGGTCAGATATTACCCCAGCCTCTCTCAATTTCATCTCAGCTACTTCACTGATACTGCATGCCATAGAACCACTGTCCAACATTCCTCCCATCACCAATGTCCCATTCATTGCCACAGGCGTGTAGAAAAGGCTGTCACTACTGCCAACTCTGTGAATATTCTGAAACACAATGTCAGCACCACTACCGGAGCCTCTTAGAGATGTGTAAATCGTCTCTGCATCAGACATGTCATCAGTTTGGGAGTTTGTAGTGTGACCTGTATTGCCTCCCTCCAAACACAGGTCGGCTAGTTTCCCTCAGGCTTGGATAGGGAAGGGTTACCAGCAGGACAGTTTAGTCTGGTGTGACCAGGAGCGTGACAGGCAAAACAGAGTCTCTCAGACATGCAGTGTGAAATGGTGGTATGACTCGAGTCATTACAGACTCTACAACCCGTCTCTCTAGGATGTCTGTCACGGGGCCCACGCTGGAACCTCCCACCACGAGTTGGACGGGCAGTATGGCGTTGCTGCATCTTCTCCATCATGTCCTGAAACATGTCGACCATGCGAGCGAGAAGTCTCTCCTCCGACTGCTGGAGATTTTGTGCCACAGCAGGCACAGAGGCATGGCCCAGGGCATGGTGTAATTCGTAATCCGGGTCACGGCACCAGTGTAACAGGTTTGGATCCGTTGCAACAAATGAGTCATGAATGAGTTTTGCTACGTTTAATTCTGCAGAAGACAGAAAAACACAAGAATAAGTCTTCTGGACCCTCTTTTAAACTCCTGCTCCACTCATCAGAGCAACGCAGCACTCTCTAATTTAAACACAATAAAAACAATTCATTTGACAAAGGAAACATACCTGCAGAAGACAGAAAAACACAAGAATAAGTCTTCTGGACCCTCTTTTAAACTCCTGCTCCCTGAACAAACAAAACAAAAACGGGAAAGTGAACACTCAGATCGAGGCTCTGCAGCGCCGTCTGGTTTACACTGCCACCTACTGGTTTAAACCGGTTACCGCCCGCCGCTGTACACCAAGGGCGCGAAAATAAAACATCCACAAAAAGCATATTAAATCATCAAAACAACACAAAACAGCCACGTAATGTCAGTAGTATTTAAAGTATACAACATGCGCCAAAAATATCAACATATATGGATAATTTCTTAAGGAAATTTGTTAAGAAAAGCAGCAGCAGTTCCCAACACAACTTACACTCATCAGAGCAACGCAGCACTGAGGAGCTGAAGTAAAGAGCTACGGAAGCCCAGGAGGTACAGAAAGAGGGTAGAGCCAAAAAGGCAGTTTCCTCAAAATATGCAAATAAAAATAACAATAAAATAAAACAACTAATTTAGATAAAATTCACAAACATTCAACAAAATAAATAAATGATAAATAAAATCCCTAAATATAATTTGAAAACAAAAATTATTAAAGTGGGATTTTCCAACTCTGTTACACATTTTTGAAAGTAAAAATCATTGCTGAAAAATTGTGATTTATCTTCCACCTTTAGATTAACTCAAGTATCTTCACCAACTTTTTCCAACTTTTTCCAGATAAAAAAAAAATTATCTTTCATGTTTCAAGGATCATCAATAAAACGACCTGCTGTTTCTGACTTGTTAGTTTGAGCAGTATGTGGATAACAATTCTGTAACTTCCCTCTAGAGGTCAAAAAGGGAACTGCAATAAATGTTGCATCGAAGTTTTGTAAAAAGTCCTAAAATAAGCAACGTTGTTAGTGGTCTCCACATGTATTTCATCTCTTTGAGTGTAACGAAGCGCATTTCGTTACTTGTACATTTTGCACATATGGGTTATTTTCTGTGGCACAATAATAATGTACATGATTAACGGCACTTTGCACTTTAGTCACGATAGCACTTTATTTACCAAGGCTTGCACAGTACAATTTGCACATTGCGTATTTGCACAGTTTATTGAAGATAATTAATTGAAGATACAGATATTGAACTTGCTCTATTTATTGTATATTTTATTGAAGTTATTTATTAGGTGATTGCATGCCTTCGGCCAGGGGCGGCACTCGGCACTCGGCTCCGCCTGCAAGAGAGTAGAGCAAAGTTGAGCTTCAACAGAAGACTGTGTAATTGCAAGTATAAGTCTGAAGCATGTGCAGAGTATTGATGAATATGTGTGGTGCAATATCGTGTGGGATAAGTGGGAATGCTGTGTGTGTACGAAGTTGTTTGTGTTAACACTTACCTGTCTGGTCCTGTGTCTGCTCCAGGGTGCGCGTCCAAAAGATTCCCCCGGGTGCATGGGCACGGTGATAAAGGTTCCGGGAGAGACCAAGTGGCCGGATAGGAAAGGGGGGGAATTCTTAAAGTGTTAATGTTTTTTTCTTATTTATTGTAAATATATTTTATAGGTATTGGCTGAAGTAACTCGGTAACAGAGAAGTAGTGGAGCTTAGAAGCTAAAGGTAAAGGGGAAAGTGTCACTTGGTAAAGTAGCCATTGGACAATATTTTAAGTTTACCTCTGTAGTGGAAGAGTCTAGTGTAGGTGATTGGGAGCACAGTATAAAAGGCACCATTTTACATCTGACTGGTTGACTGATCGAACCTATGGTACTAAGCTACTTGTCTGTTACTGTCATCATTGGAGTGAATAAAAAAAATGTGAATCTGGGGAAACCTGACCATCTCGTCAACTTTGTTCAACATCATCCAGCCGCTCACGGGTCGCCTCTCACAAGTGGTGTCAGGAGTTGGGGCCCACACCAAAAAGAAAGAAAATAAGCATGTTGACAAGGAAAGGAAAGACAGATGAACAGCAGGATCCAGATGACGGAGCGTGCACATCAGCTGATCCAGGTCCTGGGGCAGAGGCTACAGCAGAAGAGAAGCTGGAAGAGCTGACAGGTCTGTTGAAAAACCTTGTTCGATCTCAGACTGTAAAAGAACGAAAGATGGAAAAAGAGTCTGCTCGGCAAGAACAGCGATGGAAGGCCATGCAACATCAATTTTCACAAATACAGCAGCAAGTAAACCTCATGAGAGAAGAAAATGGACATGAGCATGAGAACCAAGTCGACGATGACGATGATGATGGTGATAATGACGATGAAGATGATGGTGAAGTTCTAGGTGAGATGACCAGCCAAAGTTTCAGGCCAGTGAGGGAGTCCCTAGCCCACAGGGAGCCTAAACTGCTTCCTTTGTCAGCAGAGGATGACATCGAACAATTTCTGACTACATTTGAAAGAATGGCCTATGTTTGCCGCTGGCCCAAAGGGGGATGGGCCATGCGCCTTATTCCCCTACTCACTGGAAAAGCTCGTAGTGCCTATGTTCTTATGGACATTAAAGACTCTGAAAACTATGACAAAGTTAAAGGGGCAATACTGACAAAATACGAGATTACTCCAGATACCTACCGAAGACGATTCCGTTCCCTGAAGATTGATCCAGGTGAAACTCCACGAGAACTGTATGTTCGGCTGAAAGATTTGTTCTCCAAATGGGTGAAGCCAGAAATATCAACTGTAAAGGAAATTGCAGAGACTATTATCCTGGAACAGTTCCTGAGGATGGTCCATCCAGAGCTGGAGATATGGCTTAAAGAACATGACGCCAAGACAGCAGAGGATGCAGCTCGCCTTGCAGAGGTCTTCATGTCGGCCAGAAGAGGGAGCCGGAGTGCCACGTTCGGCTGGGAGAACCACCAGACCTATCCAAGTAAGTCCTATGGGGGTGAACAGGGGTCTGGTCAGCCACAGAGTAGGGGTTTCTCTAGTAATCAGCAGTTTGCTCCCCAAGCCCTAAGCCCTGTTAAAAAGCCAACACCAGGATCAGTCAAACGGGAAGTCAGGTGCTACCACTGTAACGGGTTAGGCCACACCAAACAATTTTGCCCAACGATGAATCGCACTAAGCCAGCTCTCCTGGGTTCAGTTCCAAGGCCAGCCAGAGTAGAAACTGTGAGTAAGGCAGGCAGAACAGCACCAGTCCTGATAAATGGGCAGCGGGAGATAGCCTTGCTGGATACAGCATGCTACCAGACAGTGGTTGTGTCTAGTTTGGTGCCCAGAGAAAAGTGGAGTGAGGACAGGTCGAGGATAGCATGCATTCATGGAGATGAACATGTTTACCCCACAGCTGAGGTCTATCTGACAGCAGGAGGCCAGACATTTCTTCTGGCTGTAGCTTTAGCGCCAACACTGCCTTATTCAGTAGTTCTAGGCAACGACGTGCCCACTCTCTATGACCTGGTGCAGCAGGCAGATGTTGAGATGGACATGAGGGCTGATGAGGTTCAGAGGTCACAGGCAGAGTGTGGACCTGACAGGTGTGAAGAGGAGGTCAAGGGCTCAGAAACAGTCAAACCCTGTAATGTCACGACAAGAGCACAGAGTGTAAAGGGAATCCTCAGGGAGTTGCCTTTTTGGGGGGAAGACTGGGAGGCAGGCCCGGTAAAACCATCAAAGCCGAAAGCACAAAGAAGGAGAGAAAAGTTGCTTGGTGCCCCTAGGAAAGAGACAGAGGGCCCAACCAAACCCCCTGGTATGCTAGATTTGGACTTTTCCCCAGATCTGGAGATGTTGCAAAAAGAGGACTCCACACTGAAACAGTGGTTCGACAAGGTGACAGAGGTTGAGGGGGTCAAGCAGGGTAACTCAGGCTGGCTAGATGAGGCTACCTATGTGCTTAAAGAAGGACTGTTGTACCAGCGGAAGGGAAATACTGAGACTTTAGCACTTCCACAGCAGTTCAGGAATAAAGTCATGGAGCTTGGTCATTCTATCCCATGGGCCGGTCACATGGCGTTCCAAAAGACCCTCAATAGAATTGGAGGTCGGTTTGTTTGGCCGGGGATGTATAGCCAAGTCTCCCAGTTCTGCAGTTCTTGTGAAACATGCCAGCTCACCTCAGCTAAAGGAGTAGCACGTGCCCAACTACAGTCTTTACCAATCATAGACACTCCGTTTGAGAGAATAGGCATGGACATTGTGGGACCCTTAGAGAGAAGCTCCTCAGGTCATCGCTATATATTGGTGATTTGTGACTATGCAACCCGTTACCCAGAAGCTTTTCCTCTTAAAACCATCAAGGCCCGACAGGTAGCAAACTGTCTCTTACAGTTCTTTTCCAGGGTAGGCATCCCTAAGGAGGTCCACACAGACTGTGGGACAAACTTTCTGTCAAAGCTATTGGGGCAGGTGTATCAAGTGTTAGGAGTAAAGGGCATTAAGACCACCCCTTACCACCCCCAGACGGACGGTCTGGTGGAACGCTACAACCAAACACTGAAAAACATGCTGCGCAAGTTTGTCTCACACACAGGTGCTGATTGGGACCAGTGGCTGCCGTACCTGTTGTTCGCCTACCGAGAAGTTCCACAAGCGTCGACAGGATTTTCCCCATTTGAACTTTTGTGTGGCCGCCAAGTGAGGGGGCCATTGGACCTGCTGAAGGACTATTGGGAGAGCCCAAAGCCAGAAAGTGACAATGTGGTGGCATATGTGGTCAAAATGAGGGAGAAACTGGAGGAAATGACAGCACTGGTACAGGAGAACATGAGGTCGGCTCAGCAAAACCAGAAGGTCTGGTATGATCGGAAGGCCAGAGAGAGGGTCTTCAAGCCTGGCCAAAAGGTGCTGTTACTGTTGCCAACCAGTGACAGCAAGTTGCTGACAAAATGGCATGGGCCATATGAAGTCTCCAAACAAGTGGGTAAGGTCACTTATGAACTGTATATGCCAGAAAAGCGGAAAAAGTACCAGAACTATCATGTTAACCTGCTTAAAGAGTTCAAGGGTCGGCCGGAGCCTGTGATCCAACAATTGTTGGTGCGGGCTGTTCAGGATGAGGACACAAATGAGAAATTTTTTCCGACAAACACCACTGCAGCAGAACCCCTGGAGGTTGATGTGTCGCATCTGTCTCCTACTCAGCAGGCAGAGGTCAGGCCACTACTGAACCCAGAACTTTTTAAGGAGACACCAGGGTTCACCTCGTTGATCCAGCACAACATACGGCTGATGGAAAATGTTCCAGTGCGGCAGAAGAGCTACAGGATCCCGGAGCGATTGATTCCTGTTCTGCAAAAAGAGATCAAGCTGATGTTGGAGCTGGGGATAATCGAGGTTTCCTGTAGTGAGTGGTGTAGTCCTATTGTGCTCGTGCCAAAGAAAGATGGTTCTCTTAGATTCTGCATTGACTTCAGATACCTGAATACAGTTTCTAATTTTGATCCCTACCCCATGCCCCGAATTGACGATCTGGTGGAGAGAGTGGGCAGAGCTCAGTACATCACCACGCTGGACCTGAGCAAAGGCTACTGGCAGCTAGCCTTGGCACCAGAGGCTAGGGAACTGACCGCTTTCAGGACGCCTTTTGGGATGTATCAGTTCAGGGTCATGCCATTTGGGCTCCAGGGGGCGCCAGCCACATTCCAAAGACTGATGGACCACGTGCTGAGGGATGTTGGTGACTTTTCGGCAGCGTATTTGGATGACGTGGTGGTTTTCAGCCAGTCTTGGGAGGAGCACAGGTTCCACCTACAACAAGTCCTACAGAGAATCCAAGCAGCTGGCCTGACAATTAACCCTCGCAAGTGTGCTGTGGCACAGAGGGAAGTAGCTTACCTTGGTTACATCATTGGGTTTGGGAAGATCAAGCCACAACTGGGGAAGGTTGAGGCCATCCATTCTTTCCCGGTCCCCACCACGAAGAGGAAGGTTAAAAGTTTCTTGGGCCTGGTCGGTTGGTACAGGAAGTTTGTGCCTCACTTTGCTGACAGGTCAATGGCATTGAATGACCTGACCAAAGCCGCAGCACCCAACAAAGTGCGATGGACAGAGGAGTGTGGCAGAGCCTTCCAAGACCTCAAGGATGCCGTCTGTGCTTACTCAGTGCTCCACAGTCCGGATTTCAACAAGCCTTTTACCCTGCAGACAGATGCTTCTGGAGTCGGCCTGGGAGCGGTGCTGCTGCAGGAGGTGGAGGGAGAGAGCAGACCGGTGGTGTTCTTGAGTCGGAAACTGTTGGACAGGGAGACAAGATACTCGACGGTGGAGAAGGAGTGCTTGGCGATGAAGTGGGCGATTGACACCCTCAGATATTATCTGCTGGGACGACATTTTTGGTTGGAGACTGACCACCGAGCTTTGCAGTGGCTGCACCGCATGAGGGATGCCAACATGCGTATTGCAGGGTGGTACCTGGCCCTGCAGCCGTATGACTTCACGGTTCAGTATAGGTCAGGGAAGTTCAATGTGGTGGCAGACTGTCTGTCAAGGATGTCTGAGGACTAAGGTACTGTTCTCCTTCGGGAGAGGGGGGAGGAAATGTAACGAAGCGCATTTCGTTACTTGTACATTTTGCACATATGGGTTATTTTCTGTGGCACAATAATAATGTACATGATTAACGGCACTTTGCACTTTAGTCACGATAGCACTTTATTTACCAAGGCTTGCACAGTACAATTTGCACATTGCGTATTTGCACAGTTTATTGAAGATAATTAATTGAAGATACAGATATTGAACTTGCTCTATTTATTGTATATTTTATTGAAGTTATTTATTAGGTGATTGCATGCCTTCGGCCAGGGGCGGCACTCGGCACTCGGCTCCGCCTGCAAGAGAGTAGAGCAAAGTTGAGCTTCAACAGAAGACTGTGTAATTGCAAGTATAAGTCTGAAGCATGTGCAGAGTATTGATGAATATGTGTGGTGCAATATCGTGTGGGATAAGTGGGAATGCTGTGTGTGTACGAAGTTGTTTGTGTTAACACTTACCTGTCTGGTCCTGTGTCTGCTCCAGGGTGCGCGTCCAAAAGATTCCCCCGGGTGCATGGGCACGGTGATAAAGGTTCCGGGAGAGACCAAGTGGCCGGATAGGAAAGGGGGGGAATTCTTAAAGTGTTAATGTTTTTTTCTTATTTATTGTAAATATATTTTATAGGTATTGGCTGAAGTAACTCGGTAACAGAGAAGTAGTGGAGCTTAGAAGCTAAAGGTAAAGGGGAAAGTGTCACTTGGTAAAGTAGCCATTGGACAATATTTTAAGTTTACCTCTGTAGTGGAAGAGTCTAGTGTAGGTGATTGGGAGCACAGTATAAAAGGCACCATTTTACATCTGACTGGTTGACTGATCGAACCTATGGTACTAAGCTACTTGTCTGTTACTGTCATCATTGGAGTGAATAAAAAAAATGTGAATCTGGGGAAACCTGACCATCTCGTCAACTTTGTTCAACATCATCCAGCCGCTCACGGGTCGCCTCTCACATTGAGTTTTAGAGAGTTTGTTTTTTATGTGGAGCAGATACAACCTCAAATGTGTTTTCTGTGAGTTTACTTGCTCTTGAACTCATGAGCATCAGTGATTATCTCATTTTAGTTCCTACGGCTGTGGTGGCTGGTGGTTTGTGTGGTCACCTCCCACTCAGAAGGTTCTTGGTTTGGTTTCAATTACCAACAGTGCTGCAATAAGAAAAATAGTTCCTCAATATCTCTCACTCTTATGTTGTAATCTGGAAAACCCATATTGTGTCAAATTAAAGACGTGTCAAATGTCAGGTTATTTGTTGTTTTTATTATTTTATCCATGAAATACATATATAATAATTGTTAAAGTGGGAATAAATAACACTTTTCAGGATATTCGCAGGAGTAGAAATTTGATACAAAAATAAAAAAACTAAAAAGCTGTCAACAACAGCCCAAAAAAGAGGAACAGTGGGTTTTTGTCCAGCTGCTGAACCAACTTTTATCTCTGTGTATCACGAGCACAGTAATAAACAGCAGAGTCTTCAGTCCTCAGACTGTTCATCTGCAGATACAGCTGCTGTCTGGTATTGTCTCTGGAGGTGGTGAACCGGCCTTGAACTGACTGAGAGTAGTATTTGCTACTGCCACCACCATCAGCTGCAATCCACTCCAGTCCTTTTCCAGGAGCCTGTCTGACCCAGTTCATCCAATAGTTGCTGAAAGTGAATCCAGAGACTGTACAAGTCAGTTTATGGGACTCTCCAGGTCTTTTAACCACTGATTCAGACTCTGTTAATGTCTGACTTTCAGCACCTGTCAATGGAAAAGAAAGTAGTCATAAAATATACTTTAAAAACTTTATAAATACAGATTCAACTCAGGGTCAGTTAACATTTTCACCTGTCCAGCAGATAGTTAAAAGCAGCAATCCTGTCCTGAATCCCATCGTGTCAAGTGTGTTCTCACTTTTCTCTGGTGTTCACTTTACAGTCAGATAAATAGAGACTGGAGATCTCAGTTTTGCATTGACTCCTCCTCGAAAATCAAACCGGTCCAGACTGAATCAGTGATGCTAGTATCTGATTTATGACCTCATAGATTCATGAGTTAATATAAAACATAAGGGGAAACTAAGGAGGCAACTCTTCCCTGAGTTTATATGTAAAACCTGAATTCTGGTCTAGTTCTGTTCAGAATCTTGTTTACACCTGTATGTTGGAATACGCCTCAAGATGGTTTCAGACGAACAAGCTTTCCTTGAATATAAATAAATCAAATTATATTCTTTTTAGAAACAAAAACAATTTTTTTCCTGAGCAGGATTTAAAGCTCCAAATTAATAATATTGAAATCCATCAAGTTTCATGTGTAAAATTTCTTGGTGTACTAGTGGATGAAAGATTGTCCTGGGGAAAACATATTGAGTATGTATGCAAAAAAAATATGAAGTCCTATGGTATTATTAGAAGAGTTTCTTTCTTAGTTAATCAGTCCTGTCTCATGATATTATATTATAGTCTAATTTATCCATACTTGACATATTGCAACATTGTTTGGGGCGCTTCTTATTCTTCGTACATTAACCAATTATTATTTAATTCAGAAAATATTTTTGAGACTGATTTCATATTCTACTCATCAAGCACCTTCTGCACCCTTATTTAGCAAATTTAAATTATTATCATTTTTTTCTATTAATATGTTTCAAACATGCCTGTTTATGTTGAAGTTCATTCATTCCAAACAAGACATTACAGGCACTTTTCATAATTTTTTTCTGTTATCATCAGATATTCACTCTTATTCAGTTAGAGGTCGGAAGAACTTTCATTTACCTCTTTGTCGTACCTGCAGTCACCAATCCTTTATCAAATTCCATGGCCCTCAACTCTGGAACTCTTTAGGTAGGTCTCTTAAGTTAGCGTCTTCCTTAAAAATGTTTAGGACCAGCTTGGTGGGGAATCTCTTATCTAGGCAAAATTAATAGGCTATTCTTATTTAAATGAAATTGTCATTTTATGGATATTTTTGTTTGTGTGTTTATTGTGTTTTTCTTTGTTTCTTTTACCTTTTCTTTTTTCCTTTCTATTCTTTTTCTATTGATTGATTTGTTTTTGTGATTTTGTATTGAGGGGGAGGATTTTTTATAAGCCCTTCGGGCTTCATTTCCTCTCCTGCACAATTATTTGTCCTTGTATGTTAAAATAATTACTGTGTTATCATTGTGCATATGAATAAAATAATAAATAATAAATAATAAAGATGTTGATGAAGAAATGTCTTGAAAACAGGGGAAAAAAAATAAATTTTAAAGTAAAAATCATTGCTGAAAAATTGTGATTTATCTTCCACCTTTCGATTAACTCAAGTATCTTCACCAACTTTTTCCAACTTTTTCCAGATAAAAAAAAAAGATCTTTCATGTTTCAAGGATCATCAATAAAACGACCTGCTGTTTCTGACTTGTTAGTTTGAGCAGTATGTGGATAACAAGTCTGTAACTGCCCTCTAGAGGTCAAAAAGGGAACTGCAATAAATGTTGCACTCGAAGTTTTGTAAAAAGTCCTAAAATAAGCAACGTTGTTAGTGGTCTCCACATGTATTTAATCTCTTTGAGTTTTAGAGAGTTTGTTTTTTTATGTGGAGCAGATACAACCTCAAATGTGTTTTCTGTGAGTTTACTTGCTCTTGAACTCATGAGCATCAGTGTTTATCTCATTTTAGTTCCTACGGCTGTGGTGGCTGGTGGTTTGTGTGGTCACCTCCCACTCAGAAGGTTCTTGGTTTGACTCTTGGCTGAGGTTTTTGCTTCTTTCAGGGTTACATCATGTCAGATATCTGATGTAAAGCATCCACCTCTGCTGTGGCAGTCCCTTCAAAAACTTGACTTTCTATCTTGTTTCTGCTGAAATGAACCAACACAGACTCAGAAACTGCTGTCTTCCGTCTGACTCTGGGATCAATTACCAACAGCGCTGCAATAAGAAAAACAGTTCCTCAATATCTCTCACTCTTATGTTGTAATCGGGAAAAACCATATTCCATATATATCAAATTAAAGACATGTCAACTGTCAGGTTGTTTGTTGTTTTTATTATTTTATCCATGAAATACACATATAATAATTGTTAAAGTGGGAATAAATAACACTTTTCAGGATATTCGCAGGAGTAGAAATTTGATACAAAAATAAAAAAACTAAAAAGCTGTCAACAACAGCCCAAAAAAGAGGAACGGAGGGTTTTTGTCCAGCTGCTGAACCAACTTCTATCTCTGTGTATCACGAGTACAGTAATAAACAGCAGAGTCTTCAGTCCTCAGACTGTTCATCTGCAGATACAGCTGCTGTCTGGTATTGTCTCTGGAGATGGTGAACCGGCCTTGAACTGACTGAGAGTAGTATTTGCTACTGCCAGTAGTATCAGCTGCAATCCACTCCAGTCCTTTTCCAGGAGCCTGTCTGACCCAGTGCATCCAATAGCTGCTTAGTGAGAATCCAGAGACTGTACAAGTCAGTTTATGGGACTCTCCAGGTCTTTTAACCACTGATTCAGACTCTGTTAATGTCTGACTATCAGCACCTGTCAATGGAAAAGAAAGTCGTCATAAAATATACTTTAACAACTTTATAAATACAGATTCAACTCAGGGTCAGTTAACATTTTCACCTGTCCAGCAGATAGTTAAAAGCAGCAATCCTGTCCTGAATCCCATCGTGTCAAGTGTGTTCTCACTTTTCTCTGGTGTTCACTTTACAGTCAGATAAATAGAGACTGGAGATCTCAGTTTTGCATTGACTCCTCCTCGAAAATCAAACCGGTCCAGACTGAATCAGTGATGCTAGTATCTGATTTATGACCTCATAGATTCATGAGTTTATATAAAACCTAAGGGGAAACTAAGGAGGCAACTCTTCCCTGAGTTTATATGTAAAACCTGAATTCTGGTCTAGTTCTGTTCAGAATCTTGTTTACACCTGTAGATGTTGATGAAGAAATGTCTTGAAAACAGGGTAAAAAATATGCATTTTTTAAAGTAAAAATCATTGCTGAAAAATTGTGATTTATCTTCCACCTTTCGATTAACTCAAGTATCTTCACCAACTTTTTACAACTTTTTAGAGATTAAAAAAAAAAGATCTTTCATGTTTCAAGGATCATCAATAAAACGACCTGCTGTTTCTGACTTGTTAGTTTGAGCAGTATGTGGATAACAACTCTGTAACTTCCCTCTAGAGGTCAAAAAGGGAACTGCAATAAATGTTGCACTCGAAGTTTTGTAAAAAGTCCTAAAATAAGCAACGTTGTTAGTGGTCTCCACATGTATTTCATCTCTTTGAGTTTTAGAGAGTTTGTTTTTTATGTGGAGCAGATACAACCTCAAATGTGTTTTCTGTGAGTTTACTTGCTCTTGAACTCATGAGCATCAGTGTTTATCTCATTTCAGTTCCTGCGGCTGTGGTGGCTGGTGGTTTGTGTGGTCACCTCCCACTCAGAAGGTTCTTGGTTTGGTTTCAATTACCAACAGTGCTGCAATAAGAAAAACAGTTCCTCAATATCTCTCACTGTTGTAATCTGGAAAAACCATATTGTGTCAAATTAAAGATGTGTAAATGTCAGGTTGTTTGTTGTTTTTATTATTTTATCCATGAAATACACATATAATAATTGTTAAAGTAGGAATAAATAACACTTTTCAGGATATTCGCAGGAGTAGAAATTTGATACAAAAATAAAAAAACTAAAAAGCTGTCAACAAAAGCCCAAAAAAGAGGAACGGTGGGTTTTTGTCCAGCTGCTGAACCAACTTCTATCTCTGTGTATCACGAGCGCAGTAATAAACAGCAGAGTCTTCAGTCCTCAGACTGTTCATCTGCAGATACAGCTGCTGTCTGGTATTGTCTCTGGAGATGGTGAACCGGCCTTGAACTGACTGAGAGTAGTATTTGCCACTGCCAGCATTGTCAGTTGCAATCCACTCCAGTCCTTTTCCAGGAGCCTGTCTGACCCAGTGCATCTGATAGACAGTGAAAGTGAATCCAGAGGCTGTACAAGTCAGTTTATGGGACTCTCCAGGTCTTTTAACCACTGATTCAGACTCTGTTAATGTCTGACTATCAGCACCTGTCAATGGAAAAGAAAGTAGTCATCAAATATACTTTAACAACTTTATAAATGCAGATTCAACTCAGGGTCAGTTAACATTTTCACCTGTCCAGCAGATAGTTAAAAGCAGTAATCCTGTCCTGAATCCCATCGTGTCAAGTGTGTTCTCACTTTTCTCTGGTGTTCACTTTACAGTCAGATAAATAGAGACTGGAGATCTCAGTTTTGCATTGACTCCTCCTCGAAAATCAAACCGGTCCAGACTGAATCAGTGATGCTAGTATCTGATTTACGACCTCATAGATTCATGAGTTTATATAAAACCTAAGGGGAAACTAAGGACGCAACTCTTCCCTGAGTTTATATGTAAAACCTGAATTCTGGTCTAGTTCTGTGCAGAATCTTGTTTACATCTGTAGATGTTGATGAAGAAATGTCTTGAAAACAGGGTAAAAAATATGCATTTTTTAAAGTAAAAATCATTGCTGAAAAATTGTGATTTATCTTCCACCTTTCGATTAACTCAAGTATCTTCACCAACTTTTTCCAACATTTTCCAGATTAAAAAAAAATATGATCTTTCATGTTTCAAGGATCATCAATAAAACGACCTGCTGTTTCTGACTTGTTAGTTTGAGCAGTATGTGGATAACAATTCTGTAACTTCCCTCTAGAGGTCAAAAAGGGAACTGCAATAAATGTTGCACTCGAAGTTTTGTAAAAAGTCCTAAAATAAGAAACGTTGTTAGTGGTCTCCACATGTTTTTCATCTCTTTGAGTTTAGAGAGTTTGTTTTTTATGTGGAGCAGATACAACCTCAAATGTGTTTTCTGTGAGTTTACTTGCTCTTGAACTCATGAGCATCAGTGTTTATCTCATTTTAGTTCCTACGGCTGTGGTGGCTGGTGGTTTGTGTGGTCACCTCCCACTCAGAAGGTTCTTGGTTTGGTTTCAATTACCAACAGTGCTGCAATAAGAAAAACAGTTCCTCAATATCTCTCACTCTTATGTTGTAATCTGGAAAAACCATATTGTGTCAAATTAAAGACGTGTCAAATGTCAGGTTGTTTGTTGTTTTTATTATTTTATCCACAAAATACACATATAATAATTGTTAAAGTGGGAATAAATAACACTTTTCAGGATATTCGCAGGAGTAGAAATTTGATACAAAAATTAAAAAACTAAAAAGCTGTCAACAACAGCCCAAAAAAGAGGAACGGTGGGTTTTTGTCCAGCTGCTGAACCAACTTCTATCTCTGTGTATCACGAGCACAGTAATAAACAGCAGAGTCTTCAGTCCTCAGACTGTTCATCTGCAGATACAGCTGCTGTCTGGTATTGTCTCTGGAGATGGTGAACCGGCCTTGAACTGACTGAGAGTAGAATTTGCCACTAGTGAGAGCTTCAGTTGCAATCCACTCCAGTCCTTTTCCAGGAGCCTGTCTGACCCAGGCCATCCAATAGTTGTTGAAAGTTAATCCAGAGGCTGTACAAGTCAGTTTATGGGACTCTCCAGGTCTTTTAACCACTGATTCAGACTCTGTTAATGTCTGACTATCAGCACCTGTCAATGGAAAAGAAAGTAGTCATAAAATATACTTTAACAACTTTATAAATACAGATTCAACTCAGGGTCAGTTAACATTTTCACCTGTCCAGCAGATAGTTAAAAGCAGCAATCCTGTCCTGAATCCCATCGTGTCAAGTGTGTTCTCACTTTTCTCTGGTGTTCACTTTACAGTCAGATAAATAGAGACTGGAGATCTCAGTTTTGCATTGACTCCTCCTCGAAAATCAAACCGGTCCAGACTGAATCAGTGATGCTGCAGCGTCTGATTTACGACCACATAGATTCATGAGTTTATATAAAACCTAAGGGGAAACTAAGGAGGCAACTCTTCCCTGAGTTTATATGTAAAACCTGAATTCTGGTCTAGTTCTGTTCAGAATCTTGTTTACACCTGTAGATGTTGATGAAGAAATGTCTTGAAAACAGGGTAAAAAATATGCATTTTTTTAAGTAAAAATCATTGCTGAAAAATTGTGATTTATCTTCCACCTTTCAATTAACTCAAGTATCTTCACCAACTTTTTCCAGATAAAAAAAAAATATGATCTTTCATGTTTCAAGGATCATCAATAAAACGACCTGCTGTTTCTGACTTGTTAGTTTGAGCAGTATGTGGATAACAACTCTGTAACTTCCCTCTAGAGGTCAAAAAGGGAACTGCAATAAATGTTGCACTCGAAGTTTTGTAAAAAGTCCTAAAATAAGCAACGTTGTTAGTGGTCTCCAGAAGTATTTAATCTCTTTGAGTTTTAGAGAGTTTGTTTTTTATGTGGAGCAGATACAACCTCAAATGTGTTTTCTGTGAGTTTACTTGCTCTTGAACTCATGAGCATCAGTGTTTATCTCATTTTAGTTCAACCTGATCTCACAAAAATCTGTGAAATGCCCACGACCTCTCACCACTATTTTCCGTGGTACCAACACAGAAAGTGGTATAATTCCGTGTGTGCACCACGGATATTGTACCATGCAAAGTCAAGGGGATCCGTGGTCGTGATATATACACGGATTATGACATAATTATTATTTATATATTATTCTTTGTTATAGTGGCTAAATTATGCGTTTTTGTCGCACAAGGTACTGTTTGTTACTGTTAGTTTGTAAAAGCATGTTTTTAACGCTGTTTTAGCAGTGTTTTACTGAGGTTTTAAATGTGGGCTAAAATGGGGGCTTGGATGCCTGAGCATTTCACAGTTCTGCCGTGTCTTTGTATGTGCATCTATTTTTGTGGGAAAATTCAATAAAAATATGTTTGAGAAAAAAAAAATGAGTAAATAAGTAATAAAATAAATAAGTAATTAATAAAAGCTTTAAGAGGAACTTAAGAGGAATAAAATGACATAGAGGAAAATATTAATAAGTAGTGCTAAACAAATAAAAGGAGATTCAGTTAAAAGCTAATTTAAAAAGGTGAGTCTTGAGCCGACCTTTAAAAGCATCGACAGTCTCTACGGCCCTGAATTCCTCCGGCAGGCTGTTCCACAGGCGTGGGCCATAAAAATGAAATGAAGCTTCACCAAAGGTTTTCGTTCTCACTTTGGGAACAGATAAAAGACCGGTACCGGAGGATCTCAGGGTCCGCGAGGGCGATATGGTAAAAGCAGGTCTGAAAGATAAGAAGGGCCAAGGCCGTTAAGACACTTAAAAACAAGTAAAAGAACCTTAAAATCGGTTTTAGCTGTTTTTTATTGAGGTTTTCAGACTCCTAGCTAAAAGTGTTAGTGAACTATGCAAAAGAAGACACAAAATAGGCCCCATTCCATTAGTCAGGAGGCTCTGAGACCTATACGTTTCTACACCCTCCTAACCAGCCAGGACGTTTTGGAGGAAACACTGTTGCAGAAGTCATAGAAGTCAGATTTTTTTATATGTTGTTTGGGGGCATCCCCTGAACAGACAGACGTTAGTTTGGTGCAGATCGGACCTGTACTTTTCCATGGGCGGGGCTTTGAAACTTCACCTTTTGCAACATTCGAACGGACGCCGTTGCCAGAAAATTTGACCAAACCAAGTAAAACTTGACCTGTGGCCTCCATATGGGGCCTTGATTGGGCTTGCCAAGTCTCAACTCTGTGAAACCTCTGCAACACCAACTACCTCTGTGGAAGTCGTACAGCCACGGGACCAAAAGATCCTAGAAAAGGGCCTTCTGCATTGCAATATAGTCAAAAATCAGCCTCCCAGCTCCTCCTGTACAGTACAGTACCTCCTGATACAGAATCTAGAATTTCAGCCCAGAAATAGGCTTTGCAGGGCCGAAACGCAACACACGCAGTGACCTTTGACACTTCCGAAGGTCACACAGATCTGAAACTCGGCACAGTGGACGAGAGTCACCTCCTGATACAGAGTCTAGAATTGCAGCCTCCTAGCTCAAAGCGTTAGTGAACTGTGCAAAAAAAGACACAAAATAGGCTTTGCAGGGCCGAAACGCAACACATGCGGTGACCTTTGACACTTCCGAAGGTCACACAGATATGAAACTTGGCACAGTGGATAAGAGTCACCTCCTGATACAGAGTCTAGAATGTCAGCTTCCTAGCTCAAAGCGTTAGTGAACTGTGCAAAAAAAGACACAAAATAGGCCCTATACCATTAGTCAGGAGGCTCTCAGACCTATAAGTTTCTACACCCTGAGCATTAATAACTTGTCATAATCGAAGGAGAACTAATTAAAACGGATGTCCTTAACATGAACCTATATCCGTGTATATATCACGACCACACCTTCCATTGACTTTGCATAGTTAATCTGTGGTTAATCTGTGGTGCTCCGATTAAAACCTCAATAAAACACTGCTAAAACAGCGGTAAAAACATGCTTTTACAAACTGACAGTAACAAACAGTACCTTGCGCGACAAAAACCCATAATTTAGCCACTATAATAAAGAATAATATCTAAATAATAATAATGTCATAATCCGTGTATATATCACGACCACGCCTCCCATTGACTTCGCATAGTGCTATATCCGTGGTGCTCCCATTAAAACCTCATTAAAACACTGCTAAAACAGCGTTAAAAACGTGCTTTTACAAACGGACAGTAAAAAACAGTACCTTGCGCGACAAAAATGCATACTTTAGCCACTATAACAAAGAATAATATATAAATAATTATAATGTCATAATCCGTGTATATATCACGACCACGCCTCCCATTGACTTTGCATAGTACTATATTCGTGGTGCTCCCATTAAAACCTCATTAAAACACTGCTAAAACAGCGTTAAAAACATTCTTTTACAAACTAACAGTAACAAACAGTACCTTGCGCGACAAAAACCGCATAATTTAGCCACTTTACAAAGAATAATATATAAATAATAATAATGTCATAATCCGTGTATATATCACGACCACGCCTCCCATTGACTTTGCATAGTACTATATCCGTGGTGCTCCCATTAAAACCTCATTAAAACACTGCTAAAACAGCGTTAAAAACATGCTTTACAAACTAACAGTAACAAACAGTACCTTGCGCGACAAAAACCGCATAATTTAGCCACTTTACAAAGAATAATATATAAATAATAATAATGTCATAATCCGTGTATATATCACGACCACGCCTCCCATTGACTTTGCATAGTACTATATCCGTGGTGCTCCCATTAAAACCTCATTAAAACACTGCTAAAACAGCGTTAAAAACGTGTTTTTACAAATTGACAGTAAAAAACAGTACCTTGCGCGACAAAAACGCATACTTTAGCCACTATAACAAAGAATAATATCTAAATAATAATAATGTCATAATCCGTGTATATAACACGACCACGCCTCCCATTGACTTCGCATAGTACTATATTCGTGGTGCTCCCATTAAAACCTCATTAAAACACTGCTAAAACAGCGTTAAAAACATGCTTTTACAAACTAACAGTAACAAACAGTACCTTGCGCGACAAAAACACATAATTTGGCCACTATAACAAAGAATAATATATAAATAATAATAATGTCATAATCCGTGTATATATCACGACCACGGATCCCCTTGACTTTGCATGGTACAATATCCGTGGTGCCCACACGGAATTATACCACTTTCCGTGTTGGTACCACGGAAAATAGTGGTGAGAGGTCGTGGGCATTTCACGGATTTTTGTGAGATCAGGTTGTTGGTACCACGGAAAATAGTGGTGAGAGGTCGTGGGCATTTCACGGATTTTTGTGAGATCAGGTTGTTTTAGTTCCTACGGCTGTGGTGGCTGGTGGTTTGTGTGGTCAACTCCCACTCAGAAGGTTCTTGGTTTGGTTTCAATTACCAACAGTGCTGCAATAAGAAAAACAGTTCCTCAATATCTCTCACTCTTATGTTGTAATCTGGAAAAACCATATTGTATCAAATTAAAGACGTGTCAAATGTCAGGTTGTTTGTTGTTTTTATTATTTTATCCATGAAATACACATATAATAATTGTTAAAGTGGGAATAAATAACACTTTTCAGGATATATTCGCAGGAGTAGACATTTGATACAAAAATTAAAAAACTAAAAAGCTGTCAACAACAGCCCTTAAAAGAAAAAAAGAGGAACGGTGGGTTTTTGTCCAGCTGCTGAACCAACTTCTATCTCTGTGTATCACGAGCACAGTAATAAACAGCAGAGTCTTCAGTCCTCAGACTGTTCATCTGCAGATACAGCTGCTGTCTGGTATTGTCTCTGGAGATGGTGAAGCGGCCTTGAACTGACTGAGAGTAGTATTTGCTACTGCCACCATTGTCAGTTGCAATCCACTCCAGTCCTTTTCCAGGAGCCTGTCTGACCCAGGCCATCCAATAGCTGCTTAGTGAGAATCCAGAGACTGTACAAGTCAGTTTATGGGATTCTCCAGGTCTTTTAACCACTGATTCAGACTCTGTTAATGTCTGACTATCAGCACCTGTCAATGGAAAAGAAAGTAGTCATTAAATATACTTTAACAACTTTATAAATACAGATTCAACTCAGGGTCAGTTAACATTTTCACCTGCCCAGCAGATAGTTAAAAGCAGCAATCCTGTCCTGAATCCCATCGTGTCAAGTGTGTTCTCACTTTTCTCTGGTGTTCACTTTACAGTCAGATAAATAGAGACTGGAGATCTCAGTTTTGCATTGACTCCTCCTCGAAAATCAAACCGGTCCAGACTGAATCAGTGATGCTGCAGCGTCTGATTTACGACCACATAGATTCATGAGTTTATATAAAACCTAAGGGGAAACTAAGGAGGCAACTCTTCCCTGAGTTTATATGTAAAACCTGAATTCTGGTCTAGTTCTGTTCAGAATCTTGTTTACACCTGAAGATGTTGATGAAGAAATGTCTTGAAAACAGGGTAAAAAATATGCATTTTTTTAAGTAAAAATCATTGCTGAAAAATTGTGATTTATCTTCCACCTTTCGATTAACTCAAGTATCTTCAATAACTTTTTCCAACTTTTTCCACATAAAAAAATATGATCTTTCATGTTTCAAGGATCATCAATAAAACAACCTGCTGTTTCTGACTTGTTAGTTTGAGCAGTATGTGGATAACAACTCTGTAACTTCCCTCTAGAGGTCAAAAAGGGAACTGCAATAAATGTTGCACTCAAAGTTTTGTAAAAAGTCCTAAAATAAGAAACATTGTTAGTGGTCTCCACATGTATTTAATCTCTTTGAGTTTTAGAGAGTTTGTTTTTTATGTGGAGCAGATACAACCTCAAATGTGTTTTCTGTGAGTTTACTTGCTCAGGGCTCTGGTTGGGACAGTGGCTCTGGGAAGGGCAGGCCTGGGTAGCAGTACAACACCTCGCTACGACATGGCAGAGGACAGGAGAGCATTGCTCTAGAACAGGGGTGTCGGGATCCAGTCCTCGAGGGCCGCAATCCTGCATGTTTCAGATGTTTCCCTGCTTCAGCACACCGTGATAAAAGGAACTGTGACACCAACAGAGCTGTCCAGACCTTGATGACAAGCTGGTGACGACCATTAATTTGAATCAGGTGTGTTGATGCAAGGAGACATCTAAAACATGCAGGACACCGGCCCTCGAGGACTAGAGTTTGGCACCCCTGCTCTAGAAAGAGGTGCAGGCAGCAGTGGAAGAAGAGCGAGCCAGCACGATGGTTGGAATGCGGCAGCAGGGAGCCTGGACGTGGTGGGAGCAGGCAGCAGGGCACAAAGTCACTTGGACTGAGCTGTGGAGAGCCGAGCCCCAGCGCCTAAAATTCCTGATCCAGGCCGTCTATGACATGCTGCCAAGCCCGTCTAACCGGTTCTGTTGGGGGAAGGTGGAGTCTCCAGCTTGCGCTCTGTGCCAGAAGAGAGGGACCCTGGAGCACATCTTGAGCTGCTGTCTGAAAGGCCTGAGCGAGGGACGCTACCGCTGGCATCATGACCAGGTCTTGAAGGCTATAGCGAACACCATCTGCAGCGGAATTGCCCACTGCAAGCGCCGTCCGCCCAGAGAAGAAGACCATCTTCTTCATCAGAGCTGGAGAACCACCAGCTGCTGCCAGGACCTCCTCCTCTGGCCTGCTATCAATGGCACAAGACTGGGAGCTGAAGGTTGATTTGGGGAAACAATTCAAGTTCCCGGACAACGTGGCCATAACATCACTAAGGCCAGATGTGGTGCTGACCTCAGCAACCTCCAAGCAGGTCGTGCTCCTGGAGCTAACAGTCCCTTGGGAAGACCGCATCAAGGAGGCCAATGAGAGGAAGAGGGCTAAGTACCAGGCTCTGGTTGAGGAGTGTCGGCTCAACGGGTGGCGAGCAAGATGTGAGCCCATTGAGGTGGGATGCAGAGGGTTCGCAGGCCAGTCCCTCTGCAGGGCCTACAGTATGCTGGGCATTACCGGGGCCAGTAAGAGAAGGGCCATCAAGGAGGCCACAGAGGCAGCAGAGGTTGCCTCACGTTGGCTGTGGATCAGGAGAGGAGATCCGTGGGTAGGGTAGCGCTACCTGGACACAAGCTGGGGGATTGATCACCCCCGGCTGGGTCGCCTGGAAGAGAGTGTATGATGTTGAAATGACCCGACTCAATGACCCCAGGTAACATCACTGCTGATGTGTCCAGGTTGCATCACTAGTTGATGTATGTTTCAAAGCTCTTGAACTCATGAGCATCAGGTTTTATCTCATTTTAGTTCCTACGACTGTGGTGGCTGGTGGTTTGTGTGGTCACCTTCCATTCAGAAGGTTCTTGGTTTGACTCTTGGCTGAGGTTTTTGCTTCTTTCAGGGTTACATCATGTCAGACATCTGATGTAAAGAATCCACCTCTGCTGTGGCAGTCCCTTCAAAAACTTGACTTTCTGTCTTTTTTCTGCTGAAATGAACCAACACGGACTCAGAAACTGCTGTCTTCCATCTGACTGTGGGATCAATTACCAACAGTGCTGCAATAAGAAAAACAGTTCCTCAATATCTCTCACTCTTATGTTGTAATCTGGAAAAACCATATTGTGTCAAATTAAAGACGTGTCAAATGTCAGGTTGTTTGTTGTTTTTATTATTTTATCCATGAAATACACATATAATAATTGTTAAAGTGGGAATAAATAACACTTTTCAGGATATTCGCAGGAGTAGAAATTTGATACAAAAATAAAAAAACTAAAAAGCTGTCAACAACAGCCCAAAAAAGAGGAACGGTGGGTTTTTGTCCAGCTGCTGAACCAACTTCTATCTCTGTGTATCACGAGCACAGTAATAAACAGCAGAGTCTTCAGTCCTCAGACTGTTCATCTGCAGATTCAGCAGCTGTCTGCTGTCGTCTCTGGAGATGGTGAAGCGGCCTCGAACTGACTGAGAGTAGAATCTCCTGGAACCACTGCTGCTGTCGTGCCACGCAATCCACTCCAGACCTTTCCCAGGAGCCTGTCTGATCCAGGCCATGTAGTTGTCTCTCAGCCTCAGTCCAGAAGCGGTACAGGTCAGTGTGTGGGATTCTCCAGGTCTTTTAACCACTGGTCCTGATTCTGTCAAGGTTTGACCAGAAACACCTGCAAACAAATACAGTGGAGAATTGAATGGCCTTTGTTTTTTCTTTTGTAATTCAGATTGAGACACTGAGTGATTATTTTCCACTCACCTGCCAAACAGATGCTCCAAAGCAAAAGAAATGTCTTATTGTCCATCATGTTTGACTGTGTCCACTGCTGTCTGTCATCGGCTGCCGTCAGATAAGTAGAGGCGAAAAACATTGTTTTGCATTGACTCCTCCTCATAAGAAGGATTAAACTTCTTTAGACTTTGGACTATCACACTGAAAAACTGTGGAATTTGAATTTCTTCACCTTAAATAATGTTAAACAGAATTTAATTAGTTACTTTAACAACTTACTGTTAGTTAAAGGTTCAGTGATTGCAATGTATATGTAAGAGAGCTGTGGGACAGATGAAACACTTTTTAGCCCCTATACGCCCCTGTACACAGGCACACACACAGACACACTGTGTCTGAAAAATGGTTATTTGCACATCCAGAAATATAGTAAAATCATTTTGAAATGAAAACTGTAAAAGTATAAAAATATCACAACATTTTAGTTTTCCATTAATTCCCAAAAATTACTGTAATATGAAAATATTTACATTCATGTTAAAAAAAAACATAGTGTCATACAAAGTGTTTAGGAAAAAAATGTTCACTCTTTCTTGTGATTTTTTTTTGTGTTTTAATGGATCATGAAAAATCAATAAGATAGAGGACAAATCTTTTTTGATGCATTTTATGTCGTTTTGTATAGTTCCTGGAAAAGTATTTTTCTCACTCGGTTGTGTTAAAAAACACAAACTTTGAGTCTTGTTCTTTCTTGATTATCGATGCTCAGCGTTGTCCATGATCTCCTCCATTTTATGAATTTGTCACGATACAGACAAACTACAAAAACGGTTTCCACACTTGTTCAGTCGTCAGTAATCAGGCTGTTTGATATCTTTTGTCATTTCTACATTAACTATAATTGAAGTGAAGAAAAGTGTTCAACTATTCAAAAAGTTATAAATGATAATTCAATTCAATTCAATTCAATTTTATTTATATAGCGTCTAATACAACAAAAGTTGTCTCTAGGCGCTTTCCAGAGACCCAGAACATGACCCCCGAGCAGTTATTACATAAACAATGGCAGGTAAAAAATCCCCTTTAGGAGGGAAGAAACCTTGAGCAGGACCAGGCTCATAAGGGGGGACCCTCCTGCCGAAGGCCAGACTGGGGGTCAGGGACGGCAACAGCACAGCAGGCAGATGGAAGCAGCAACGGGATGACCAGGGGTGGGGACCGCAGGCCAGCATGCAGCTCCCGAAGCTCAATCATCAAGTCCCAGGTTGGGGTGCAGGGTCGGGGAAAGGTTGAGAAGGGGCAGGGCCAGGGAGAGGAGTCCTGACGGACAAACCTCTCCCCCGCCTGCCCGGGCCGTTACCCTGCCCCTCTCACTCCCGCGCTGCAGGTTCCGGTGTCCGGCAGAGGAATGCTGCAACATGGACAAATTAGATTGGATAATTAGATTGTTTTTCTTTTTTTTTGTACGTAATCAGTTTCACATTTACACTCACATTAAATAAGTAAACATATAAGTAAAAAATTATTAAGTAAATAAATAAACTCTTGAAAAATTGCTTTCTCAAGGAACTCTTTTAGAAACCATATGTCATTGTGTGGGTTTATGATTGCGAGCAATTTTATTTTTGTTTCGTGAGTGCAAAAGCTAATGCAACATTGTTTCATATTTTGTATCATTGTTTTAATTCCTATTTTATCTCATTGATGTCAAATAATGATTTCAGTTGCTGTTCATTTAGACTCCTTAAAAAAGGAGAGATTGTGATGGACTGGCGACCTGTCCAGGGTGTTCCCCTGCCTCTCGCCTGAAATTGGCTGGGATAGACTCCAGCAGACCCCTGTCACCCTGCAAAGGATAAAAGCAGGTATAAAAAATGGATGGATGGATGGAAAAAGGGAGAGAGAGTGTGTTCATCATCCTGGAGCTGGAGATGAGATGTTAATGCTCCACACAAAGAAACAGATCAGTCAGCAGGACAGAAGTTCACTACAAACTTTATTTGCATCAGGATATCAGGGGAGGAGGTGTGTCAACCGTCCAACTGTCTCTGATTATCATAATTAGTATTATGCTTTATGTCGGTATGAGCCTTTAGTTTAATCCAGTCTTCAAAGCCACACTAGAAAGATCAGAGAGATGGCATGTCATTTTGCCAGATATGTCACATTGGTTAGATCTCCACATTTGAACATCATATATAAAAAAGATTTTAAAGTTATCATTTGTTTTGAGTGTGTAAATTAGCGCTACAAACAAGACTTTTCATCTTGGACTGATTTAAAATGAATAGTGATGCGAGGGCTCCTCCTCTGGTGGATTCATGTGTTCAGGCTCTGAGGTTTTTGTTCAGGTCTGCTGATGTTTGTGTCACTGTGGGTCTCTGGCATAGAAATACACAGCAGAGTCTTCAGGCTGCATGTTCTGTCCATTCAGAGTCACAGTTTTACTGGAAGTGTCCAAGTCAATACTAAACTTAGTTTTCAGTGAGTCTTTGTAGAAAGAGTCTCCAGTATATTTCATCCCGATCCATTCCAGTCCTTTCCCTGCTGGTTGTCTGATCCAAGCTGTCCGGGCGCTGCCGAGAGAATAAGAGACCTGACAGCTGATGGTCAGACGATGACCTGGCTGCACAGTCACAGAGGCCGGCTGAGTCAGCTGTTCACACTTCACACCTGGGGAGGAAAACATAGATTATTGAAGAGTGATCAGAGTTGTATGATGATAATGTCAGTGTTTGTGTCTCAGTGAGACTCACAGCATCCAGCAACCAGCAACAGCAGAGCTACAGAGAACATGTTGCTGCTGAAGTTGATCTGAGAGGAACTTCTCTTGTTTTACTGCAAATGACAGCATGAGATCGAGTCTTTATACGAGTCTCAGAGGAAGTTCAGTTTGCATATTAATACCAGTGTATCCGTTATTCAGTTATGTTTCCTCAAACTGAATTGTCATAGAAAAAAATCATCCTTAAGGCTGAAGTCAAAAACCTTTGTTCTTTTGATAACCGTTGTTATTTATTTCATTTTTTATTTTTCTTTAGAACATTAATATACAAGTAATTCAACATTGTTTTTATTACTGAGCCTTCTAACTTATATAAATCAAATATCTGTATGAATGATAACAAGTTTTTATAGTTTATTTTTCAAACCATGAAGGTTTTAAACAAAGATTTGAAGACCAAAAATGTTTATTTTATTTGACCTTATTGCAATTGTAAGTAAATTGTAAACTGTCTGTTTCTTTTTCAGGCCAATATAACATTGTCAAACTCTGAACAAATTATAAATGTGTCTTGTTGGTATCAGAATCAAAAATGTGCGTTTCCTCTCATCCCTTCTCATTTATGTCAGATCTATGATGGACCAGTGACCTAAGCAGGTGGATCTGCTCCTGATCAATAAAACTTCAAAAACAATTCACTTTAGTTGGCTAAAGATTAGTTTACATAGTCTTGTTTACATAGTCTTTGCATGTGTGCACTTTTACGGAGCTGCTGCCTAATCTCATTGTACCAGTATAATGATAATAAAGGCTTTCTATTCTATTCTATTCTATTCTATTCTATTCTATTCTATTCTATTCTAGTGTGTTCAACATTAACTGGTGTTTGTTTCTAACAAGAACTCTTCACTGATTCATTGACTTTCGTGAGTTTCGTGAGTAATTAATAAACCATTTAGTTTTTGAACACTTATGAAGGAGTGTACTACTACTACTACTACTATTACTATGAATAGTACTACTACTACTACTAATAATAATAATAATACAAATAATAATAATAATCATCATCATCATAATATCATACTACTACTACTACTTTGATTAAGATAGTAACATTGTGTTGGAAACATATGATCTTTTTTTTTTTAAATATGAAAAACATGAACATCAAGACGCATGTTTGTCATTTGTAAATATTGTTTTAAAATCATCAGAGCAGCTGACTTTTTCTTTCATTTTAATTTTTTTAACCTGCATCTTCATGGTCATGTCAGTTGTTTTAGCTTGTGTCTACTTTTATCCGTATCTGAAACAGAGCACCTAAAAATACACTGAATACTTGCTGCATAAGGTAACTTACAGAATAAAATGCATGTATAAGTCTCTACACTGACTCAATCAATCAACTTTATTTCTATAGCACTTATCACAGATAAAAATCCCAAAGTGCTATACAATAAAAAGCGGAGCAGGATGAAAGAAAAGGTATAAAACAGACAGGGATTAAGAACATAAAAAAGAAATAAAAGAGCAAAATGAAACAGAGTTTAAAAAATTGCTAAATCAAAAAAAAAGAGAGGTTAAAGACTAAAGAGACCGTTCACACTACATGTGGTTGGGTCTTGCTGGGTTTTTGTGCAGGTCTGGGGGTGGTTTGTGACACTGTGCGGCGACGGACACAGTAATACACAGCTGTGTCTTCAGGCTGCAGATTCTGTCCTGTTATTGTCGCTGTTCCAGCAGAAGAGTCTCTGCTGTAGCTGAACTTGTTTTTCAGAGCATTATTTTGAGAAAAACTTCCTCCATCTCCAACTCCACCCCACTTATGAAAGATCCAGTCCATTGGTTTTCCTTCACGCTGTCTGATCCAACCTGTTGCATAGCTGTTATCAGTCAGAGAATAACCCGAGACCCGACAGTTGATGCTCAAAGACTGTCCAGGCCGAACAAGCTCTGATTCTGGCTGGATGAGATCAATACTGTACACACCTGCAGAAACACAAACCAACATCATCTCCATCACTCATCTGAATAATTAATGTTTCTAAAGTACTTATTATTGTGATTCCACTGAAATCTCCTCACAGGATCCAGCTGCCAGCAGCAGCATCAGAGCTACAGAGAACATGGTTGATGCTGAAGAACGAGGTGAAGTCTGCCGTCCTCTCTCTCACTGACACACACACACTTCACTTCCTTATCAGTAACATCTGTTTGCATATTGTTGAATAAATAACTATATTTACATCCAATTATAATTATACATTATTTCCATGTTCTGTTTAACTCTTGACTTTGCAGGACTAGAGAAAAAGTTGAGTACTCAAGTACTGAGTAACTTGTACATTAAAGTGAAGTGGAATAATTTATTCTGGTGGTGATTTGTCAGTACTGTGTAGCTACATATTATAGTTCTCATAAGCTTTTGACAAAATCCAGCTGTACACTTGGATAAGATAAGATAAGATATCCTTTATTTTCTCCCTCAGTGGGGAAACGTATTTGTTGTCAGCAGTACACACATATAGGGGAGGGGTAAAAAGACTGAAAAGTCAGAAATAAAAAATATATAAAAAATACAAAAGATACGTATAAAATATGTATAAACAGGATATGAACAGTATATACAGTTAAACAGTGCAGAAAAGCAGGTCGAGTGTTGTGAGGTAGACTGGCAGATTGGCAGATATTGCACATCTTATATTATTGCACATCTTATTGTCATATTATTGTCTGTTGGCTACTGAGAGCAGGCGTGGTTGTACAGTCTGATGGCAGCGGGGAGGAAGGACCTGCGATGCCTCTCGGTGGTGCATCGTGGGTGACGAAGCCGGTCGCTGATGGAGCTCTCCAGGGCTCTGACAGTCTCATGAAGGGGGTGGGAGACATTGTCCATGATAGAGGACAGCTTAGCCACCATCCTCCTCTCCCCCACCACCTCCACCCGGTCCAGACCGCAGCCCAGGACAGAGCCGGCTTTCCTCACCACCTTGTCCAGTCTCTTCCTCTCTGCTGCAGTGATGCTGCTGCTCCAGCAGACCACACCATGAAAGATGGCCGACGCCACCACAGAGTCATAAAAGGTCCTCAGGAGGCCGTCCCTCACTCCGAAGGACCTCAGTCTGCGCAGCAGGTGGAGTCGGCTTAATAAATGTATTGAATGTTGAGTTTTAGCTGACATGTAATTTATTTGTCATCTGACTGTCTACAACATAAGTGCTAGTTGAGAATGATGTGGATTTTGGCTGAAGAGGAAGTTCTTTAACACAATATCAGTAGCATCAAGTGTAACTGACTGTATCTCAAAACACCATTATTACAGTCATTAAAGTTCTGTGACAGGATCTCCACATCATCGTACACCGAACAAACTAACAACATGGAAAACAAAATATAAAAACGACTTGGTTGTAGGACACCGCTTTCACATTAGACAACGAGACATACATGCAAACACACGCAGAAGCCAAACACTTGATTTTCCTGCATCATTACTAAAAAATAAATAGGGCTGAGGTCAAACTAATCAATGCTTACATCATTTCATTGTGTCAGTTATTAAAGATCATTAACTTCCAAAGGCTGACACAAAGAACAAACGTGTCTTGAGTTTATTGTCCTCCAGCTGCAGCAGTGGAGAAAACACGCCCCCCTACTGGTGATCATCTGTTCTCTGGAAAGTCAGATATTTAAATTGCTTCTTCTGAACTTCAGCATATCCTCCACCCTGCGTGTCACTGAAACCCGTCTCAGTGACAACGTCCTGGATACTGCAGTGCGGCTCTCCAGCCTCCAGCTGTTCCCAGACATCCAGATAACCAGATAACAGACATGGAGAAGGAACATCCAGACTGCCTCGTCATTCTGGGGGACTTTAAGAGAGTCTGTTGTTGACAACGTTTCTATGGTGTTTCATTCACAATGATCTGTGTTTTGTGCAATATGTATTTTTGCTGTTCTTTGGTGAAATCTAGGTGACTAAAATAAACAGTAAAGATCATCCTGGACTTTTTATTTGCTTTTAACTGACGTTATTTTCATCTTTCATTTATTTATTTAACTGAGACAATATAGCAAAAACATTTAGTTAGAATCATGATTTTTGGACTGATGCTTTTTAATATATATTTGATTAATTATTGATGAATCAACTGATAACTTTTTTTCTCTTGTATCAGAGGATACTGCTGTGTTTGTTTCTGAGGTCTCTGTGTTTTATTAGACATACATGTATGTGGTGTGAGAGCTCCTCCTCTGGTGATTTCCTCTTACAGGTTTAACAGTTGTGAGAGGTTTATTTCAGATCTGCTGACGTTTGTGTTACTGTGACTCTCACAGCAACACACCGCAGAGTCTTCAGGCTGCAGGTTCTGGCCATCTAGAGTCACTGTGTTGCTGCAAGAGTCCAAGTTGATGCTGAACATGTGAATCTTGGTAAAATGAGCTACAGTTTATCCAACACGTGCACCTCCAACCCACTCCGGTCCTTTTCCTGCAGACTGTCTGACCCAGTGTGTGTGACGGTCTCCAACAGAATAAGAGATCCGACAGGTGATGGACAGACGTTGACCTGACGACACAGTCACACCTGCTGAAAGAAGAAGATATGTTGAAGGATACGATATGGAAAATCAATCTAATTTACCAAAAAATGTGATAAAATATTTTATAAAATATATATTTTTACAAAATGTTATCAGAATCAAAAGTTTTTGTCACTATACATAAGTACGACGAGATTCAATGCTCGGCCTTAAAGTGTGAATCACATAAAAGGCAGTTTACAATAGAACTATCTACAACATACTACAATTATTGCAAAACCTGAGGTGGCAGAATGTAAGGAAAGTGCAGGTGGATTATACCAACTAGGGATAAAAATAATGAAAAAGTAGAGATTATAATCCAAAAACACTCACATCCAGCTGCCAACAGCAGCAGAGGAACGGCACAAAACAAGCACTGACACGAGTCAGTGGTTGTCTCAGTGGAATTTTGTTAGTTAAAGCTCAACAATACTGTCTGGAAATCACCTTTTCACACAAGTTAATCTAATTATGTAGAAATTAAAAAACATAATTGAGGTATTTGCCCGAAATCGATTATAGATCTCAGTATAAATATAGACCTTAAATTAACCCTATATCAGTTGTGAACATTTTATTATCGTTTTTAAAAAAAATAAAGATTTTTTTTGTTTGTTTTTTTTTATAATAAGGTTTTCGATGGTAATTGACATCTACATTTATATCCTTTGTTCAGTTATACAAATTAATGAAGTATTATCTTTGTATAGTTTACATTTTGATGATCAGTATCAGCACAGAAACACAGGCGGAAGCTAAAATGAAGATCTGTGATTTGTGATAACTTTGAGCACACAAATATTTTATAAAAAAATATATATTTATAATGTTTCTGTATCATGAGGGAAACATTTTTCACATGTTATTACAAATACAACTAATGAAATTAAATGAAAACCAGAAACTTCTTGTATGCTCTCTAACATAACTGAATAGTTTGGGAGGATTTTTTCTGGCTGCTCCACCAACCTCAGTCTCTGTGACAAAGGACAAAGGGCTTGGCCCACCCTCCGCAGGCTCGGGGTCGAACCGGGCAAGCTGGATAGGCCGATTAGCATGACCGCGTGGCAGGACCTTGGGCAGGAACGCCACGTTCGGCCACAACGTAACCCCTGAGCCATCCGGGTTCCACCTCAGGCAGTACCCGCTGACTGACAGGGCATGTAACTCACTGACTCGCTTTGCTGACGTCATAGCGAGGAGAAAAGCCGTCTTCATAGAGAGACACTTCAGGTCCACCTGGGCCAAGGGCTCAAAAGGTGGAGAAGAGAGGGCACCTAGTACCATAGACAGGTCCCACACCGGGGCCCTTGGGGTCCTCGGGGGGCGCAGCCTCAGAGCCCCCCTAAGAAAGAGAGAAACCAGCCGGTGGCACCCCACGGTGGCATTCTCGAACAGGGCATGTCGTGATGAAATGGCCGCCACGTACACCCGTAAGGTGGACTGAGCACGGCCATCATCCAGGAGGGACTGAAGGAACTCCAGGATCGTGGCCACAGGGCAAAGCATAGGGTCCTCTGCCCTGTCCGCACACCAGGCAGAGAATCTCCTCCACTTGCACTCATACTGGAGGCGGGTGGAGGGCGCACGAGCGTTCAAGATGGTAGCCCTGACGGGCTCAGTACAGCTTGACACTAACGGGTCGGGCCCTGCAGTGGCCAGACCCAGAGTTGAAGGCGACGGGGGTCGGGATGCCAAATCCGACCCCCCAGCTGGGACAGAAGGTCCCTCCGGTAGGGTAGGCGCCATGGCGTGCCGCAGCAGAGCCTCCGGAGTAGTGGGAACCACGGTCTCCCCGGCCAGAAGGGGGCCACCAAGAGGAGCCTGTGACCTCTCTGGAGGACCCTCTGCAACGTCGGCAGGATTAAAGGTAGTGGGGGGAACGCGTACAGGAGCCCGTCGGGCCACTCGTGCCCTAGGGCATCCTGACCCAGAGGACTGGTCTCCTCTGTCCAGGAGAACCAGAGGGGGCAGTGAGCCGAGACGCCCAAGGCGAAGAGGTCCACCACCGCTCTGCCGAAGAGGACCCAAATCATCCCCACTACCTCCGGATGAAGCCGCCACTCTCCTGGGGGAGGCTTGTGTCGGGACAGGAAGTCTGCCACCTGATTCCTGACCCCTGGCAGGTATATCGCCCGCAGGCTGAGGAGGCGAGGAGCGGCCCACGTCAGAAGGCCCCGGGACACCTGCAGCAGCTGTGCAGACCCGGTGCCCCCCTGGTGGTTGATCTGGGAGACAGTGGACACATTGTCCGACCAGACCAGTACGTGCCTCCCCCATAGGTGAGGTAAAAAGTGCTCGAGTGCTCGGTGTACAGCACGGAGCTCCAGCACATTGATGTGGCGTGTGCGGTCCCACGCAGACCACTGCCCTTGGGCAGGCCTGCTGCGCCAAACAGCACCCCACCCCGAGAGGGAGGCATCTGCGGTGACAGTCTCCCGGAAGGAGGGGATAGTGCCCAAGGGCCCCCCAGCAGGAATGCCCCGTCTTTCCAGGGTGCCAGGGCATGGACACACACCCGCGACACCCTGACCAGCCTGTGCCTGTGCCTTTCGGCATCCAGGCGAAGGCTGTTCAGCCACATCTGCAGGGGGCGTAGCGTCAGCAGGCCCAAAGGCACAACAGCCGAGGCGGCTGTCAATATGCCCAAAAGCTGCAGGAACTGGAGGTAAGGCAGCCGTCTGCCCCTCCTGAATCGGGGGAGGAGCCGCAGGATGTCGCTCACACGCCGCGGTGAGAGACAGGCCCTCATGGTCACCGAGTCGAGTACCAATCCTAAGTAGGCGACTCGCTGGGAGGGAGCCAGACAGCTCTTCCCTCTGTTCACTGTGAGCCCTAGTTTGGCCACATGCGACAAAAGGAGGGCCGTGTCTGCCACCACTTATTCTGGGGACGGCGCGCATATCAGCCAGTCGTCCAGGTACGGCAGAACCTTCATACCCTGTGCCTGCAGGGGAGCGAGGGCTGCCGCCACGCACCTGGTGAAAACTCTTGGGGACAGGGAGAGCCCGAACGGGAGCACCCTGAACTGGTAATGGCGGTCCTGATAGGCGAACCTCAGGAACCGCTGGTGCTGTGCCGCAATCGGCACGTGAAAGTAAGCGTCCTGTAGATCTACCGTCGTAAACCACTCCCCCTGACCGACCGCACGCAGAACATCTGCTGTGGTCAGCATCCGGAAGGGCAGGGCCTTCATGTACCCGTTGAGGCCTCTCAGGTCCAAGATGGGACGAAGGCCGCCGTCTTTCTTGCTGACGAGAAAGTAGGTTGAGTAGAACCCCCGGGGCTGCAGCAGGGGGTCTACCGGCACAATGGCGCCCTTGGCCAGCAGGACGGACAACTCCTGAGTCAGAGCCAGAATGTTCGCCGGGTCTCTGATGACGGTCATCATGACCCGGCCGGAGGTAGGGGGCCGGTGTCGGAACTGCAGTACGTACCCGTGGGTTAAGGTGGAAATTACCAAGGGGTCCGACGAGCAGGCAGCCCAGTGACTGAGCTGCTGCCGGGAAAAGCAGCCGACGACCGGCCCCGTGGCCCTAGCGCCGTCTCCCCCGGCCTCTGGACGTGCCGGGGGGGCGATGGTCGAGGCCAACACCCCAACGCTGCTGGGGCGGTCCACGCACAGGGGGGCGAAACCCCCTGGCAGGCTGTCCAACGGGCCGTTGGGAGCTGCGCTGGCTCCTGCGGGCAGGAGGCTGGGGGCGACGTCCAGGGGCGGACGAAGGGCCCCTCGGTGTACTGGAAGCGGGCGCCCTCCTGTGAAGGTGCACCAGTCGCTGCCTGGTCTCATCGGCCAGGGCGGTGCGGTCCAGAGCTTCCAGGGCAGTTGCCCCAAACAGCTCCCCCGGTTCTGCCGGTGCCTGACGAAGAACACTACGAGCAGTTTCCGTCAGGGGTGACTGCGCCAGCCAGACATGACGGCACGTGTGCACCAGGGTGGACATCAGCCGCCCCAGTTCCCTCGTCTGGGAGGCAAAAGCCTGTAGGGACACATCACACAAGTCCCGTGTGGAATCATCCACCTGTGCATCCTGCAGGGAGATGGAGAGAGCCAGTAGCAGATGAGAAAGGGTGTTCCCCAGCCGGCCGATGCGCGCCGCTGTTTCATAAGCCTTACAAATATGCCCATCAGTAACCCTACACTGGGTAGAGGGGCACTTGGGATCTGGCTTCAGAGCCTCATCAGGAGCCACTATCAGTGCTGCAATGGAGGGCTCGATGGGGGGCATGTGGTGGAGACCAGCCACTGCAGCGTCCTCCATCGCCGTCAGAGCACGGTCATCAGCTGTTAGCTTGGAGAGGGCTGTGACATCTCTCCAGCATGAGTGCAGCTCCCTCAAAAAATTCGACGAAGGCGGAATGGTGAATTCCACCGGAGAAGGATTGCGCCTGTGGAAGGCGCTAGAGGCCACCTCCGCACGCGGTGCATCCAGCTGCAAGTGTGCCAGGGCAGTGCGGATAATGCTCTGCACGGAGGAACAAACCGTCCCCTCCCGAGAGCTCTGGGCAGATGAGTGCGAGGAGAACCCCGAGCGCTGTGAGGCCGGATCCTCTGAAGACACGTTGAAGTGGCTCGCCGAGGCTGCAATGGAGATGGCGTCCTCTGGCAGCGGCGGTGGCGACCCCAGAGCAAACTCTGGCATGGCAGGTTCCACCTGGCCAGTACCAGGTTGCAGATTGAGGAGGAGCGCCTTCATCTGCTCCATGTCGGCAGCCAAGCGATCTACCTTCGAGGAGAGCTGGCTCGTCATCCGCCGTCGTTTGGGGGCCCCCACCACTCTCTTTGCCGATCGCTTCAGAGAAGACTGCGGCTGGGATGAGGGGAGGCTGGCCGACGGCCCCGGCTGCTCAGGGCCCAGGCATGACACGCAGAGGTCCTGGTCAACCGCAGGATCCAGGGCGGCCATGCACCCTGAGCATGAACGCTCCATCACAGCGACCGGTGGGAGAGGGAGCGGACACGCTGCCGTTGCCGTCGCCACGGATGTGCTGGCAGGAGAGAGGAGCGGACACGCTGCGTCACCACGTAGGTGTCAGTGGGAGAGGGGAGCGGAAACGCTGCCGTCACCACAGCGAGCACGCTGCCGTCACCACCAATATGCAGGCGGGAGAGGGGAGGGCCACGCTACCGTCAGCACAGATGTGTCAGTGGGAGAGGGGAGCGGAAACGCTGCCGTCACCACAGCGAGCACGCTGCCGTCACCACCGATATGCAGGTGGGAGAGGGGAGGGCCACGCTGCCGTCAATACGGGTGTGTCAGTGGGAGAGGGGAGCGGAAACGCTGCCGTCACCACAGCGAGCACGCTGCCGTCACCACCGATATGCAGGTGGGAGAGGGGAGGGCCACGCTGCCGTCACCACGGCTATGAGAAAAGGCAAAAAAGGCGTCTTTACTCAAAAGGAAGAGAACAATCCTCTCCTTTTTTTTTTTTTTTTTTTTAAGAAAAAATAATTGCAAGGAAAAAAATAATGTTGTCACATTAATAAAGTGGGAGAGGGAGCAAAACGCTGCCGTCACCACAAATGTGCCGGTGGGAGAGGGCGTGGCCTTCACCACGGCTGTAAGAAGGACAAAAAAAGGTGTTGTTTTTTTTTTTTTTTTTTTCAAAGAAAAAAATAATCCCTTTCTGTCTTCTTTTTTTTTTTTTTTTCAGCAGAAAAAATAACTGCACAGAATATTCAGGTGTCGGGCGCAGCCAACAGCTTACCTTCTGTCAGCTGGGCCAGGGGGGCGGGGCGGGGAGACGCCGCCGCCGCAACGAACACCAATAAATACCGCGCGGCCACAGCCTCTTGGAGGACGACAGAGATCGTTACTCCTACCTTACGGCACGAAGCTGCACGGGGGCCTTCACCACGGCTGTAAGAAGGACAAAAAAAGGTGTTGTTTTTTTTTTTTTTTTTTCAAAGAAAAAAATAATCCCTTTCTGTCTTCTTTTTTTTTTTTTTTTTCAGCAGAAAAAATAACTGCACAGAATATTCAGGTGTCGGGCGCAGCCAACAGCTTACCTTCTGTCAGCTGGGCCAGGGGGGCGGGGCGGGGAGATGCCGCCGCCGCAACGAACACCAATAAATACCGCGCGGCCACAGCCTCTTGGAGGACGACAGAGATCGTTACTCCTACCTTACGGCACGAAGCTGCACGGGGGCCGGCGGTTTAGGGAGGAAAGGAAGAAGCTTTCAACCAGCCTTCTATTTCCGTCCTGTACTTCAGCGCGACGCGAGAAGAATAAGGAGTCGATCCCATGCTGACGCCGGAAGATATACCCTTCCGGGGGTCATGCAGGGGTCACGGGTGACGTGACATTGTTGGTATTGTACTCGACATGCGCATGCGCGAGGGGAGATATCCAGTGCTTACAGCACCGCCTGGCGGTCAGTAGGGACGAAATAGAACGGCCGTTACAGTGCGTTTGGCACTTGTTGCCACTGTACTTTTCAGCCGTGAACTTTGACCTGTAGAACACTTGATCTTACCTCATAGGAGCTGGACAGAAACGTATTATCTGAAAACATCTCAAAACCCTTATTTTACTATCTAGCATTTAGTACTGGTTTAATGGGATATTTTCACCTTTAGTGTGTAAACAAGGTACATTTATTTACGGTACCTGATTTCATCTCTCTACTTTTGTTGATGTTTTGTTTTTCGGTGTATTTCTATTTATTTGTCTGTATATAGTTTCATGATTGTTGATACAGTTTGTACAGCATTTTCATCAACTACATTTTATGTCAACAAGCTGAAATAAACTTGACTGCTGGTGAAAAAACAAAACAAAACAGATATTTATCAGAATAAGTACAGTATAATGTTAAAACTGCAAAGATCCGAATGACGATGGAAAAAAGAGGAAGGAGTTTTTGTACGAGTTTCCTGCTTATGTCTCTTACTGTGTCTCTTCGGGCACAGAAATACACAGCAGAGTCTTCAGGCTGCATGTTCTGTCCATTCAGAGTCACTGTTTTACTGGAAGTGTCCAAGTCAATACTGAACTTAGTTTTCAGTGAGTCTTTGTAGTAAGAAGCTCCAGTATGTTTCATGCCGATCCATTCCAGTCCTTTCCCTGCTGGTTGTCGGATCCAAGCGGTGTGGTAGCCGCCGAGAGAATAAGAGACCTGACAGCTGATGGTCAGACGATGACCTGGCTGCACAGTCACAGAGGCCGGCTGATTCAGCTGTGCACACTTCACACCTGGGGAAGATAAATATCAATATGTTGAATATAGACGGAGCGTAAAGCAGCTATCAGTCATATCATCAGATGTCAGCTTCTCTGTCTCAGTGAGACTCACAGCATCCAGCGGCCAGCAGCAGCAGAGCTACAGAGAACATGTTGTTGTAGTGACGGTGATCTGACGGGAACTTCTCTGGTTTTACTGCAAATGACAGCAGGAATCAAGACTTTATATGAGACGTAGAGGAAGTTCAGTTTGCATGAGGAAGAACATGAACACATTAAACCTCCCAGCACAATTCCAGCAGCTTTGATGCAAATGTTTACAGAGACACATCAATGAAATAAGTTAATCCTGAAATGTTTCATCTTTTCATGTACTTTATTCATAATTTTGCATACAATTTAATAAGGTAATGATATAGGTTTTATTTGGATAAAACCTTCTTACTTCTGTGACTGTTAGATGAGATCCTGGTGTTTTCTGAGAGAAGTTGCAGCATTTGATGACTGAAGATTAAAACATGATGATCCTGTCAGAGCCCTGGAGCTTTTTTTTACCCTTTCCCTGCACGTGTGTGTTGTGTGTATTGCTGCTGCACGAAGCGAATTTCCCCACTGAGGGATGAATAAAGGAACATCTAATCTAATTCAAGTTAGAGACCCATCACAAGATTGTCAAATGAATGACAGAAGAAAAATATAATTGTGTGACAACAAAGACTTGATTCGTAATGTCTGTTCAAGACGGAATTCATAAAAAAGGTTTTAAAACAGAACTTGTAAAAGACAAAATAAAATCAGTTACGGTCATGATGTAAAATAATCACTTATCTTCTCAAATGAGGGTCTGAACCAAAGACAAGGTTTGTTTTTTCATCTTACAATTTAGAAGCAGTTAAGAAGAAAAACCTTTATCAAAGCAACTTACATATATGACTTTTGAACATTTTAGTGAACTTTGAACTAAAAAGACCAAGCTGCAGTCAGATTCATATGAACCGTTTCTGTGAAAGTATGTCAGTTAAACAAGACTGCACCGTTTAATATCATTAGACGTGATAAAGATTTTTACTGCTCTCTTTAACAGCATGTGATCATTAAAGTGGTGTGAGAGCTCTTCTGGTGGATTCATGATACTAGTGTTCAGACTCTGAGGTTTTTGTTAAAGTCTGCTGTTGGTGACGCTGTAACAGTCTGGTACAGAATTACAGGGAAGAGTCTTCAGGCTGCGTCTTTTGTTAATTAAGAGTCACTGTGTCTCTGGAAGTGCCGAAGTCGATACTGAACTAAGAAAAAGATTTAAGCAAATATATTGGAGCAAAGAAGATCCGATACACCCATTCCCCGTCCATTTCAGTCCGTTCACAGCAGGATGTCTGATCCAAGACGTCCAGTAGCCCAGAGAATAAGAGACCTGAGCTGATTTCAGACTATCGACTGCACAGTCACAAAGATCTGTTATGTCACTTTTTACACCACGTGGAGGAAAGTGTGCTGAATATTAAACAGTGATCTGTCGGTGTTGTGCGATGATAATGTCAGTATTTCTGTCTCAGTGAGACTCACCGGATCCTGCAGCAGCAGCAGATCTAGAAAGATCATATTGTTGTTCTGAAGTTGATCTGATGGGATCTTCTCTTGTTTTACTGCAAATCTCCAGCAAAACAGTTTTGATGTTGTAAAATAGAAATATCAATTACACAGAAATCTTTTGGATTTTGGCCGTTTTATTTTTGTCTTTGAGTGTTTTGATGATGTTAAACTGGAGTTGGTACATGTGACTGTAGCAATAATCTTATCTTATCTTGGTTTTAATATTAAAATCCAAAACATAGATTTACTATTTTACTATAGATACTATAGATCTACTGTTTCAGATCAACTTCACATCTCTCTAATCTGTAATATACCCAGCGTGATGCATGTGTTTATTATTTCATACTAAATGATTGGTTTATTCATTCTTACAGTTGGTTTTCTGGTAATACTTATTTTCTTGAGATCAATAACTATTACAGACAAAGACACACATACACGTTGCAGTAATTTCCGTCAAACTTTGAACATGTACATGTCAGTGTGTGGGAGTCTGTTAATGACTTTGAATCAGAATGTGCTGAAGCAGAGACACATCTTAAACATGTGGGACGGCTGCACTCGAGGACCAGGGTTCCCCGGCCCTGTTGTATGGACATGGAGATGTCAGATAGAGACAGGCAGCCTGCTGGACGTGGTGTCCTGCTTTTCCTTTGCTGGTTTCCTGACCCTTAGACTGGCAGCAGCTGTGACTCCATCCTGGCAACGCCATCATAGATCTGGGACGGCTGCCACAGGGTCCCAAACCAATCTGGACATACTGTCTTCCAAATCACTCCAGAGGCGTCCAACAGTAAAACCTGATGTTCTGTCATCTCTTTAACATGTGAATTCTTGTGACTCCACAAAGTACCAAAACGCAGACAAAAACATACAGCTCAAACTCAAAAGTGCACTTTGATTAACAGTGACTTTGTGTGATACACATAGAAATGAGAAAAGTTGCAAACATCTCTTGGCTTTCAAGTAAAGTTTACATATATCACCGCCATAGTACAATAATTTCAGCTTGATCTGCAGCTTCAGTTGACATTTGTCCTGTTTCACACAGAGGTGTCGCTGCTACAGTTGTGGAGCTCTGTCTCCCTCTTGTGGACTACTTGGGTATTACACGTGAGTTTCAATGGGACACTGCACTGAAGTCCAGAGATAAAACATCTTTTCATGGAGGCATGTCATCATTCAATTGATCATGAACACTGATGTGTATTACAGAAAACTGTGTTCTCTTTATTTTTCTCAATGCAAAAGGGAAAAAATAGGAGAGCGAGAGAGAGAGAAAAAGAGAGGGAGCGCTTGTCAATTATATTTTTGTTTTATTAATGATTTATGAAATACTCAGTTTCATGATTTTTACATTCATGTAAAGCATGGAAATATGTGTATACAGTATAAACAGTTCCATGCCATAAAAGAGAGAGAAAGTAAAGGACTGACCTGAACCTAATTAATAATCATCAGTTTATCATTAACAAGTCTGTTCATGACACAGACATTTGTATCAGGGTGTGTTGAAGCAGGGAGACATTTAAAACATGCAGGATACAGGATTTCCTGTCTTGACAGCAAAGAAAGTGTTGATCGTGTACGCTCATCAGAGCTCTGCTTCATTCAGTGCTGCAGCTAAAAATGAGGAATTGTAGTGCTATTTTTGCGCTGCAGGGCGTTCTGTTCATTAATGTGCATCTCTTTGAATGAATAAATAAATAAATAACTTAAAAAAAGATGGGTGATTCCTCATCTTGTAAAAAATATTATTTAGTCCGGTATGCCTAATCTTAGATCATTATAACTATCTCCTCTCTTCCGGTTCTGTGCTCCATTTGTCTTGTACCCACCTGTTTCTATGTTTGATAAAATTGTCAGGCAGTGTCATTTATGTCCCAGTTTTCTTGCCATAATGAGACAGCAGATGAGAGAGCTTGAATACAAAGAGCGTATAAAAACAGGATGCTGAGTTTCATCCAGCATGAGCAGCATTTGTTTTTAGTGTAATCAGCTGTTTGAAAAGTTTATTGTTTACTGTCAGGCCGCTGCTTCAGAATGGGTAATGATTTGTCTTGTAGTTCTTGTTGAATGTTTGTAATTTGTGCTCATGTGCAGAGACTTGTTTCTGTTTTACTGAATCTTTGACTGTTTCTGATCTTATGGCCACTTAATCAATCTCATTTCCTGTCTTGACAGCAAAGAAAGTGTTGATCGTGTACGCTCATCAGAGCTCTGCTTCATTCAGTGCTGCAGCTAAAGATGCGGCTGTGGAGGTCTTGACTGCTCAGGGCTGCACAGTAGAGGTATCCGACCTGTATGCCATGAATTTTAAAGCCACTGCTACTGCAGAGGACATCAAAGGTAGATGACAAACCAACAGATGGACTAAAAGGTTGTCTTAATCTTACTATCAGGCCCTAATGAACCCATCCACTATTTCAGGAGATGTGAAGAATGCTGAAAACTTCAGTTATCTGGAGGAGACCAGACTGGCATGTGAGGAAGGGAAGCTGTCAGATGACATCACTAAGGAGCAATCTAAACTGACGGAGGCAGACCTTGTTATCTTCCAGGTAATCTGGGTGTCAGTCATGTCTACCCAATGAAGTAAACCCTGTGTCGTACTAACTAGAACTTCTCTGTCCAGTTCCCCATGTACTGGTTCAGTGTTCCTGCAATCACGAAGGGCTGGATTGATCGTGTGCTCACAAGCGGCTTCGCCTTTTCAAAAGAGAAGCGCTACAGCCAGGGAGTCTTCAAGGTAAGGGTTGAACTGGGGTTTAAATTAGCTTTGGTATCCCTGTGCTGAACTCTACTCCTTGCAGGACAAGAAGGCCATGTTGTCCTTCACCACTGGGTCTCTTGAATCCATGTTCAGCTCAACTGGGATTAATGGAGACATGAACGTCACACTCTGGCCACTGCAGGTACAAATGTGAAATGTTCTGGACTTCCTGCAGATCATCACAAGACTAAACTGCATGTTCATTTCTGTGCAGAATGGGATCCTGCACTACTGTGGCTTCCAGGTTGTGGCCCCTCAGGTCTTCTGGGCTCCTTCTTGTGCTACTCCTGAAGCCCGCGGCTGCATGCTGGAGGGCTGGCGCACACGTCTGCAAGGTCTCCTGGAGGAGAAGCCTCTGTCCTTCATTCCCTTGGACTGCTTTGATGACAAGGCTTTCCAGCTGAAGCCTGAAGTACACAAGGAGCATGACAGCAAGGAGTTTGGGCTGACGGTGGGCATCCACCTGGGCAAACCACTCCCACCCCACAGCCAGATGAAAGCAGGGTGCTGAAGTTGTGATTTAATAAAAGATGATTTTTCTAACTTCAGTAATGGTTTTGAAGCTGTTTGTGGTAAAGCTTGGTGCCCATTGAACCCTAGTTGCCATCTCTCTGGAGTAACTATAGTGTCTAATGGCTGCAAAAGTTTTAACATGAGTAGCCGACTGTGAAATGTCTGAAGTTATATAATGGTGTGATCCAGAAACGAATGCATAATTCAAACTTTAAACTAGACATTGGCAGACAGCTGATACTCAGAATTATTCTCACATGCATAAAGAACTGGCTACTTGGTAAATTGCCTGTATTTTTCAACATTGAGGTACTTCTACTCCCTAGTTGGCAGGAGGAAAATTGCAGTAATTTCAGTTACAAGCATTTACTGAAGTACCTACATGGGTGTGTTAAGAAAATATCAGCACAGATCTTTAAATGAGCTTTAAACGTTGAACGCAACATTGAGACATTTAAGTGGTTTGAGCCCAAGTTTCTAAACGTTTTTCTTACAATCTCTGATCACCGACGTGCACGGTGTATTGAACTCTGTCACAGCGCTGTCGCTGCTATTGTGGAGCTCTGTCTCCCTCTTGTGGAGCATTTGGGTATTACACGTGAGTTTAGATGGGACACTGCACTGACGTCCGGAGATAAAACATCTTTTCATGGAGGCATGTCATCCAATTGATCATGAACAGTGATCTGTATTACAGAAAACTTTTTTTTTTCCATGCAAAAGTCAGAAGAGAAGAGTTTCAATTATGTTTTTAACCCTCCTGTTATGTTCCGGGTCAAATTGACCCGTTTTAAAGTTTGAAGATCTGGGAAAAATAGTTAAGTATTTTTTCAGTATGAAACTTCTTCTGCTTGCCTTAATTAGTGTAATCAACATAATATGAAAATGGTTCATCTCACATATTTACAACCCCCCCCTGCATGTTTATATAACATAGATACTGTTCGGGTCAGTTTGACCCGGCAGTCAATCTGGAGGTAAAAGGGTGTTAGAAATGTCAGACTATTTCTTTCTTTGCAACTGTGAGACATGTTTCACCCCAATCTCTCTCTCTCTCTCTCTCTCTCTCACACCAACACACACACACACACACACCCACACACACACAGGTGCAGGTGTTACAACCATTCATGTTCTCGCGGGAAAAATCCACACACACACACACACACACACGCACACACACACTGGACCCACACTCACTGGACACTCAACAGGGGAGGGGCAAAACATATAAAAGATTCTCTGCATGGGGATCCTACCAACATTACACTGTGTCAGGCAGACATTTACAAAATGAGCAGCAGAAGCAAAAGGTTGACAGTCCAGGATACTCTGGAAGTCATCATTGATCATGACAGTGAAATAGAGGAGGATGTGTCTGAAGATGAAGACTGTCTCGAGCTGAATTCTGATTCTAATGGTTCTGATTTTGAACCAGATGAGGGAATTGCTGTTCCTATTCCTCCAAGCATGACATTCATGTAAAAAAATGGTGAAATACAGTGGTCGTCATCCCCAAATGTGCGTCAGGCAAAACTGTCTGCAGAAAACATAATAAAGACAGTGCCAGGGCCCACTAGGATGGCAGTGACTCGTGTGACTGACATCAAGTCAGCTTTTGAGCTGGTCATGCCAGATTCAATAAAGAAAATAATTCTGGAAATGACCAATCTAGAAGGGAGGCGTGTGTTGGGGGAGAAGTGGAAGGAGCTGGACAAAACACATTTCGATGCGTATTTGGGGGTCCTCATCCTGGCTGGAGTCTATAAGTCGAAGGATGAATCGACAGCCAGTCTTTGGGATGCTGAGACAGGCAGGGCTATATTTCGAGCGACAATGTCTCTGGAGACTTTTCACATTTTCTCCAGAGTAATCCGATTTGATAATCGAGAGACAAGGGCTGGTAGACGGGAGAGAGACAAGCTGGCAGCTATTAGGACAGTGTGGGACAAGTGGGTAGAGCAACTTCCACTACTCTATAACCCAGGCCCTAATATCACAGTGGAAGAAAGGCTGGTGGCATTCAGAGGTCGCTGCCCATTTAGGCAATACATGCCTTCCAAATCAGCTAAATATGGCATCAAAATCTGTGCAGCATGTGATGCAAACTATTGGGTTTTATATGTTGGTCTTTCAAAAGTTATAAAGTGGTGAAACATTAAAAAAAAAGTTTAAACATGTATTTTTTATGAAAAACGAGTGAATCATATCATAATTGGACCATTACCTGTCAGAGGTAAGGAACACCATTGCACTAAATATTAATAGAATAGTTAGTAATGGAGTTAGTAATGACATATTAACAATGTTTGTTTGGATTTTTTTGGTTTCTGACATCTTTTGGGTATTTAAACATGCACTGGGTCAAATTGACCCGGGAACAGTATTGCTGTACCTGAGAAACGAACATAACAGGAGGGTTAAATGATTTATTAAACACTCATTGTGAATCATGGAAATACATGTATACAGTATAAACAGTTCAATGCAATATCAGAAGTAAAAAAAGGAGCAGAATTATTTAGGAACGCTTTGAAATAAGTCAGGCCATCTGCAGTAAGAAATCCTAAGATGTCCAGGTAGAGTTGATCTGTCCTGTGATTGTCATTTGGTCTGAAAGGGGAATGTGTCTGATCACTGTTGCGCAAAACATATATTTGACTCCAAATAAATACAGCATTTAGAACAACATAAATATTGGACAGAGCAGGTGTTACAACCACACTGGACAAAATGAGAATCATCAGTGCTGAAACTTACCTTTATGACCATGATGACGACAGAAAAGATGATGGTGGTGAAGAACAAGAGGAGGAAAGTAAAAGCCATGTACCAAATTTGCATCACTGTGTCTTGGCTCACATCTACATGCATGATGTCATCAAAGAAATTACAGTGCTCCAGCGTGTCTGTGAAAGAAGACAAATTAAATCTGTTATTTGAGAGAAAAAAAATCAAACTGACTCATTCTGGTAAAATATTAATTGAATAAAGGGTAAGAAAGAAAAATGAGGATGAAAAGTACCTGGATTAGAAAAATGGAGGGACAGGGTGGTGTTTTCATGTGTCACCCTGCAGGTGAGGAGCACCCTGGGTAGGGAGTCAACCTGGGACAGATGAAGGTGGCTTTGGATGCTGAACTTTCCATCCGGGCCTCTGTGGGGCTCACTAACGTTGTAGCTCCACAGCTCTGTGGTTTCATCACGAAACCAGGTGATATTAATGGATGCAGGGCTGAAGCCAGAGACCAGACACACAAGTTCATCAGAACCCCGAAGCAAGATGGCTGAAGGTTTGCTGTGGATCACTGAGGCTGGAGAAACAGTCAGGGAAGGATGACATTATTGACAAAAAGGCAATGGAGCAATAACTAATATGAACAGTGAACATTTACTGTGACCTCACCAAACACAGGATTTATACTGGTTTTAAGTGCTGTGTCAGATGATTCATGTCTGACAACACAAGTATAAGTTGAGTTTTTGTCCTCAGTTTGGGATACGTTTAGTCTGCTGCTCATTGAGTAAGATCTTCTCCCTGGGTCTTTCCATGGATCAATGTTCATGTAACGAGAGGATGGGAGTCTGTGAGCGTTCTCCTCCCAATCTACCATGATGTTGGAGGGGAAAAATCCAGAAACTAAGCAAGCCAGCATGAGGTTGTCAGACGTAGACAGTTCAGCAACAGTTGGTTGCACAATCCTCACAGTTGGAGGAGACAGGTCTTGAAAAATACCAGAAGAAGAAAACAGTCAATAAGGGTTCATATGTGTTAGATTTTTCTGTTGGAGTCATAACAGAGAAGAATATTGTTGTTACCATGGATAATGTTTCTGATGATACCTGCACTTTTGCTGATGTGCTCCTCGTAGCCCTGGTTGGAACATCGGTGTTTCCCCTCACAAGATACTGGTTTATCCGCGAGCCAATCCTTCGCTGAAACTTGGAGGAAGCTGCGCAAAGTCTCAGTCCCATTTCTGTGAGCCACAGGTTGCTCCGTATGGACATCGGGGGATGAATATTTGTCACCACCGACTTTCCAGGTGACAGAGAAATGACTGAGCCGAGGACCAACCAGAAGACAGGTAACGTTCACCGGTCCCTTGTTGTGAAGCTGCTCCAGTGGTGGAGCCTGAACATAAACACCAACTACCTGAGACCAAGCTGGAGTCACTGAAACAAGAGCATCAGGTTAGACGCTTAAAACTACAAAACTCAACTCACAATTATGAGAAAAGTGTCCAACATCTGTAAAATATGATTTAAAAGAGTATAATTGTGTTTATTCTTGATAAAAGGTTACATGTGTATGGGTTACGTCCAGTACTCGAGTTGTAAAAAAAAAAAATCAGGGGGGATGGTGGATTTTATCATATGGGGACAGATAATTTGTGCTGATTACAAATAATATAATATATTACAAATAATAGCAGTGACCAAAACACCTGCAGAAATACTGCAGGAATGACATAGCAGCAGTTAAATGCAGCCTTCTGTAAGCTTTAAATATCCACTGGGCTTACATCAAATACATCAAAACACAAAAATAAAAAACACTTTTCTGAACTTATCAATATGACTCTGTCCTTCACAGAATAAGTAAAATGGATCACTGCAAAAACTCAAAATCCTAACAAGAATATTTGTCTTATTTCTAGTTAAAATGTCTCATTTTAGTAAAAAAAATCTCATTAGACTTAAAACAAGACTGATCACTGGAAAAAACAACAATTTTCACCTGTTTCAAGTAGATTTTCACTTGAAATAAGTAGAAAAATCTGCCAGTGGAACAAGATTTTTTTGCTTGTAATAAGAAGATAAATCTTGTCCCACTGGCAGATTTTTCTACTTATTTCAAGTGAAAATTTTCTTGAAACAGGTGAAAATTGTCAAATAAGTTATTTTTCCGGTGTTATTTTTCTGGTGATGACTCTAAATGTTGAAATAGCAGTAAAACCACATTCATTGATGAAATGACATAAGGGATGGAAAGGGGGGATGGCAGTTTTACAGGGGGGGATGATTTTGACTGTTTTTATTTCAGGGGGGATGCCATCCCCCCTCATCCCCCCTCATCCCCCCTCAACTCCAGTACTGGTTACGTCACAGTTTACCTGAGCAGAAGCTGATGTTCCTTCTGACGGTTTTATTCAGAGAACTGTCAGACACCTCGCATGTGAAGTCCTTCCCTGTTTCCCACTCTTTCTGAGGAACATTCACTTCACTGGTAACAGTCACACGTCCATTTGTATCCATGGAGGTCTTGTTAGTAGATGAAGATATCGGTTTTAACTCAGTAAACCATTTAATTTGAGGGTTGAAGCCCCATCCTGAACACAAGACTTTCTGTTGTTGTGACTCTTCTCTGGGAGCCAGAAGAAGTTCCACTGATGGTTCCACTAGATATAACATTGAAAAAGAAAAAAACATAAATGATTCGTTTAGCAAATTATCCATTATCAATCATCTGGTTACTGACAATAATAAAAAACAATCTCACCAAAAATGTTGTTGATGGAGTTAGACACAAAAGGTTTGCTGGAGAAACCTTGGTTCACTTTGCAGGTGAAACTCATGTCCCTGGTCCAGTTTTGTGGAGGCACAGAGAACCGTGTACTGACTGAATGGAGGTCCGAGGCTTCAGGAAGATCAACATAATGCTTGTGAGAAACATCAGCTCCTTTGGCCTGAAATGTGACGTAGAGGTCGTGTGAGGAGGGCTTTGTGATGTCACACTGGAGCACAGCAACGTCTCCCTTCAGCAGGTCTGGGAGAGATCTCCTGATCTCCACCAGTGGAGCTGGACCTGCAGGACCTGGACCATGACAGCACCATGTAAAATGTACATTTTCATGTGCAAACAGTGTTATTTAAAAGTTTGGGCATCCATTCACACATGTGTTCTTTCCAGATTAATTAAAGCGATCCAAACTGAAAAATGTACACATAATAACAACATTTTTGGACCTTTCCACTCTCTGCAATATGATAGTTTGCAAACTTTGATCTTCTTACCTGAAACCTTTACCGTTTTTTTAACAGTGAAGCAGCGATGTTGAGCTTTACAAGTTAGCAGCTTCAGGTTTTTCCAGGTCCTCGATGGGACCTTCAGTTCACTGATTAAAACAGATGTGTTTGTGACTTGCTTCACTTGGTGGTTGGATGGAGGTTTCTCATCCATCAGCCAGCTCAGGTCGGCATCAAACACACTGCTGATGGAACATTTAGCATTCACATCAGTATTTGTCATGACTGTCTTGAAGCTGGGAATCTCCACATGGATGGAAGGAGGGCCACTTCCATGGACTGCAGGAAACATGGATCAGTCCTCACATAGTAATCCAACTTATTCAATCAGTACAAAATCTGTCATTAAAAAACTACTTGTTTTGGACATTATGTCTAATCTAATATTTGCTGTGAACATTTAATTTCCCAAACTTACTCTGACAAATGTTTGTTGTCTTTGTATATTCAGTGTCTTTGTGAATGGACTTGCAGGTAAAGTCTGAGCCTTTAGCCCACTCTGACATGTCCGGCTCCATCTCAGTGGTCAGACTGTAGGTTTTCTCTTCTCCCTCCACGCACTCCAGATTCCTGTCCTTGGGTTTAATGTGTGACAGACGCCGGTTGTTCTGTTGCCACTCCACACTCAGTTCTTTAGGAAAATAGCCGCTTAGGGTGCAGATGAGTCTGACTTGTGAGACCCCGAATTCACCTTCCCATACAGGATACAAGGTGATGTTTGGAGCGACGACCCGCAGCTCTGTGACAGAAAAGAGATGACAGGTCTTTACATGTTTCCTGCTTTGACTGTTTGAAAAACACAACCTGATTTGATTTCATTCATACGTACCTTCAGATTCTGGTTGGTAACCAGTTGACATGAGTCTTAATTCTAAGTGTAGTGTGTTTGTTTTCGGGTAGATGGCAGAGTTGTGGTTTTACAGAGTTTGGTTTTGTAGACGTGCAGAAATGGATCTGAAAGTCTGTTGCACAGATGTTGAGCTTGACAAGAGTGATCAGGTTGTACAGAGAGGAAGCTTTGTGTAACACCCAGGTCCAAAAAGGAACCAAATACAGAAGTGAAACCACACAAAGAGCAGCAGAGCATTGCAGACAGCAGGTGTGAGGTGCGGTTATGCCAGTAAAAGAAACAGAGAGCACATTTAAATATCTCACGTTTGTTTACATAAACCATCAGATGGACTTCTTCTCATGACTTTGCCAAAGGTTTTAATTACAAGTCTAGTAATTATAGAGCGAAAAGGTAACCGACTGTGAGATCTCCTGATTAACACACCCAGGTGAACATGGTCCGTTGATTCCAGATGTGGTAGGATGAACAAAGTATCATGAAACATAAGATACAAACTGTTAAACGGCCTGATGAGTTTTATGTATTATTTAAAACTATAACAAATATGAACAGTTTCAAAGTCATGTAAGAGATTAAAAAATGGGAGAATACATGAATTGGTATCTTCACTCAAACATTTATTTAAAAAAGGATAAAAGCTTTTGGAATTACACTGAAAGAGAAATAACATTTGTGATTACTTACATGACTGAATGAAAATATAAGAAAAGTTTTGAAAAAGACAAAAAAAAAATGTTTTAATTTCTTTCTGTGTTCTCGTATTTCATTTGATCTGAAATGAGATAAAAAGAAAAAAGAGACTGATAAATGTCCATGACAAAAATCAAAGTCTATGTGTCGCTGCTGAAGAGTCTGAATTGAACACTTGATCAGAGTTTGAACATCACAGGTACAACATCGTTTCTTCTCAAACTAGAATTAAATCTCATCATAGAAAATAGAAAAACCTTTCAGCTTGTTTGTGTTGTACCTTTCGGCAGTTATGTATCTGATAACTTCATTCACCTTCAAAAACATTTGTACGTACGGAAGTAAAACCTGCAGAAAATATTTATTTCTCCTGCAATCGTCCAGACGCATGAAATAAAGTTTCACATTAATCCAGTTGGACTTTAGTCAAGAGTTAACTAGAATCATTTGCAGCTGTGAGACTACACAACCAGCACCGCTCACAGTAGACCACACACAACCTGACAATAAATGTACATACTGGAAAATAATGTGCAATATCACTCTCTGCAACGTGCAATTATGTAAATATCCATCTGTTATTTTTGTATATACTATTATTTCTTATTATTTCTTTTTCTTCTTATTATTATTATTGTACATACCAGTTTACTGTCTATAGTGTGTTATTATTACTGTATTTGTTATCACTATTTCTATTAATGCCTCTTGTTTTTTGCACTATCCCCCTTTGCTGCTGTGAACTGCAAATTTCCCCTCTGTGGGACTATTAAAGGATTATCTTATCTTATCTTATCTTAAAAGTCCTTAAGACGTTTTATTCCTGTGTTAACCTATTTTAAACAAAAACACCCTTTTTATGATTTTCATTACATTTATTGAAGGGCTTTTAATGTTTCTTTTTCCTGTACATGAATCACTGATGTTTGAAATGTTGCTGCTGAAATTACTTTTGACTTTTATTAACATGTAAGATGTAAAAATGTCAGTATTGAAATTAGTTTTGGTCTTAGTTTGTAAAAGCAGCTTTAGTGGCACAAACATTGAATATTGTCTCATATTTACTGAGAAGGTTTGCTAAATTTATTTAATGATGTCATTTAATTGTTATATAGCTTATAGCTTATTATGGTATGTCGAGTGATAAGAAGTATCCTAAACTAACTTAATTAACTCAGGTAGTGTAATATGATCAGATCTATGTCATTAACATATTTATTTTGTGCTCTTTTATATTTTTACTCAATTATATTTCTGATGCAGGTGGTACCACATTTTATTTAGTTACAAAAATATACAACAATAACTGATAAGCTTTTGTAATATAACTAGTTTTAGACTCGCACTTCTAGTATTTTGAGATGATATTCTTTTCAATGCAGTTCAGTTTTTTTTAACATCTAACCGAGTATTTCCACGCTCCTGTCTCACAAATGAAGTGAAAGATTTCCTTTGTGACACTTTTTAGTTACATTTTCATTTTTTTCTTGTTTAAATCAGTCAGAAATCTGTCCCTGCATTAAAATCTAGATGATTACCTTGAGAGCAGTGGTTCCAACAGTGAACACCAAAGTGATGAGGAAGAGGAGGATGAAGGTGATGGCGGTCTTTGCCATGTTATCTTGCTCGGCCTCCATGGCCTCGTTCCAGTGGCAGCTGCTTTCAGTCAGGAGCTCTGCTGTGGCTGCACAGTAATCAATAATAATGATGATTATATCTATTAAAATCCACATTTTTGGACACAGTGGTCAACATTTCTTTGAGGTTCCTGCAGGAGGTCATTGTGTTCTTGGACCTCACAGGTGAATATCTGTAATTAAATCAGTCAGTCTGTCGTCTGCAAGTGTCCTATGAACGTGAACAGTTTGGACCGTCTTTCTTTGATGACTCTTATATTCTTTATAGTCATTAACTTGGTCCTGTAATGATCCTGACTTGCTCTGAGAAAATCCATCATTAGTCTGGTTGCTACGACTTGGTTTGTGAGTGACTGAGAAACACAGACCCCAAGATGAAATAATGATGATAATAATAATTTTCCTTGTTTGGAGTGCAAGAGCGAGTAGAGAAACAAAGGCACACAAGGACAAGTCACACAAGCTGTGTTAGCACTCTTTCTGCAAATAACAATGAGAAAACTAGATTTATTTAATTATATTGCTGCCTTAAGTTAGTGCAGAGGTGGTATTCTTGTGAGTAAAACGTTAAATAAAAACTTTTATATCAGAACCCTACAGTTGTGTAAAACTTATATTTACGCCAAATATGACTTGGACTGGACTGTGACTGCACACTTCAAATCCACATTTAGCTCCAAATATTAGTTAAGTAAAGACATGAAGTGCAAGCAACAAATATGAACAGAACTTTTTTTTATTTATTTTCAATATGCATCAAAACACACAAACACAATGTCAATAAACACAATATCACAAGCAACAGACACTGAACCAAAAAAAAGAAAAGAGGACACAGCGACACACAACGACATCTACTACGCCTTGCACTTGTCAGGGATGCTTATGTCCAGGTTGACCAGGTTGGTTTTATCAGATGTTCTGTATCCAATGGATCTGACGATGGATTTAGTTGAGTTAGCGATGGATTCGTGGTAAACAACACAGCTGTACACCACATCAGTCTGTCTCCACTGATCCAGGCTGAGGGTTAACTGGCTGTAAGCGGAGTAAGATCCGGTGTTCTCTACAGCGTTTGTGGTACTGAACTTGTATTTGGAGTCTGCTTCCTCGTCATCAACAAACCAAGACACGAAAATGTTCTGAGGGAAGAAGTCTTTCACGTAGCAAGTCAGGGTCACCACGTCTTTTCTAGTGTGTTCTACTGGAGGCAACATAAACACTGAAGGACGCTGAGCAGCTCCTCCTGAAACCACAAGACAACAATTAGACTGTGTGATGGATGCAAATACCAGGAAACCCAGAACAGACTGGTGCTACAAGAAAAAAGCAAATAAAGTATCTAAATAACTCCCATCATGGCGTGAAAAAATCATTCAAATCCTAAATTACTTTTAGTTTTTTTGTTGCTGTTGTTATTGTTTTGTTGAAAGTGGATCCAAATGTTCTTACCGTTACTTCTCTGATAGCGGGTCTTCAGCGGGTCAATCCAGTCCTTGTGTTCAACAACGCAGTAGCGCGTGACTCCCTGGTGCCATTCATCATATGTGATGTCAAGAACGTGCTCAAAGCTTTTTCTTGTGGTTACAACCTTTACGGTACCGGCCAGTACATCATGTTCATCCTCCCACCAAATGTTTTCCACAGTTCCCTTTTTGACCTTGATTTGACATGTAAGCTGTCCCTTTTGTTTTACAAATAAGTCTTCAGCTTTGGGGGCGATGATGTTTACATCCACATCTGCTATACGACATCCTGCATCTGAGGGGAAATAAATAAAAAGCTGTTGAACAGAAGTCTTTACAAAAATATTATAATCTTAAGCTTCTTTTTTTTTTTTTTTTACAGAAAAATGAACTTTGTACTCACCACCGGGACCGAGACTGCTTGAATCCTTGTAGGTCTCATTTGCTGTCCTTTCTGAACCAGTTTTTCCCCATTTCCCCTCAAACACGCATGTAAATGTCACACCTTCACTCAACTCACTGGGTTTCACTATGAGCAAACTTGCTGAACTGTACAGCATCGTTCCGTTTGTGTCCTTTCTTTCCCCAGACAATGAACTGATCTCGTCTATTTTGCTGGTGACTTCGCTGCCGTCTTTCCTCCAACTGATCTCATATTTTTTGGGTGAAAAATCTTTGGCAAAGCAGAAGAAGGAAGCCTCATCTTTGTCATGATCAATGAAGGAACCCGTTGTAAGAGTTGGTAACTCATAAACCACGTCTGAAAAACAAACACACACACAAATATATGTTTGCAGAAGCAAGCAATAATATATTTATATATATGCAGAAGCCTAGGAAAATGCTGCCATCATCATTTAATCAAGATTTACCAGATTATTATTGGTTAAAACAATATAATCAAGTTAATAAATCTTATCTAACTTGAATAAATATAACCACATCACGATGATGCCCTTTAAAGGAAAACTTGTTTCTCTTCTTAACAAAGTGTTCATACTAATCCAGAGGAAACTATACAGGACTGTCTCAGAAAATTAGAATATTGTGATAAAGTTCTTTATTTTCTGTAATGCAATTAAAAAAACTAAAATGTCATACATTCTGGATTCATTAAAAAACAACTGAAATATTGCAAGCCTTTTATTATTTTAATATTGCTGATTATGGTTTACAGTTTAAGATTAAGATTCCCAGAATATTCAAATTTTTTGAGATAGGATATTTGAGTTTTCTTAAGTTGTAAGCCATGATCAGCAATATTAAAATAATAAAAGGCTTGCAATATTTCAAATGATTTGTAATGAATCCAGAATGTAAGACATTTTTGCATTACAGAAAATAAAAGGACTTTATCACAATATTCTAATTTTCTGAGACGGTCCTGTATATTCATTTTTATATCACATAGAGCCGAGCTTTAACACTCACTTCTGCATATACATCGAATGGCAAGCAAACACAGATTTGAAGTGAATGTTAATGATGTTAATTATAGACAGAGTGAAAACAGAGACAGAAAGAAGGACAATTATTCAGATCGATGGAAAGAAACGGACCACGCCACTGCAGTCCAGGACAGGTGAATAAGACATTTGGTACATTAGTGAAGATGGAAAAAGGACGAGACTAAATATGAACATAATAAAATTACACATCTGCCCCATTTAAACCCTCTTTTTTTTAAATTGCGGTTTGGTGGAACTTTTCCCCCAAAATTTAATCCAATTATTTCTCTCTGTGATGTTCATTTCAATTAATTTTGCAAAAGTGCAGTAAACTCTGACTCAAACAATAGTTCTCACAAAACCCACAAAATCGATGTCCTAGTGGGAACTGCACTGTAGCTATGGAGGTTTTATTATACTTATTGATTATTAGTAGCAATTTTAGTAATTAGTCACTGTCTACTTATTTTTATAAGGAGTAAATGTGACTTCATGCAGCTCATTGCTTCTTTTGTTGGCTATAAAATTATTAAATTCATTAAATCTTTCAATTAAGAAACAGTTAATCAAAAAAATAATCAAAATGGTTATACACACACATATGTATATATACATATATATATAGATCAGCTGCATCGTGTTTATACTACAAAATGCCTAAATTTAATTGTCATAAGTACAGTTACAAGTTACTACAGTACTGTGGCTGTTAAGAGGGATTTCATAACACTATTATTAAAAAGAAAAAATAATAATATTTAAGAAAATTCATTTTTGAGTAGTTACGTACAAAAATGTGAATTTGTACTTTTAAATTGAAATTAAATACTAAAAAGCAATGATTAATGACTTAGCAAAAGACTTACTTGGCTGTACAACAGTCCCTTGGACGTTCCCTGCAGCATGAGTTGCAACACATTGGAAAGGTTTCCTTGCGTCCCAGTCCTGTCTGCTCACATGGACTTGACTTATTCCAATATAAGCGCTGTTTTTCTGTACTGAAGGGTACTGGATGAAGTCTGTCAAAGACGTCCCGGCCTGGTTCCATGAGAAGGTCACTGAGGACGGCGTGAAATCGGTGGCAAGACAGCCGAGGGTGACTTTCTGTCCTCCTCCAGAGCCACATGGCATCAGAGGAAAGACCGTCGGTTTTGTGGGAGTTGCTGAAACAGGAGAAACACATGTAAAATGGAAATTAAAACAAATTCAATGTTTTATGTTATATACTCATAATTTTTCTCAAATAACTGAGGTGAAGTTACTGCTTTGATGCAATGATTTAATAAAGACCAGCATAAACCAAAAACTGAGGAATGTTGAAGGTTTCAAAGTCCCTCTGTGAATGAAAATTGCTGCTTTCCCATTTGATTTAGTAATTTGTCATATTAATATTAACCTCCCTCAATAGTCTTTAAAAAATTTTTTTAACCGTTTAACTAAAAGTGGAATTCCTCTTCAGAGCACCATTCGAACAGTAGTTTGTCATATTTTAAAAATATTAATAAATAACTATCCATCAACTGAGTTACTGGCATAATTATACTACAAATGTTCTGCATTTGTGTTACCAGATGAAACGATATCTTACCTGATGAAACAGTCACCATTGTACCTTTTCCCCAGTAGTCAAAAGCAACGTAACACAGTGATGAATCTACTTAACTCTGAGTATAAAAAGTCTGTTCCACTAACAGTGAACACAAAACTCATTAAAAATTAAAAATGAATCTCACTTTCTCATGAAATTCATTCAAATTGGCCAAATCATGTAGATTTTAATGTTTTAAACAATGTTGCATTTGAGAAAATTGGATTTTGTCAGTAGAAACGCTGTAAGAACATTTCACTTTGAGACCTTATAAGATAATAACCTACACTTTAACATAAAAGGGACATTTAAAAGTATAAAACAATCCAACTGTTAACTTTAAATAGTATAAATCTTACCTGATGACACCGTTACCATCGTGCCTTTTCCCCAGTAGTCGAAAGCCCAGTTATCACAGTAGAAATAGTCTATTCACACTCCAAACAAAAACTTCTACCATTAGGTCCTGTTGTTTCCTTTATGTAGTTAGCTTTTAAAAGTCTTTAATTTAAGATTAATTAAAAACAGAATTATTATTAAACTGAATTCAATGATATCAGGTTCTTATTGTTATTTGTACACATTTTTGTCAAGTGACAAAAATCTGATGGTCGCTGACTGATAGTTGTGGCAACGTGAAAACAAAAAATCATAGATTTCAAGTTTATTTTTTAATTGAGAAATAATGACGTTTTCCTACCGACAGTGAACATGGTGCCTTTTCCCCAGTAGTCAAAAGCGTCGTCACAGTAAAACAAACCATGAATTACACGAAACTAAAACCTGATCACAGTTTAATAGTTTCCATCTCAATCTTTTATGATAGTATGTAATCTATAAAATCTAATATTCAGTATATTTCCATTGCATCTTAGAATTCAACAATAAGATTATTAAATTGACGAGATTTCATAAACAACGTTAAGACATTACAATAACAGATTTGTTGTACAGTTTTCAGAAATTAATGACCTGAATGGCATCAACTGTATTTCCCCAAAACAGATAAATTGCTGTTTTTAAGGCAAAATCTTCACATTAAAGGAAAAAAAAATAGTTTGACTTACCTGAAGTGACTGTAACCGTTGTGCCTTTCCCCCAGTAGTCAAAAGCGTAATCACAGTGTTGCATCTCAACATATCCATCATACAAAAACTTCCCAAAGACTCGGTTGATGCCACTGAGGTCTAAATGTTCTACACTGAACATTACAATATGATATTTATTACCTTCATATTATTAAATTGAAATAAAGAGCTGTCTCGACCTGCTGTGACGGTTACCACTGTTCATTTTCTTGAGTTGTCAAAAGCACAGTCACAATGTTATATGTGAGAATATTTAATACACTAAACAATGTTTTTTAAGATGTCATTGATGCATCTAAAGTCTAAATCAAACAGTGTAAAATTCTGGACCAAAAACAAAAAGCTCTGTTTTTTACCTGTTGTGACAGTGACCACCGTTCCTTTTCCCCAGTAGTCAAAGTAGCCATCACAGTGACACGTTTCTATAGTACTATAGTACAAAAACGTCTCACACACTTGTTTTAATTCACTAAATGATCTGACTTTACAGGAAATACCAGAACATGCCCAAAAAGTGTCTGGAGATTTCATATAGTTTAGATCCTAGTTGTGTAATTAATGAAACTAATGTAAATATGATTATAAATCATAGAAAAGTATTGAATTGTTTCAACTACATGTATATCAGGTTTTTACTTACCAGAAGTTACTGTGACTTGTGTTCCTTTCCCCCAGTAGTCAAAGGAGCCGTAGTACACAGTGATGTATGTCAGTTGACTTCATGTACAAATACTTGGTTTTAATTAAAGAAAAAAAAGTCCTTCAGGGTTACTTATGAGGCCATTCCTTCTCTACAGTTTTTGGGGATTCTCCCTTGAGATATTTGTTTCCTGTGGTTTGAATGAAATAAAGTTACATCTGTTTGCCAACAGTCAGCATAAACTTCCTCTTTGTCAGACAGACCATTGTCGGCTCCATGTCCAACACTTCACACATCACATACACCATTTTAATGTATTGATGATAATATATATTAAAGTTTACACTCTGAAATGAATAAATTATATTTTTTTTAATATAGCCATCTGATCTGTCATGAAGATTTCACTCAACCAAACTGCAAAAAACTACAAGTGGCTTTTTAACGTTTTGGTTCATTAGGTCTGTTTTACAGTGCAGAGAGATTAGCAGCAGAGTGACATGAGCTCTCTTGGGTTGGTTGAAGACCAGACATGCTGCTGCATCTGGATCATCTGCAGAGGTTTAACTGAGCAGCAGGAAGGCCGACCAACAAGGAATGAACCCTCGAGCACCCTGCAGAGGGTGTAGAGCTGGTCCAGTGTTCCAGGGCCGGGACGGAAAACTCCATTGTTCCTCCTGAATCGGACGTTCAACTATCGGCCGTATTCTCCTCTCCAGTACCCTGGCGTAGACTTTCCCGGGGAGGCTGAGAAGTGTGATCCCCCTATAGTTGGAACACACTCTCTGGTCCACCTTTTTAAACAGAGGGACCACCACCCCGGTTTGCCACCACAGCGGCACCGTCCCCTTCCTCCATGCAATGCCGCAGAGGCGTGTCAACCAAGACAGCCCTACGACATCCAGAGACTTGAGGTACTCGGGGCAAATCTCATCCACCCCCAGTGCCACTGAGGAGCTTACGAACCACCTTAGTGACCTCGGCTTGGGTGATGGATGAGCACGTCCCCGAGTCCTTACCCTCTCAGTCGGGTTGAGGAGATCCTCGAAGTATTCCTTCCACTGTCCGACGATGTCCCCAGTCGAGGTCAACAACTCCCCACACGCACCGTAAATGGTGCCAGCAGAGTACTGCTTCCCCCTTCTGAGGCGCCGAACGGTCCGCCAGAATTTCCTCGAGGCCAACCGAAAGTCTTCCTCCATGGCCTCCCCGAACTCCTCCCAGACCCGAGTTTTTGCCTCCAGGACTGCCCGAGTTGCGGTTTGCTTGTCCTGCCGGTACCTATCTACTGTGTCAGGAGTCCCACAGGCTAACATGGCCCGGTAGGACTCCTTCTTCAGTTTGACGACATCCTTTACTTCCGGTGTCCACCACCGGGTTCTAGGATTGCCGCCACGACAGGCACCGGAGACCTTGCGTCCACAACTTCGAGCTGCGACAACAATGGAGGCAGAGAACATGGTCAACTCGGACTCAATGTCCCCAGCCTCCGCCGGGATCTGAGAGAAGTTCTCTCGGAGGTGAGAGTTGAAAACGTCCCTGACAGAGGGCTCAGCCAGACGTTGCCAACAGACCCTCACAATCCGTTTGGGTCTGCGCGGTCAGTCCAACGTCCTCCTCCGCTAGCGCATCCAACTCACCACCAGGTGGTGATCAGTTGACAGCTCAGCCCCTCTCTTCACCCGAGTGTCCAAGACATGCGGCCGAAGGTCAGATGAAACGTCAACAAAGTCGATCATTGACCTCCGGCCTCGGGTGTCCTGGTGCCACGTGCACTGATGGACACCCTTATGTTTGAACATGGTGTTCGTTATGGACAAACACCATGTCCACAAGTCCAACAACAAAGCACCACTCGGGTTCAGATCGCGGAGGCCGTTCCTCCCAATCACGCTTCTCCAGGTATCACTGTCATTGCCATCGTGAGCGTTGAAGTCCCCCAGTAGAACAATGGAGTCCCCAGTTGGAGCACTATCCAGTACTCCTCCCAGAGAGCCCAAGAAGGCCGGGTACTCCATACTGCTGTTCGGCCCGTAGGCACAAACAACAGTGAGAGACCTTTTCCCGACCCGAAGCGTCCCTCTCGTTCACCGGGGTAAACTCCAACACATGGCGACTGAGCTGAGGGGCTAAACAAGCCCACACCAGCTCACCACCTCTCACCCTGAAGCAACTCCAGAGTAGTGGAGGGTCCAGCCCCTTTCAAGGAGCTGGTTACAGAGCCCAAGCTATGTGTGGAGGTGAGCCCGACTATCTCTAGCCGGTATCTCTCAACCTCCCGCACAAGCTCCGGCTCCTTCCCCACCAGCGAGGTGATATTCCATGTCCCCACTGCGAGGGTTTTGGTCCAGGGATTGGGTCGTCGAGGCACCCCGCCACGACTGCTACCCAGACCACATGGCACTGGGCCTACGGGAAGGCGAAGGTCCTTGATTTTTTGTTAACCATGATGAGCTTAGGTTTATTCATTCCAACAATATTTTTGTAATGGTTAGAAATGTAGAACTACATCATAAATACCTGAAGGTGTTCTGGCTTAATCCATACTTATTATATCTGGTGAAGTTTTCCGGTGTCAGTAAGCTTCGAAGCTGCACCTCCAACTGTGTAGCAGGACTCCAGCTCCGGCTCTTTAACTCTCGGTCCTCGAGGGCCGCTGTCCTGCATGTGTCATTTGAATCAGGTGTGTTAGAGTTGGGAAGCATGTAAGACCTGCAGGACAGACGTCCTTGAGCACAGGAGCTGAGGAGCCCTGCTGTATAGAAAAGGAAAACATCAGTGAATGCTGTAGTGGTTACTATAACTACCCTTCAACATGTTCTTAGCATATTTTGCATAATTGTTTTAGGAATATAGTGACACGTAAAACTGTCAACAAACAAACACATGCACTAATATATCTACTAAAAGAGGGATCTTCAAGTCCGGTTCCTTGAGGCCCGCTGTCCTGCATGTTTTAGATACTTCCCAGCTCCAACACACCTGATTCCAATTAAGTCATCGTTAGCACTTTATCAAGGTCTATTAATGACAGTCATTTGTATCAGGGTGTGTTAAAACCAGGGAAACATCTAAAACATGCAGGACAGCTGACCTCAAGAACTGGAATTGGAGACCTCTGTAATACAGTAAAGTATGGCAGGAGATCTCATGCACGTCTGGGATGTAAAATCCATCATGTCTACTTGGCCGCTGTATTTGAATCACAGTGCAGCAAAGGAATGCACATGATCAGGAATACTTTTGAGGATAATACCTCAAAAGAACAATTATTTGAGTTCTTACAAAGGTATTTAATGATCTCACGTGTTAAACCATCAGAGGGAACAACCCTTTTTAGTGCTGTGAAATGGTTTAAATCCGTGAATTTGAATCATGTGATATTTATGTACTGTAGGTGTGTGAGTGTCTAGGATGTTGAGTTTCTCATCAGTTTCTTTTTTTTTGTGAGGGGTGTGAGTGGAGATCCATGCAAATTATTACAGTTTACACACTTTTAAGAAAATGTGCTTATGTTTTTTGTCACATGTTGATAAAATATGGTACATACTGAATGGATAACAATAACTTCCATGTTCATAACTTACAAGTTCACCTCCGGCCTGCTTTGGTGAGAGCTGCTGTCATTGTCAGTCTGTTCATGAGTTTAGTTTTCAGTCTAAAGTTCCAGTTTGTCGTCTGGATGCGGAAGCACCTGCTGTGGTGAAGATTGTTTCCTGTATGTTACATAAATATTAGCCAGTAGTTGATAACCACAAGTTCAAATATGTGCACAGGCTGTACAGACTTTTTCATGTCCAAACTTTTACTTTTTGAAACTGTCTTTCTCGTTTGTGAGTGACTCACATTTAAAACATACTTTCATAAACACAAAATCACTGTCACGTGCAGCAGACAGAAATGCTATGCAGGTGAAAGTAATTTTGCTTATAAATAAACATAAAATCAACAGTGTTGTGACAAAAATATCAGTTTTATTTATGACGCAGTTAAAAAAGAGAAAAAAAGGTAGGTCACTGAAAAGTTTGTGGAAGATTAGAGCTCAGAGTTTATTGTAGCCTCCAGGGTCAGCTGACTGTCTGTTTGTGCTAAAATGCTGCTAAGAATCATAATGAAGCTCACAGTCACTGCAAGAGACTGAGGCCCCTTTTACACGTAGCAAAAACAGTGGTGTTTTCATGCGTTTTGGCTGTTCGTTTACACGAAAACGAAGCTCAAAGTCAGCAAAAACTATCATTTCTGAAAACTCCAGCCAAAGTGGAGATTTGCAAAAACTCCGTCTTCACGTTTGCTTGTAAAAGGAGAGATACGTCCATTTAGGCTTCAGAACGTCACATTATGCGACAGAAACGACACCAGCATCATGTGTGCGACCTGCGTTTACAATTTGTTTTGCCACGTCAATGTTTCCTTGTATTGTACTTGTTTTATATTCTAAAGTCACACCTAAAAGTAACTCCACTTCTCTGTCACTCCAAACGAAAGATTCTCGTTCATCTTGGAAGTAACTGGAAGTTACTCGTGTCATTTGTTGACGTTTTTTTCCAGGAATCCGATTGGCTAGCATGACTTTATGCTTCTCGTTACACTGCCCCCTGTAGGTTTGGCTGCTCATAGCACCTTAACAATGTATTTATGCGGGTTCGTGTAAATGATGGTATTTTTCAAAGCGTAGAGGGGGAAATATCAGTTTTTGTAAATACCTGGCTATGTGTAAACGTGGCCTAAGTCAGCCACCATCACTGTCATCAGGTCATTTCTCACCTCTGACCTCTCATCTTATCATTGGTCAGATCAGTTGGTAAATATGTAAAATATCCATGTCTTACTCAGTAGTCTCAGTAGTTTTATTGACTTTGTTAGAATGAATGATATCACTTCTCATAGATGGCTACTTAACTGATTAAAAAAGTTAGTACCACAAACCTCTTGGCGCCTGAGGGCCGTGAAGATTTTTTTAAAGACACTTCTCTTTACATCACAGAGTTTTGTTGAAGACAGTGATATGTTTTTCACTGTCGTCGTCGTCGTCGTCATCATCTTACACTGCTTTTATTCACTGAGACAATGAGGTTTTGTCTTTAATGTATTACAGTATAAATGACAATCCACTATTGTCATTTCTACTGTAGTTCAGTACCTCATATAAACTTCACACTGGGTACTGAACATGACATACTTGCTGTTATTGTAATTTTATTTCACATTTTAAGAAGTACAAAACTGAGGTAGTACTCACATGTCATCAAATTCTACTAAACTACATTTAGTGATTGCCTTAATTTTTGTGAAAAAGAAGAAAAATAGTGTTACATGCCCTCCAATATTAAGGCAAATATAATATATAATTTACTGTATACCGAATCCTTGTGATTTGTTGAAATGATGGGATGTTTTTCTTGAGGTATGTTGGTTTTATGCTTCATCCGAGTTCAGGACAGGTTTTTGTAATGGCATTTATCACCGTGGTTCCCACCCCACACAGTGACACATGTCATTACAAAAACCTTGTCACATGTCGTCTACGAGTCCACAGGTCTCCGGCAAAGCTTTCTCTCCAATAAGGTTGAAGGTTTTGTTTATATCTGTAAAATATCATCAATTTCAGTTCCTGATGAAATTATGAAGTAAACGCTATTTCTATTTTTTTATCTTTTGTGCTATTTTCAACATGAATTAAAAAAAAAGAAACAAATAAAGAAGAAAAGATTAAATATAGTGGGACAATTTTGTAAATTTTTTAAATAATACTTTTTGTAAATGTACATCTTTTTTTACCTTATGTTAATTTTACGATGTGAAGATGTAGGTCTGCAGTTATTATCAGTTGGTGTTATTTTTGTAACAGGACGTGTCACTGTGGCCGCTAGTGGTTCAGCCTCTTACTAAAACTTCAGTGTTTAACAATACAACACATATAATATACTTCTTCTTGTTCTAGCGTAACATTGGTCCTTTACCACTTTTAGATTAGGATAGATAGGTTTTGCAGTAATAATTATCATGACATGTGTTTCCCAGATTTTTAAAAGTAACAGTGGACTTCTTTCATTTGTTCTTTGTCCTTCACTTTAGTTGAGGACAGGTTTTTGTATCGTCTTTTTTCACTGGGTTCCATCCTCCACAGTGAAAAACACTCATTCAAAAACCTGAACATGAACTACAGTTTTAATTTTTTTAGTGCCGAGTGCATAAAACAAGACAAAACAAAAGCAATAAAACAATGCAGACTAGAAATATTAACAGATTCTGACTCCAAAGGGTTAAATATGCAGGAATGTATGATTATATTAATTTACAACATCCGATCTTTACTGTAAGTAACATATATTCACTTCTGAACTTATGTTCCACCATGTCATTCAGGGTGGAATAAATAAATAAAAACAATTTTTGGCATTTAATTTTGCACGTTTGCTTCATTCAAAATCTCGTCTTTCTTCTTTGTCTAAAATAACCTTTTTAAACCTCTAAAACCTTTCAGTGATCTCTTTTTCTTTTACCACAGTGAGGCTTATTTCCAGTTCACTGCAGAACAGGTTTTTGTATTACCATATATCACTGTGGTAGCTGCCATGGTACACTGTGATAAACCCTCCTACAAAAACCTTCGTCTGAACATCTCACCAAACTGTCAGTGTTTTTGTACTCAGACTCCATCAGGAACTTTTCACTTTACTCTACACACATATTCTTTTCTTGCAACACATCTCAAAATAGCAACATATAAGAGTTTGTGTGTGATAAAACATTTGTTTTCTTTATATATTAAATGCTTTATGTTGCTTGACGCCCCGTCAGTCATCCTTTTGTCACTTGAATTTAACAAAACTGCTCCAAAAGCATATCCGTCAAATCCACTGTCAAGAAACTCACAACTCATTTTTGATTGTTTACAATAAATTATGTTTAATAAATTATTCATTTTATTTCTTGTCAAATAAATGGCTGCTATATTAACTCATTAGTTGGCTAATACTTAGTTCAGTTCAGCTTTATTTTTATATCATCAAATCAACAAATGTCATCTCAAGACTAAAATTAAACTAATTTGAAATTAGTCCAATTAATGAAAACCCAATCAAAACACCAATATTAATTATAACCTAGATAAGGAAACCAACAGGTTGAACAAAGACTGTAATAGATAATCGAGTGGTCATACTTTTATTTAGTTTTATACATTTACAGTTGCAAGAGGTTTTTGTCACAGGATTTATCACTGTGGTAGTTATTGTACACTGTGATACATCCTGATACAAAAACTCCACCCAGCACCCTGACTTTAATGCTGCACTTGAGCTTTTATGTAGCGTTGTATCCCAATGACAGCTTTTTAAAATGTAATATTTTTTTTTTAATTGAATATATATAAATACATACATAAAATTATATACTGTATATATCCTTTGATTTATTTCAAACTTTACTTTTTCCAACATAACAATGGGGGAGAGTCAGTTTGTTGTTGTGAGGTTTTTGTATGGGTGTGTATCATTGTGCCCCCCCATTCCATCACCATGAAAAACTCCAGTACAAAAACCAAATGCACTATTGCACGCTGGATATATACCGCCTTCAGGTAAGAAAAACATGATTTCAATCGGTTGTCTCTCAGGAAATTAGCACATGGGATGAATATTTATTACAAATGAATTGAACATTTAATTTGGTAATAGTATGAATGATTTCTTCTTCATCTGCCATATGTTACTAACATTATTATTATTGTAGTAGTTGTTATTGTTCACACATAATAATAATGATAAACCTTCAAGAAAGGCTCACTGTGTGTATAATGGGATAAAACTTCTGGTGGTTTGTCAGAATTTTCTTTGAAGTGTTAGAGTTGCAGAATTTTACGGGTTAGTTTGTTGGATTTTCAGGATATTTTAAATCTGGATCAGAGAAGAGGAGTATTGGCAGGATGAGGAGAATTATTACTTATTTAGTTTAAATCACTGTGAAAGTTTTTATTTATATCTGGTTGATGATTCAGTTATGAAATTAATGGAGATGATATATATGATATAAAAATCCTGCTTAATTTACATTTTTTTTGTGGTGTTTTTTTTCTAAAATTGTATTTCTAAATACATTTATGAAATGCTCTAAATAGAGATTGTAGGGCATTATTATGTAAAGATTTTAACTAATACATGTGAACTTACTTGCATTTAGTGTGTGACCCAGGTCAGACTTCTTTTTCCCATCTTGATTATTTTAACAATTAACCATTATTTAAAAAAGACAAAGATTTTGGCAGAAATTATTATCAAAGACATTGTAATATTGTATTAATACATTTGATTTGATTTGATTTTTATTTTGTACATGTAAAAGAAAACAATTAAAGAGAAGATAAAAAAAACAAAACAAAGCAAACAAAAAAAACAAAGAATTTCATACTTTAACACTTAATATCTTATTTACATGTGCAAAAAGGAGTAGGAAGAAGTGCAAACTTATTTAATCCTACCCCCATTCACTAATCATTTATTAACACTTATTTATAATAACTAACTATACTATAATTATACTCACACACTGTACTCACACACTTACCTATACATACACATAATTGAGTATTTCTATATATTCTATCTATCTACACACATGCCCATATAAATATTTATATAAATATACTCATTTACACCATACTATCTCTATATTAACTCCATCTTCTCTATATCTATATATATCTACTTACACACATACCTGTATACATACACATACACCCATATATATATATATATATATATATATATATATATATATATATATATATATATATATATATATATATATATACCTATATATATATATATATATATATATATATATATATACACATGCATGCATACATACACATATAATTAGGTGCCAATTTCTGTTCATAAATACAAACAAATCTACCCATTCACCCAATAGTGTTTATATGCAGGCCTTCCTCTTTGTACCTTGTGAAAATCATGTTTTTATATTTGTTTTTAAACTGGTTAATGTTTGGACATTGTTTTAATTCTGAATCCATTCTGTTCCATAGTTTAATTCCACTGACTGATATAGAACATCTTTTCATTGTTGTTCGTGTTCTACGAGTCCTAATTTAGAGAACCCCTTAAATTATACCTCTCTGTCATAAAACATTTCCTGTAAGTGAGATGATAATACAGTAAGTTGTTCCTAGCTTTATACATGAATTGTGCAGTTTGGAATTCCACTATGTCAAAAAATGTGATTATTTTAGAATTGCAGAATAATTAATTGGTGTTTTCACGAAAACCAGCATTATGAATTATTATGGCTCTTTTCTGCAGTATGAATAGTGTTTGCAGTGAACTTTTATATGTATTTCCCCAAACCTCTAAACAGTAACTTAGATAAGGCAAAACCAGGGAACAGAACAGAATGTGGAGTGATTTATTATCCAGGAATTGTGCTCTGGCTAGAACTGAGATGCCTCTAGATATTTAGTTGTGGATGTGTTTAATATGAGATTTCCAGCAAATCCTGTCATCAATAATTACCCCAAGAAATGTTGTTTCATGTACTTTTTCAATGTTTACACCCTCAATCTGTACCTGTGCTTGATTGTTTTTATTGTTTCCAAATACCATAACTATACTGAGAGGATAACCTTTTGACAAATTTGATAGAAAACAAATCGGGCAATATTTTGTAATTTATGAAACTTGACAACCTTTCAGAATAATTAGCCAGAAATAATTACTCATTTGTTGAGCTTTCCTGTTTTCATGATCTACTGTAAATGCGACGTCACACTGTCACGACAAAAACAAGACTTTGCTGCCCTCTATGGGTAAAAAGTGAATCTACAAAACATTGTCAAATAAAGCGTTGAGCTGGTTTTTATTCAACAATATTCTTCAATGTTTCTGTGAGCTTTCAGTACCTATGTACATCTTTAATCATCCATCCATTTTCTACACCTGCTTTATCCTGTACAGGGTGACGGGGTCTGCTGGATCCTATCCCAGCTATTTACAGGTGAGAGTCAGGGGTTCATCCTGGACAGGTCACCAGTCCATCACAGGGCCACATATACAGACAAACAACCAGACATACTCACACTAATAGCGGAGCAGATAAGTCACATAATCGTGCATTTGGTGATACAAGCATGAAAATTGGCATGAGCAGTCTCCATGGGTCACTTGAAAAGAAAATTGGTCGGGCCATTTGAAATTTCAAGTTGGCAGCCATTTTTCAAGATGGCCGCCACCTTGGTCGATCAATTAAGTGACGTAATTGTTTGGTTGGTGATATAGGCATGAAAATTGGCATGAGCAGTCTCCATGGGTCACTTGACAAGAAAATTGTCCGGGCCACTAGAAATTTCAAGTTGGCGGCCATTTTTCAAGATGGCCGCCACCTTGGTCGATCAATTAAGTGATGTAATTGTTTGGTTGGTGATATAGGCATGAAAATTGGCATGAGCAGTCTCCATGAGTCACTTATCAAGAAAATGCTACCAGCCACTTGATGGCAGCCATTTTTCAAGATGGCCACCACCTTAGTGGAGCAGTTAAGTGATGAAGAGTTGGTTATACAAGCATGAGAATTGGCATGAGCGGTCTCATTGTTCCCTTGACAAGAAACTGCTCACAGCCAATTGGGATTTCAAGATGGCGGACATTTTTTCAAGATGGCCGCCACCTTATTGGAGCATTTAGGCAAATACAAGCATGGAAACTGCCGTGAGCCGCCACTGGATCCTCAAAAGATCAATTTGCCCATATACATTTTTTCTCAGTAAAGAGGACTTAGAGTCATTATTTTTTAAGTTTTGGATGATGCCAAAACAATTTTATGCCATGAAAAAAACCTCTAACACTGAGGCATAAAAGTACATTTGTGTTGATTTGGTGATTACGGGTAAATTAGAATAGAGATTAGACAATTGCAAAACTAAGTGCAAAGATGGTGCAGCAACCCATAGGCACTCGAGAGACCGTGAAACTCCATTTGTGTGACAGACTCACAAGGGGGAACCCAAGAGCGAGACAGTGGTGGAGTGAAGAATGAATTTATTTAAGGGAAGGGGAAAAAGGGGGTCCGGTTAGGGCAGAGGTGGTTGCTGGCACGGGGAATGGCTGGCGTGGGGAGGAGAGGACGATGGAGGGCTGAGTGGAAGCCAGGGGTAGCTTGGAGCTGGAGGGGGGCTGGGAGAACAGGCTGGTTGGAGCTGGCAGATGATAATGGTCCTGGGGAACAGCAGAAAAAAGCAGTCAGTAAACAAGCTCAAAGAACAGCAAGAATTTCAACTAAGGTTTTCACTGGGATCGGCCTGAAGTGCGCACCACGGAGGTTTGACAACAATCTGGCGAGGAGTGGTGGAAAAGCCAGTGTAGATATACTGCAGTGGTGAGGCTCCTTTTAAGAAATGAGACTCTCTAGCGCCACCCTTCACCACGACGGCCGTTGGGGGTACTGCAGCCAACAGTGAAGCCGGCACGGGAGAACGGGGAGAACGCACATGCAGCGTCATGTGACGTCACATCCGCAGCCCAGCGCGGGAAAATCGGGACCGAATTGCAGCACATTTTGCAGCACACAGCCTGTTCAAGGCAACGGAGAGATACACTAGAGGGCTCATTCTTTTGGGTTTGGAACGCTTCATCTGACATTATTACTAGAAAACTTAAAATGTATACAGATTTTTTTCATAAATCCTGCCTCAATCCGGCCTCAAGCTCCTTTAAAAAATCCCAAAATATCTGTACCGTTTCTGATTGGGTGGGCACTGCGCATAATTTTTAGACATAACAATGAACGCATACCGCAAAAGTTGTGTCTCGCGGAGGAACCCGACGTCCCAGCAAAATGAGAAGAGAAAAAAGAGTTGTTCCGAACAGTACAGCACAATGATAAAAACGAAATCACATTATGGGCGATTTTTATTATTTCACTTTAGTTTATAATTCATCTTCATTGTGGCATCATATAACACTGTTTTAGTCATTTTTGTGCACTTTTCGGCTCATTATATTGTATTTTTCTACATATTTGGGAAGACGAGGTTGCGCCAACATTGTATGACGTCAGGTTTGTTTACATCAGGGGCCGCTGTTATTGGTCCAGCGCGATCACGTGAAGCGTCCGAAGCGTCCGAAGCGCTCCTCGACACAGGCGCCGCTGGAAATAGTCCCGCTATTAAAATAACGATCTTGAAAATACTTCCCAAAAATCCGAGTTCAAACTTTTATCCTATGCTTAACATAAATAGCTCTTTTTTTTAAAGTGAAAAGAATTTACACGCAGGAGGTGGGAACGAGATGAAACGAAAAGGTGGGTGACCTGACGGCCTACAGCAGACAGCGCACACACTGAAGGCTGATTTATGGTTCCGCGTTACACCAACGCAGAGCCTACGGCGCAGGGTACGCGACGACCCGCACCGTAGGTGGAAATGCGGTCTTTTTTTTGCTATTAAAACATGATTTGTAATTTGAATTTGCAACACTTAAACTACAAATAGTAGTTTTTGACGTGACATCAGAGATTGCGCATGCTCTCTGTGAAAGGATGAGGCAAATCGGGTCGCAGCACTGCTTCAACTGTGCGATGCCTTCACGAGGAGCGACCAGGATTTCAAACATGCTTGATTTTCTTGCGACCTCACGATTTGTGATCGGGAGCTCGTCGTGAGGTGTTAATCTCTCGTCGTTACCCCACGTACACTGCACGAGGCACGAGCAACGATTGGGTCAAAATCGGGCCCGATCAAAAAAAAGCCGCACGACTGGAAAATCGGCTCAAAACGAGCCGATAATCGCACAGTGTCTGCCCGGCTTAAGTGAACGACGCAAACGCAGTTCAAACAGCAGGTGTATCCGCTCCTTTAATCTGATTGGTTTACGAGTAAATCGTCCCCCATGTGGGGTGCGCTCTTATGATTACGAAATTTCGTGTATAAAGTCGAAATTTCGTGAATAAAGTCGGAATTTTGAGAATAAAGTTGAAATGCATTTCGACTTTTTTCTCGAAATTGTACTTCGACATTAATCTCGACATTTCCACTTTTTTCTCGACATGTCCACTTTTTTCTCGAAATCGTGCTTCAACATTAATCTCGACATTTCGATTTTTTTCTCGACATTTTGACTTTTTTCTCGAAGTCCATAATGAAAAAAAAATCTTCCTCCTCTAAAATATTATTTTTGTTTTTCTCCTGCCTGGCCCTAATACTCTTCCGTAGGAGAGGAGATCACTGCTCTGCTTTTCTTGTGATCTCGGTAAAGAAAACAGCACGATCGGAGATGGTTTGTCTGGCCGTTAAACCAGAGCTGTCGGGAGACTGGAGAGCTCCAAGTCCTGCCGATGCAGCAACTGATGATGAGAAACAGCGGAGATATTTATGTATTACAGGTGTCTTTCAGGAGAACGAGCCTGTCGACGCGTCAAATGACGGGGAGAATATACTTGCTGTTTAGAATGCGACCTGCAGTTCTCGCTCTGGCCGCGAGTGGTGCTGGTCCAGTTCAGACACCAGCTGACCACAAGTGACCGGACGCGGAGGTCGGAAACAAGCAGCTTGTATCCTCACATTTATGATGTGACATTGCCACCACACAGAGACAAACGTGTCAAAACAGCAGGGGCAGATCAACACATTCCCGGTGCAGATAGAGTCGTGCTCATGGGAAGATGATGGTGATGGTGCTGGTGGGGAGTTTTGTCCACCGATCATCAATCATCTGAGCTGGATACAGAGGTTCTTCAGTTATCAGTCGACCGACACGACTTTGCTCCAGATATTTCGGTAAATTAATCTCCTGAAGACATGCCTGTGCCCGCTCCACCTGGCTGCTGCAGTTCGTCCCTGTCAGGTAGAAGGATGACGGCCAACTCTCTGCTGCGTCTGTCTGGTTCTGAGCTGAATCAGCGGGACAATCCCATGTTGTCAAACCAAACGGAGCAAATACGGAAATATCTCCGCTGTTTCTCATCATCAGTTGCTGCATCGGCAGGACTAAGAACTCTCCAGTCTCCTGACGGCTCTGGTTGAACGGCCCGACAAACTTTCTCCGACCGCACTGTTTTCTTTGCCGAGATCCCAAGAAAAGTAGAGCAGTGATCTCCTCTCCATCCCGTGTTGCTGTCTTGTTTATTTATCTTTATTCCACCAACTCGAAATATTGAATCACTTTTCTAAGCAAACGGCGTGATCGCAGTTCAAACAGCAGGTGTATCCGGCCCTTTAATCTGATTGGTTTATGAGTAAATCGTCCCCCACGTGGGGTGCACTCTTATGATTGTCTGAAACAAAGAAAGACATCTGACTGGTTGCAGATCCGTCTGTGTTAAAAAAAAACGTATTTGTGGATGGAGTCAAGTCAGGGGAGTCTCAAAAGTCACACGCAAATCCAGCGCAGCTCACAGACAAAAAAAAAGTTTGTAAATCAGGTTATATTGTGTGCGCATCAAAAATACATTTGTGTATCTTGCCCTACGCACGTGTGAATTGTTCTCTGCATTTGTGAATTTTGTCCTGTGCATTTATGAAACGGTGTGTGCATTTGCAAATTATGAGACTGTTATATTTCCATACTTGTGGATCTTTGTGGAACATTTCTGTGGATCTTTGTCCTCTTATCTGTCCTTAACTCAGTGTGTGTCTTTCTCAGTCCTCTGGCTGCAGGTTGGATGTCTCATATTCATCATGTTGTTGTTTTCTCTGCTGATTTCTGTTCATCCTTTCAACTGCTGCCATATCCTTGTGCAGTTCCATCATTTGTTACCTGACCATCAATTCAAGTAGTCTTTTGTAGATTATTTTATCCAGTTCAAGTTGCAATAAATTAGGGTTTCAATTATTTGTATTATTTCTTCTTTCTCAAAGGTAAGTTTAGATTAATTTAAAGTTGTGCCATCAAATTTGTCAAGCAGAAATGAAAAAAAGCAAATCTTGTTCAATTAAATGTGATGCAATTTAGAAATTTGGCTTGGCTACATGGTTAAAAAAAGAGAGGGAGGAAAAAGATGAATCTAAGGATATTAAAAGCATCAAAGTCCTAAATGATGATGAAAAAAAAAGAGGAAGTAGTTTTTGTTTGAGTCTCCTGCTTTTTTCTCTCACTGTGTCTCTCTGGCGCAGTAATACACAGCTGTGTCCTCAGTCCTCAGACTGTTCATCTGGAGATAAACTTTACTGCTGGAGTCATCTCTGGAGATGGTGAATCGATCCTTCACGGACTGAGAGTAATAGAAATGAGAACTTCCAGTCTGTACAAAAGCAATCCACTCCAGTCCTTTTCCAGGAGCCTGTCTGATCCAGTTCATGTGATAATTGCTGAATGTGAATCCAGAGGCTGTACAGGTCAGTCTGTGGGAGTCTCCAGGTCTTTTAACCACTGGTTCAGACTCTATCAGAGTCTGGCCATCAACACCTGTCAAGACTAAAAAGAAATACATCTCATTCATTACTTTGTTACAACAAATGAAACATTTTAACATCAAGATCACTGACAGTCTTCACCTGCCCAGCAGATAGTTACAAGCAGCAGTCCTGTCCTGTAATCCATCATGTTAAACTGGAGTTTCACTGTAATCTGTCCTCTTGCAGTCACTTAAGTAGAGGAAAACGTCTGAGATTTACATCGACTCCTCCTCACATCAAGGATGCAGTTTCATCAGACTTGAACTGTTATGGAAATGAACTCATTTTAATGTGCTATTAAAATCAGCACTGATGCAAAGAGGAAAGTATTTCCCCTATTTAATTATTACATCTAAATGTATTCATATTTCAATCAGGTAAAACCATAAAGTTTATTTGGATGAAGCTTCATTGTTAGTGATACTTCTACATGGAGGAACATAGAGTTAGAGAAATTAAAAGGACCTGATACAATTACAGCATTTGATGGCTGAGGATAAAAATAGTTTTACTTTTTAATTAATTACATTACAAATATAGCTGAACAAATATTTCACAGTGTTGCAACCATAAGATTTTGAGTCTGTTCTTTAATATAATCAACATTTTTCTTCCCGTCTTGGACACATGGATGAAGATACAATATTTCTGAGTGACAATTTCTGGTCAGCAGACATTTTTTGTTCCATGTGATCCAGAAGTGAGATGTACTGTAGCCAGTGAAGATTTTAACAAAGTAAACTAAAGGTTAAAACTGTTCAAAATGTTTTGAGAGTATTTGAAAAAAACCCAACTCAAATGAGGTCAAAATTGAACAGTTTCATCTCCTCAGTCAGAACAGACTGCAGACGTCTACTGCTCAGTTCAACAGCATGTTGAGGTGCGAGGGCTCCTCCTGTGGTGGATTCATGTGTTCAGGCTCTGAGGTTTTTGTTCAGGTCTGCTGATGTTTGTGTCACTGTGACTCTGGCACAGAAATACACAGCAGAGTCTTCAGGCTGCATGTTCTGTCCATTCAGAGTCACTGTTTTACTGGAAGTGTCCAAGTCAATACTGAACTTGGTTTTCAGTGAATCTTTGTAGTAAGAGTCTCCAGTATATTTCATCCCGATCCATTCCAGTCCTTTCCCTGCTGGTTGTCGGATCCAAGCTGTGTAGTAGCCACTGAGAGCATAAGAGACCTGACAGCTGATGGTCAGACGATGACCTGGCTGCACAGTCACAGAGACCGGCTGAGTCAGCTGTTCACACTTCACACCTGGGGAGGAAAACATGTTAATTATTGAACAGTGATCAGAGTTGTATGATGATAATGTCAGTGTTTGTGTCTCAGTCAGACTCACAGCATCCAGCAACCAGCAGCAGCAGAGCTACAGAGAACATGTTGGCATTGAAGGTGTTTTGATGGGAACTTCCCTTTTTGTGCTGTTGTCGGCTTTTGATGAACTCTGTCTGCTTTATTTTGCATAAAACACCACCTGTTTTGTATTTTTTAAATAAATGAACTAGCATGTCATTGGTTTTAACTCTTGTGTCGTGGAATACATTTGCAAATATAACACAGACCAATGAAACTGATGAAAATTAGATGGAAAACATTTGAATGTGTCCAAGCTGCATATATTAATTTTATAGGTATTTCTTTAATATGTTGGGATTTGTTGACTCATCTCATCCTAATCCTTTATTAGATATTCTTATTAAAGTACATGTACTAAACACTTCATACCTGGTGTTGGTGGTGGGTCTGTAAATCAGTTTAATTTAGTGTTAAAATCTAAAAGCTATACTCAAGTAAAACTTAAGCATCTTCATGAAAAAGTCACTTAGCTATTGTAAATAAGATACATTTGTAAGTATGTAAATAAATAAGATGGAATGTTTATCACAAATATGTCCTGTACAAAATAAAACTATCAATAAATAAATACTATTGAAATCGGACTGTTTTTATCGTATCACATCACTTTTATTGTCATTCAGGCAGATTTCCTCAGAGATGCACTGCAGAACCAAATGACAATGCAGAGTCACCAATAAAAACATACAGAATTAAACTACCTGAGATACAACAAGTATAAAATACTGGCTGCGATAGTACAGTGAATAAGATAGATAAGTGTAGAACCAAGAAAACAAATAAGCACAATTTTTTTCAGTAGAGCGCGTTCGTCACATACACATTTCAGTCAATGTCTGGAAATCAACTTTCTCCGCATTTTAATCTAGTTTCCTCAATGTTGTGACCTTTTTTTTAAATAATCATCCCTTTATTTACCTGAATGACACCAAATGGGTTTGGCAGAAAACACATAAAGAGTTAAAGTGACTTAAAACCACGATCCACATGTGTTCAGAAGTAAACTGTTAGTATTTGTGTGTATAGTATATGTATTTGTGTTTGTGAATAAAATTCAGTAAATAACAGATCACAGTAAAGGTAGAGGTCTTAAAAAAGTCAAGTAAAGTTATTGTTCATTATTGTTTTTCTTTTGTTTTTTAACCTAGACCCTGGTGACATTGATGGAAAAAGCAGATTTGCATAAATATTTCAAACTTGAGTTTTGCATAAATTATTTTCTGGAAAAAGAAAACAGGAAAACTCTCAGAGCAGACAGACAACAACCAGCAGGCTAAGGAGTTTTTTATCCTGAAGTTGGAGTTGTTTCTCCTGACGCTTTTCACAAAACACAAAATGAGTCAACAGGACAGAAGTTTACTGACTGGAGATTTACATCAGAATACCATGAAGGAAGAGGCTCCTGTTATAGTTTAATGGATAAAAGGTATAGTAATAATGGATATATATATTTTTTTTTTTTAACTTTTACTTCCATATGTGTTCTAAACATCACTTGAGAGCAAATGTGACTTTTTTCCCCAAAATTTTACATTTACAGAAGTAATTTAACAAGATCTGCCTGACAGACACTAAATCAATAACTTTCCCTTGAAGATAATTTTATTGGTAAAATGAAATAAATAAAATGAACAGAATAAATGTATCACACACATCACACACACACATTAGATTTTATATTTTTGGCAATATTTTGTGCTTATATCCTACTTTTTTTTCCTGCTATACACCATAAAAGTAAGTCCAGCTTAATGGATATGTTTCTTCATTTATTTGTTATTTTTATTGACAAACTTCTTTTTCCAGAGACCCCTTGATGAAATGCAAAAAATGTCCTAAGAGTCCATGAAACTGAAATCCTACCAAAAAAGTTTTTGTACAGCTGCTCAACCAGATTCAAACACTGTGTCTCTCGAGCACAATAATAAACAGCAGAGTCTTCAGTCCTCAGACTGTTCATCTGCAGATACAGCTGATGTATGCAATCCACTCCAGTCTTTTTCCAGGAGCCTGTCGGATCCAGTTCATCCCAGCGCTGCTGAATGTGAATCCAGAGGCTGTACAGGTCAGTCTGTGTGAGTCTCCAGGTCTTTTAACCACTGGTTCAGACTCTGTCAGAGTCTGAGCATCAACACCTGAAAAACCATGAAAGACATAACATGCATCACATTACAGTAGTTGCAAAAATGAAGTTTATGAGATTAAGATCAGTGAAAATCTTCACCTGAGCTGTAGATAGTTAAAAGCAGCAGAACTGATCTATAATCCATCATGGTAACCTGAACGTTCACAGTTCTCTGTCATCATCACTGCAGTCACATAAGTACAGGTGGAAGTTTTCACATTTACATTGACTCCTCCTCACAAGAACAACTGAATGTTTAATAACCAAGAGTCATTTCACCAAAGTGTTGTTTACATGTTTCAGTTCAGTTTGTGGAAGACAATCACATCACTGATCATCACTGATCATCAATGATATCAAATATTTTGAAAAAAATCTAAAGCTTCTTATATTTTGATAATAAAGATGGTTATACTAGAAATTAAACTTAAGCTGAATAGTGCATTAGGTGGTTTAATTAAAAATGTATAGCAGATGAACTCATTTCAGATTCATATTTACTTTATACTAAATATTGATGATGTCAGTCAGTTCATTTCTACATAATATAAACAGTTAATTACTTGATTGAAATGCTCTTGAACTCAGTGGTGTGACGGCTCCTCAGGTTGCCTCTGACAGGTTTGTGCAGCAAATATTCTCTCTGAGGGATTTTTGGTCAAACACAAAGTAATAATGATTGTTTAATGGTCACATCAGATTAGGTTAAGATACCACATCTGCTTCTAAACATTTGGATTGTTTTTTTTTATGTATAATTGCAGAGGGAAAATTAACTCTCTAAACATCAAGTCCCAGTTTATTGTGGGTGTTTTAAGCTAAAATATCTTCAGCATTAATGTGTTTACATGAAGTCTCTGATGGTTAATAATGTCATTTTGTTTCTGCTGTTGCAGCATTTACATAGTTTCTTTGTTTTCTAATTTATAATTCTAGTTATTCTGATTTTTAAAACGTTCATTGTCAAACTCCTTTTTATGTTTGCAGTAAAAACCGGTGGTGGTGTGAGGGCTCCTCCTCTGGTGGATTCATGTCACAAGTGTAAAGGCACTGAGAGGTTTTTGTTCAGGTCTGCTGATGTTTGTGTCACTGTGGGTCTCTGGCACAGAAATACACAGCAGAGTCTTCAGGCTGCATGTTCTGTCCATTCAGAGTCACTGTTTGACTGGAAGTGTCCAAGTCAATACTGAACTTAGTTTTCAATGAATCTTTGTAGTTAGAGCCCCCAGTATATTTCCACCCGATCCATTCCAGTCCTTTCCCTGCTGGTTGTCTGATCCAAGCTGTGTAGTAGCTGCCGAGAGAATAAGAGACCTGACAGCTGATGGTCAGACGATGACCTGGCTGCACAGTCACAGAGGCCGGCTGAGTCAGCTGTTCACACTTGACACCTGGGGAGGAAAATGTGTTAAATATATATATATATATATATATATATATATATATATATATATAAAAAGCCATTGTTAAGTGTACGATCAGTTTCTCTGTGAGACTTACAGGATCCTGCAACCAGCAGCAGCAGCAGCAGAGCTAGAGAGAACATGTTGCTACTGAAGGTGATCTGATGTGAGCTTCTCTTCTTTTACCACAACTGAGAGCATGACATCGAGTCTTTATGATGAAACCTGTCATGGGGTTTACTTTGCATAAAATGGCTCTGACAGATAATGACAGAGTCAAACCAAAATTTACATTTAGTTTGATTCTCATCAACATATATTTATCTTCACATCTGACATCTATGGAGGAACAAAAGCTCTATAATAAATAATTACTTCTGAGACTTTATTTCTCTGAATATGTTTGTAATGATGGTTAACTGAAGTACACTTCATGACGGAAAAGCAGAAAGAAAATCTTTGCTGACCTGGACATTACAAGTTTATTTCCAGCATTTGTTCTTCAGTGTAACCTGACCAGCAGAACTGGTGCTCATGATGTGTGTGTGTGTGTGTGTGTGTGTGTGTGTGTGTGTGTGTGTGTGTGTGTGTGTGTGTGTGTGTGTGTGTAGTTTGGTCATTAACACTTTTGCTCACCATTACTCGATAAATTGTAAATATTGACAATAATCTCCGAGCTTAGCACATAATTATCATGTTTTATGTGGTTGTTTTGTTGCTTCTTATCTGATAGTTCGGTCGATAATCATCTTTTTCCAGCAGGGCTGATGGGAGATCTCATCAGAACGTCATGAAGGAGGATCCTGTTAACAGTCTCTTATTATTATTAGTTGAATGCAGTTTCCCAACCCTGGTCCTCGGAGAACCCTGTGTTGCGTGTCTTAAAAATTACTTTTCTATTTTTTTTTTTTTTCATAAAGAAAGAAAGTAAATTATCTTTGGTGACAGATCAGAGAAGAGAATAAAAAACGAATTCATAACATTCACAAGAAACAGAATGAAAAAAGACTAAAATCCTGACTCCAAAAAGCAAAAATGAATACATTTATAGACCTCTGACAAATTTCAGTTTCTGGGCTTTTCAGACAAAATAACAAACAACAGAATTTTCAGTGTTTATATGAAAATCTTTGCCGTTTTGACATGTCGAGTTTTTGAACAGAGTTTCTCCTTTCTGTGTCACTGTGCCCTTCGAGCGCAATAATAAACAGCAGAGTCTTCAGTCCTCAGACTGTTCATCTGCAGATACAGCTGCTGTCTGTTATTGTCTCTGGAGACGGTGAAGCGGCCTTGAAATGACTGAGAGTAGTACCGGTATTGGCTACTGACACCAGCATCAGTTGCAATCCACTCCAGTCCTTTTCCAGGAGCCTGTCTGACCCAAGCAACAGCATAGCTGCTGAGTGAGAATCCAGAGACTGTACAAGTCAGTTTATGGGACTCTCCAGGTCTTTTAACCACTGATTCAGACTCTGTTAATGTCTGACCATCAACACCTGTCAATCGAAAAAAGACAATATCCATAAACAACACATCAACTTTCTGAAGTCAGATTTAATTCAGTCATTTAATATTTTCACCTGTCCAGCAGATCGTTAAAAGCAGCAGTCCTGTCCTGAATCCCATTGTGTCAACGGTGTTTTCACTTCTCTCTGTTGTTCACTGTGCAGTCAGATAAATAGAGACTGGAGATGAGAGGTTTGCATTAACTCCTCCTCATTGAATTAACAGCTCCAGACTGAACCAGGAATTACAGAACATTTATTTAACCACCAAACACAATCATGAGGTTATATGAAGCTGTGAAGTGAAAAATGGAGACAACTCTTCAGTGTGTTTAAATGTGAACCTTTACTTATGATTTTACAACTGAAGATGTCATTGTAAAAGATTTAAGGAAAACATCACAGAAGAAAGGAATTATCTAAATCAAATCACACATGAAAATGTGTATATACACTCACCAGCATACAGTAAATGTCATTATATACACAACAACAACTTTATTTTATGTCTGTTATCTGTTATCACGGGCTGCAGGAATTAAGACCCAAATGCAGCAGACCTGGAAACCACAGGAATATAATGCAAAAGATTAACAAGGAAGATTAGCCACTGGGACTAAAGAACTAAGCAGTAAAACAGTACAAGAACACGACAGAACAAAAGTGGGCTAACAGGGGAAAGACAAAGATGAGAGGATGTAAAGTCACAGGGGCCGAAGAGACACTGATGTGATCAGTGAGATTGGAGGCAACTCAGACAGAACTAAACACATAAAGAAACAGACTTTTAAGCTAAAACGTAGTGTACGTGAGGCAACCAGCATTATAAAAGGATGTAACAAAGGAGGTCTTCGTGATGATGATGGTGATGGAGTTTCTGCACTGTAGTAACTCTGCAGCTTAAAGTCTGCATACATTTGCAAAAACAGGAGGAAACACAGATCTTAATGATTTAATATTAATTGTGTTGTAGTAATTAACATGTAGTTCTGTCTTCCAGCAGTTTCACAGCTGATTGGGTTTTGACTGACATCTGCCTCCAAAGTCAAAGATGTTATATTAATGAATGTGTCTGTGTTAAGATGTGAGTACATGAAGGATGTGGGTGTAATTGTGTCATTCACTCATCTTTCCACATTTTCTACACCAGGGATCCTCAATTCTGGTCCTCGAGGGGCCGGTGACCTGCATGTTTTAGATGTTTCCTGCTTTTACACACCTGATTCTAATTAATGGTCATCATCAGCATGTCATGGAGGTCTGCTCAAGTCTGTTAATGACACAGTGACTTGTATCAGGATTTGTTAAAGCAGGGAAACATCTAAACATGCAGGACACCAGCCCTCAAGGACCAAAATTGAGGATCCCTGATCTAAAACATGCAGGATACAGGACCTCAAGGACTGGAACTGAAGAACCCTGTGATACAGCAACAGACATTAAAATGGCCTTAAACTCTTAGGGCCCGATTTACTAAAGGTTTGCGTGTGTTAAAACGTGTGCAAACTTGACAGCACCCGCAAACCAAAGTGCCAGCTGATCTACTAACAGCGTGCAAAGACGACTGCGTCTCTCAAATGCGCAAAATTGCACACGCAATTCAGTTAGTACTTTTGCCCTGATGAATAATCAATATGGGGCGTACCCGGCAGAAATCCTAAATACTGGGAGGGGAAGATGCAAATTGCTCCATTTACCACGCGCAATGAGATTTACCAAGCCTGAAAGTAATTGCGCGTATTGTGATTGTGTCTGTATTTAATACGTTCGAAAGGAAGGTGCTAATCTGCTGCTGTTATTGTGGCAAGGAGGCGACATCCAAAATCAAAGAATACGCAGAGAGAGAGTCTTTATTCTGCTGCATGCTATTTTAAAAATGGTTGCACAAGTTTTATTAAAGGCCACTTTTTCTTTAGTTCTCCGCCTTATATCTTCTCGTATTGTGCCCCCCTCCACTCGCCCACAAGCAGGCCAAGCCTTTGTGCCAAAATATTGTATTTTATTGATTATTTATCTTATTGAACGTGAAATCATCCTTCGTAAATTACATTTAATTAAAACCCGTTCCCTATTAATCACAAAACACAGGTTAAACATCATGATCAAATCCGCTCCGTCCCGCTGTGTCAGGATCAGCGCAGAGACTGCAGCTTCGCCTGAACCGACGGCGTAGCCGACGGCGTAGTGTCTCGGTGCGGTGTGCGTCGCCGCGTAGCCTACGCCGTCGGTTCTGCGTTGGTGTGACGCGGAACCATAAATCAGCCTTTAGTGTGCGCTCTTCACGCTGTTCTGAACACTTCTCTTCTTTCGGCCATATGATGGTCCCATCTGTCACACATTTACTGTCAGTGTTTGCTATATAATATATAATATTTGCAATAAACTGTGGACATCTGAATAAAAACTTAACTCATAAATAGATTGAATCAAAGCGCTCTCCAGCTCTGTGTCTGATTGTCTTTTTCTCCTCAGATCATGCCGAGCACCGCGGGGTCACGCAAACCCGACCAATTCAATATTAAAATCAAATTCGGTCCTGTGGCCCGTTTTTCTATTTCGTATTTTTGATCTGTGCCTAAAATTGAAATATGAAAAACCAGACGTTTTTCCGTTTTTTGTGTTACCAACTGCATTTATTCTATCGCAGGTTTTCTCCGATATTGCGTTTCTTTTGGTAATGTTTAAATTTCTTTGCTGTAGTTCATGAATGTGTTTATTTGCCTCTTCCACTAATATCTCTAACTCCAACTCTTCAAATTTCATTTTGCGCTTGTGACTTGTGATTGTGCATTCCATCCAGACTCTCCATGGCGCAGAGTTTGCGCTCGCAAACCTTAAGACACGCAACACCTCATTTAAATACAGCTGTTTGCACCTGTTATCAATTGCGCACGCAATCTTAGTTGATCACCCGCAAACCACACGCAAACAGCACGCGCAAACTTTTTCAGTGCACACGCAATTTAGTACTCTATTTACTTTATTTACTTTATTTAGGATCTTAGTAAATCGGGCCCTTAGTTGGGTGAGGGCTCCTCCTCTGGTGGGTTCATGTTACACATTTTCAGGCTCTGAGAGGTTTTTGTTCAGGTCTGCTGATGTTTGTGTCACTGTGGTATCTGGCACAATAATACACAGCAGAGTCTTCAGGCTGCATGTTCTGTCCATTCAGAGTCACCGTGTTGCTGGTAGAGTCTGCAGAAATGCTGAACTTGTTTTTAAGAGACTCTTTGTAGCCTGATGATTATCCAACTTTTGCATATCCAATCCACTCCAGTGCTTTCCCAGCAGGTTGTCTGAGCCAGTTTGTCCAATAGCTGCTCACAGAATAAGAGACCTGACAGCTGATGGTCAGACGATGACCTGGCTGCACAGTCACAGAGGCCGGCTGATTCAGCAGTTCACACTTCACACCTGTAAAAAAAGACAAACACGATTTCTGATCAAATATCTGGTTACATTAAAAATAGTTTATCATTATAAGTCTGAAGTGACTCACATCCCACTACTGACAACAGGAACACAGCTGCAAACATGTTTATGGATGAAACAAACCTCCTGTTCACTCGACTCACACTGTGACATGTTTTTATAGCCGATGGGAGGAACCACAATTTGCATAGACTCAAACAAATGACAATAATGTTTGATACTCTCTAAAATGAAAACTGCAATGAAATGATGATAAAGCAGAGTGAAACACCGACAGGATTAATTCTCTCATCAGAATATCATAACTTTATTTAACACAACCCAAATACAGTATGTTCATGCCACTCTGTGGAATTCAATCAATCAATCAATCAATCAATCAATCTTTATTTCTACAGCACTTTTACCAGATAAAATCACAAAGTGCTTTACAATAAAATGCAGAGTAAACTAAAATTAAATTAGTTAAAACACAGAGACTGAGATGGATGTAAAAATGACAAAAATAAAAGAAATGCATACACAAAAACAATTAAAATGAAAAACAAGTTGCCCCGTCAACTAAAAACTTGCTTAAATAAAAATGTATTCAGCTGTTTTATTAAAAGAGTCAACACTATTGGCCAGAAGCAGAACCGGAGGAAGAGCGTTCCACAGTCGAGGGGCAATGGATTAGAAAGCGTGATCTCCTCTAGTTTTAAAAAGTGTTATTGGGACGGATGAAAGGTTCTGATCTGAGGACTGAAGTGAAAGAGCTGAGGAATAAGGGGGTAAAAGATCACAAATGTATTTGGGGTCAGGGGTCTCCAACCCTGGTCCTCGAGTGGCCCTGCTCTTCAGCACACCTGATTCTGATTAATGGTCCTCATTAGTTCATAATCAAGGTCTGCACAGCTCTGTACACACCTTGAGTCAACACTATTAGATGCAGAAGCTGTTGACAATTGTCCATTAGAATCAAGTGTCCTGATGCAGGGAGACATCTAAAACACGCAGGACGGTGTGCCTCAAGGACCAGAGCTGGGAAACACTGTTTTAGAAAGTTCCTTGCACCAACCCACCAGCTTCTAATTAACACTCATTAACTTGTCATCAAGGTCCCTACAACTCTGTTGATGACGCAGCTACTTGTATCACGGTGTTGCTGAAGCAGGGTAGCATAAGACATGCAGGACAGGGGCCTTCCAGGACCAGGGTTGGGAAAAACTGATTAACAGAAAAGTTTATGTTTGAATCATAGCTGAATGCAGCAGTAAAACCAATAGGTGAGTTTTAGTTTTTAATTCAGTCTAGTCTTGATTGCCATGAATCTACCTTCAGAGATATAAGTAGATACATGAGACAGAAGAGAGAGAAGCTGAACACCCATGACCTTTACTTGTTCTTAAATCTTTGAATGATCTAATATAAGCAGCAGGTTTTTGTACAGCTGCTCAGTCAATTTGAGTCACTGTGGGTGTCGAGCGCAGTAATAAACAGCAGAGTCTTCAGTCCTCAGACTGTTCATCTGCAGATACAGCTGCTGTCTGTTATTGTCTCTGGAGACGGTGAACCGGCCTTGAAATGACTGAGAGTAGTATTTGGTACTGCCAGCATCATTAGTTGCAATCCACTCCAGTCCTTTTCCAGGAGCCTGTCTGACCCATCCCATCCAATAGCTGCTTAGTGAGAATCCAGAGACTGTACAAGTCAGTTTATGGGATTCTCCAGGTCTTTTAACCACTGATTCAGACTCTGTTAATGTCTGACTATCAGCACCTGTCAATGGAAAAGAAAGTAGTCATAAAATATACTTTAACAACTTTATAAATACAGATTCAACTCAGGGTCAGTTAACATTTTCACCTGTCCAGCAGATAGTTAAAAGCAGCAATCCTGTCCTGAATCCCATCGTGTCAAGTGTGTTCTCACTTTTCTCTGGTGTTCACTTTACAGTCAGATAAATAGAGACTGGAGATCTCAGTTTTGCATTGACTCCTCCTCGAAAATCAAACCGGTCCAGACTGAATCAGTGATGCTGCAGCGTCTGATTTACGACCACATAGATTCATGAGTTTATATAAAACCTAAGGGGAAACTAAGGAGGCAACTCTTCCCTGAGTTTATATGTAAAACCTGAATTCTGGTCTAGTTCTGTTCAGAATCTTGTTTACACCTGTACATGTTGATGAAGAAATGTCTTGAAAACAGGGTAAAAAATGTGCATTTTTTAAAGTAAAATTCATTGCTGAAAAATTGTGATTTATCTTCCACCTTTCGATTAACTCAAGTATCTTCACCAACTTTTTACAACTTTTTACAGATTAAAAAAATATGATCTTTCATGTTTCAAGGATCATCAATAAAACGACCTGCTGTTTCTGACTTGTTAGTTTGAGCAGTATGTGGATAACAACTCTGTAACTCCCTCTAGTGGTCAAAAAGGGAACTGCAATAAATGTTGCACTCGAAGTTTTGTAAAAAGTCCTAAAATAAGCAACGTTGTTAGTGGTCTCCACATGTATTTAATCTCTTTGAGTTTTAGAGAGTTTGTTTTTTATGTGGAGCAGATACAACCTCAAATGTGTTTTCTGTGAGTTTACTTGCTCTTGAACTCATGAGCATCAGTGTTTATCTCATTTTAGTTCCTACGGCTGTGGTGGCTGGTGGTTTGTGTGGTCACCTCCCACTCAGAAGGTTCTTGGTTTGGTTTCAATTACCAACGGTGCTGCAATAAGAAAAACAGTTCCTCAATATCTCTCACTCTTGTGTTGTAATCTGGAAAAACCATATTGTGTCAAATTAAAGACGTGTCAAATGTCAGGTTGTTTGTTGTTTTTATTATTTTATCCACAAAATACACATATAATAATTGTTAAAGTGGGAATAAATATCGCTTTTCAGGATATTCGCAGGAGTAGACATTTTATACAAAAATAAAAAAACTAAAAAGCTGTCAACAACAGCCCAAAAAAGAGGAACGTGGGTTTTTGTTCAGCTGCTGAACCAACTTCTATCTCTGTGTATCACGAGCACAGTAATAAACAGCAGAGTCTTCAGTCCTCAGACTGTTCATCTGCAGATACAGCTGCTGTCTGTTATTGTCTCTGGAGACGGTGAACCGGCCTTGAAATGACTGAGAGTAGAATTTGCCAGTACTGAGAGCTTCAATTGCAATCCACTCCAGTCCTTTTCCAGGAGCCTGTCTGACCCAGTGCATCCAATGGCTGCTGAGTGAGAATCCAGAGACTGTACAAGTCAGTTTATGGGACTCTCCAGGTCTTTTAACCACTGATTCAGACTCTGTTAATGTCTGACTATCAGCGCCTGTCAATGGAAAAGAAAGTAATCATAAAATATACTTTAACAACTTTATAAATACGGATTCAACTCAGGGTCAGTTAACATTTTCACCTGTCCAGCAGATAGTTAAAAGCAGCAATCCTGTCCTGAATCCCATCGTGTCAAGTGTGTTCTCACTTTTCTCTGGTGTTCACTTTACAGTCAGATAAATAGAGACTGGAGATCTCAGTTTTGCATTGACTCCTCCTCGAAAAATCAAACCGGTCCAGACTGAATCAGTGATGCTTGTATCTGATTTATGACCTCATAGATTCATGAGTTTATATAAAACCTAAGGGGAAACTAAGGAGGCAACTCTTCCCTGAGTTTATATGTAAAACCTGAATTCTGGTCTAGTTCTGTTCAGAATCTTGTTTACACCTGTAGATGTTGATGAAGAAATGTCTTGAAAACAGAGTAAAAAATGTGCATTTTTTAAGTAAAAATCATTGCTGAAAAATTGTGATTTATCTTCCACCTTTCGATTAACTCAAGTATCTTCACCAACTTTTTACAACTTTTTCCAGATTAAACAAATATGATCTTTCCTGTTTCAAGGATCATCAATAAAACGACCTGCTGTTTCTGACTTGTTAGTTTGAGCAGTATGTGGATAACAACTCTGTAACTCCCTCTAGAGGTCAAAAAGGGAACTGCAATAAATGTTGCACTCAAAATTTTGTAAAAAGTCCTAAAATAAGCAACGTTGTTAGTGGTCTCCACATGTATTTCATCTCTTTGAGTTTTAGAGAGTTTGTTTTTTATGTGGAGCAGATACAACCTCAAATGTGTTTTCTGTGAGTTTACTTGCTCTTGAACTCATGAGCATCAGTGTTTATCTCATTTTAGTTCCTACGGCTGTGGTGGCTGGTGGTTTGTGTGGTCACCTCCCACTCAGAAGGTTCTTGGTTTGGTTTCAATTACCAACAGTGCTGCAATAAGAAAAACAGTTCCTCAATATCTCTCACTCTTATATTGTAATCTGGAAAAACCATATTGTGTCAAATTAAAGACGTGTCAAATGTCAGGTTGTTTGTTGTTTTTATTATTTTATCCATGAAATACACATATAATAATTGTTAAAGTGGGAATAAATAACACTTTTCAGGATATTCGCAGGAGTAGAAATTCAATACAAAAATTAAAAAACTAAAAAGCTGTCAACAACAGCCCAAAAAAGAGGAATGGTGGGTTTTTGTCCAGCTGCTGAACCAACTTCTATCTCTGTGTATCACGAGCACAGTAATAAACAGCAGAGTCTTCAGTCCTCAGACTGTTCATCTGCAGATTCAGCAGCTGTCTGCTGTCGTCTCTGGAGATGGTGAACCGGCCTCGAACTGACTGAGAGTAGAATCTCCTGGAACCACTGCCGCTGTCGTGCCAAGCAATCCACTCCGGACCTTTCCCAGGAGCCTGTCTGATCCAGGCCATGTAGTTGTCTCTCAGCGTCAGTCCAGAAGCTGTACAGGTCAGTGTGTGGGATTCTCCAGGTCTTTTAACCACCGGTCCTGATTCTGTCAAGGTTTGACCACAAACACCTGCAAACAAATACAATGGAGAATTGAATGGCCTTTGTTTTTTCTTTTGTAATTAGGGCCCGAGCACTGAAAGTGCGAGGACCCTATTGTATCTGTGATGTTTATTATTATTATTATTATTATTATTATTATTCTCGCCGTAAATAAATTGCCTTTTTGGAGGCCTTAAAATGCTCCAAAACTCACCAAATTTTGCACACGCTTCCAGAGTCGCGTAAAATTACGTATTTTATGGGCGACAGGCATGGGTCCACAAGAATGGGCTCTATAGCGCCACCTATTTTATGTTTTTTGACGAGCCCCACAATATGGTTTGACTTACAGCAATGACCTTTATGTGAGTATTATATTAGACAAAGAGCTACAAAAAAGTCTTTTGGACCCATGGTCTAAGTTACACAGGAAGTCCGGCATTTTGAACAGAAAATGTCATTTTTCATGAATTCTGATCATTTCTAGGCCTCGTACTTTAACGAACTCCTCCTAGAGATTTTATCGAATTGGCTCACAACTTGGTTTGTACAATCTAGACACATGGCCGACGCTAAATTGCGAAGCTTTTAAGTTTCTGCCAGAGGGCGTGACCGTAGTGATCCGGCGAAGTTTGAGGTCATTTTTAAGCTTCGCCATCAAACATCAATTGGCTGTAATTCAGCAATACATGATTTGATGTTGTTGAAAACGTATGTGCATGATTGTAGGTTGAGCCTGAAGACATCTATGGTGGAATATTCAGGATCGGTTGTAGCGCCACCTGTTGGCACCAGGAATTGTCATGTCTTGTAGTATGCATCTGTGCTCCAAGCGAGATGAGTGTATTGATCTCAAAGTTGGTGAGATAATAGGTAAGACATTGACGATGACTGACAGAGAAAACTGTACGTTCTTATCGAAGGGCGTGGCCGTTTGAGGTAGTAAAATTTCGATGTCTCGCCATGAACATAAAAGTTGTTTTAACTTAAACATAATTGGTCAGAATCAACCCAAAATCAATACATGTAATCAGGCTTCCATTCTGAACAAGTGGATATGACAATCTTGGATGAACTCCATAGCGCCACCTTTTGGTCAGGTATACATTTTTTATCAAATTATGTGCTGTAATGGCTGTTTCGTTCATCCAATGTTAATGAAATCGACACATATGATTGTCAGTATGTTCCTTGTTGACCGTGTCGCGTATCGTGGTCAGAACTTGAAAGGAATTGGCATTTTTATGTCACTCTGTATTTCTGGAAAAATATTAATTAAAAATCAGAGATTTTGTGTAAGGAAAATTAAATGACAGTTTCAGATAGCTTACAACAGGACTAAAAAATCATACACTGGAACATATTATTTTTGAACAACTTCGTCACTCAAAAAATTTAAAAAATGAACTAATAACATAAAAAGCTATGTCTTTGTCACAAAATGTCAAAATTAACATCCGACTTCGTAGATATGTTGTTTACTATAATGAGAAAATATCATGTTAATCCCATAAGTCAAAGATACATGAGTGATTTTTCGTTAATATTTATGTCGAATGAATCATTGCCACCCTGTCTCAGACTGTCACACACGTGAACGCGCAACTGCAGCTCTGAGTTGGGGAAGAAAAAGGGGAGGGGGCGCGCTCCCGCGCGGCTCGCGCAGGGGGACGGGGGGGGCGGGGCGCTTATGCGCGCGCACCTCCTTGTGCATCAGTGTTGGGACCTAGATCCATGGTTGGGACGCCGTTATTTTTGCGGCAACTAATACTCTAACGCATTACTTTTTAAATTCAGTAACGCAGTTATCGTTACCAAAGGTGCGTTACTCCGTTATTTCTGGCTACAGTGAAGCCTTTCTTTGCCCACACGCGGAGACCGGAGGAAACGGAGTGTGTGCTTTCAAAAAAATGACGGTCATGGCGAGACCGCGGTGAAGTTAGTTTTAGGTTGGATATTCGACAGAAATGCCCCCAGAGCGAACGTCTGTCGAATATCCAACATAAAACTAACTTCACCGCGTCATGGAGAGCCGGAGACGGCGAGCTTCGCAACGTGAAGATATTGTCATTACAGTAAATTACTGTAAACTACCATATATGCAGAAACTACCATGATACGTGGCGAAACTACCATATATGCAGACAATGCAACTGCATAGGGGCCCGCGCGTGTCCAGGGTCCGCACGCGCAGGACTTTTTTTTTTTTAAGGTGTGTGTGTTTACGTCATTGTTATGGGCTGCAATATTTGGCGGCGATATTTGCGAAGAGGAAGAGTTGGCGAGTGAGGAGAGGAAAGGAGTGATGAGAGTTGAACAGTTCAATTAATTAATGACTTTGCCCAGCGAGGCCCGGAAAGTCAAACTGTAATGGTAAGTAATGCCCTTTATTATTAATATTTGTTATAGTGATCGTCTATCACTAGTTTGTTTGTGTTTATGCGTGTTTATTATGTTTTTATTTGTGGTGTGCCGCCGTGCCACCAAATTTCAATCTGTGCGCTGTGGGGGCGGACTGGCCATCTGTGTGATCTGGAGAATCACAGGACGGCCGGCGTGTCCGCGTGTACCTATCTACCATGGCCTCAGTGTTAGGGCTCGGCCAGGCGGGGCTTTATAAATATATGGGCTTTATAAATGTATTAAATACATGAGCGCGGAGTCGGCGTGGCGAGAAGCTCCGCGGCGACGAGCATGAGCCGGGCGCGCGCCTGCGGCAGTGAGTCGCGCTGTGAAGCTTGATTTATGGACCGCGTTGGACCGACGCAGAACTACGGCGTAGTTTTTTGCGTACCGCGTACCCTACGGCGTAAGCTCTGCGTCGATTTAACGCAGAACCATAAATCAGCCTTAAACCACACCTGCCAGTCAGTTTATCAGGAGGAGAAGTTAACGAACGGGGCTGCCAGTTGTTCATTGCTCGTTTTGTTAACTCTGTGAGCTTTGTTGGTTTGTTTGTTGGTTTGCTGGTGTTTTTTCCTCTCTGTGATTTTTAAGTTATTTATGAAGAAGTTCTGAGTTTCCTGTGAGGAAGGTTTTTTGTTCCCTGTGGGAGTTTTTCTATGTTTTTCTATTAAACTACGCCTAGTTTTGGCTAAAGTTTAACCTGGTTTGGTGTCGTGTGATTGGGTTCAGAGAGAACATCCATAACACTCGTGTGTACATACGTGTGTAGACGTGTTAAAGAGGTAAAGCCACAGATTTGTTTTCTTTATTGTTGTAATCTGTGCTTTAAATGAATCTGACATTGTTTAATATAAAACAGACTGATTTATTGCTTGTGTAGATGAAAAATACATGAGAACAGGGCCTTGAAAAAATAATAGCATATTAAATCGCAATCGCAATATTGAGGAAAAAAATTGCAATTAGATTATTTTTCAAAAATCGTTCAGCCCTAGTTTTACGTCTCATTTATTCATTCACACACGCACTAATATACTTGGGAAACAGTTTAGGCACCAAATATAATATATTTAATTTTCTCAGATGGCAAAAATAAGAACTTTATTGATCCCACATAGGAGTAATTCATGTTATATCAGCAGAACAAGGTAGTGTCGAAAAACAATATATATCCCCCCTCAAAAAAATAAGAAAAATAGAGAAACATATTTTCTCATCAACAAAACATATTTTACATTTTCCAAGTAACAAAATAACATATTTGAACCATTTTTCGGACAATAAAATAACATTTGAACCATTTTTCAGACAATGAAATAACATTTGAACCATCTTTCAGACAATTAAATAACATGTTTTGTTGATGAGAAAATATGTTTCTCTGTTTTTCTTTTGTGAGGGGGGAGCACACAGTCACAAAGACACCTGGAAGCGTTCATGCTTATGACCACAGAGAAAGATCCTCATGTCCCTTGACAATGACAGAGTTGCAAAAAAAGGGACCTTTGAAGAAACTCTTTATCCCCAAACATTGAGAAAAATGACATTGCTGGTTTGTTTTTTTAGGTTAGTATTCAACCTTCATTTCTATGTGAGTATTCAAGTTAAACTGTATATTTACAGCCTCTTTACATTGTGATCTATCATAACTCTGTATCATGTCGCAACTTAAAGGAAAGTCTCTTGGCGCCATGGCCGAAACCGAACAGGAAGTCAGCCATTTTGAACATTTTGAATTAATCGTGTAATTTTGGCGCAATTTATGCCATTTCTTCGGTCATTAATACGGCCCGAACCGTAACGTGCACCCAGGTGTGTTATACATCAAAACGTGCGTCTCTATCCTCCGACACCACGCATTACTTTTCTCTTTCAAAAGCGTTACCGTGGCGACGCTAGACGGCAAAAAGCGCGCCCACCCTTCATCTGATTGGTTCAGACAGAAAAAACTTTGCGCCTCAAGCCCCATAATACGGTTTGACGTACATGAACAAAAATCGGTACACACCTGTATCATGTCGCAACTTAAAGAAAAGCCAGGCCTGTCGATACATTTGATATTTCATAGTTTGCATTAATGGGCGTGGCCTAACGGCTCAACGGCGCCCACTAGAATACTTTTCTCTGCCATAACTTTTGAAAGGTTTGACATAAAGAGTCGTGGGTGGTGTCATGGGACTCGGTATTGAGTCCTTGACCATAATTGGCGAAAATTAGCCCCGCCCCTTCTTCTGATTGGTTGTCCCTATTTCCTGCTATAACATTTGAATGTTTTGACATAGAGAGTCGTGGGTGGTGTCATCAGACTCTGTAATGAGTCCTTGAGCTTCTTTGGCCTTAATTAGCCCCGCCCCTTCTTCTGATTCGTTGCCCCGATTTTCTGCTATAACTTTTGAATGGTTTGACATAGAGAGTCGTGGGTGGTGTCATCAGATTCTGTATGGAGTCCTTGACTTTCATTGGCCTGAATTAGCCCCGCCCCTTCTTCTGATTGGTTGTCCCTTTTTTCTGCTATAACTTTTGAATGGTTTTACATAGGAAGTCGTGGGTGGTGTCATTTCTGATATGCTTATGGGGGGCGGTGGCCGTGAGTGCGAGGGCCCGTTCATCGCTGCTTGCAGCTTTAATTCAGATTGAGACACTGAGTGATTATTTTCCACTCACCTGCCAAACAGATGCTCCAAAGCAAAAGAAATGTCTTATTGTCCATCATGTTTGACTGTGTCCACTGCTGTCTGTCATCGGCTGCCGCCAGATAAGTAGAGGTGAAAAACATTGTTTTGCATTGACTCCTCCTCATAAGAATAATAATAATAATACATTTTATTTGTATGGCGCCTTTCAAGACACTCAAGGTCGCCTGACAGAGCAAGAAATACAACAGTAGAAATACAAATTACAACAGTAAAAAACAAGTAAAAAAAAATGTAACACATTGTCGACAGCAGAGTCTAATCCTAATCATAAGAAGGATTAAATTTCTTTAGATTTTGGACTATCACACTGAAAAACTGTGGAATTTGAAGTTCTTCATCTTAAATATTGTTAAACAGAATTTAATTAGTTCCTTTAACAACTTACTGTTAGTTAAAGGTTCAGTGATTGCAATGTAAGAGAGCTGTGGGACAGATGAAACACTTTTTAGCCCCTATACACCCCTGTACACACACACACACACACACACACACACACACACACACACACACACACACACACACACACACACACACACACACACACACACACACACACAGTGTGTCTGAAAAATGGTTATTTGCACATCCAGAAATATAGTAAAATCATTTTGAAATGAAAACTGTAAAAGTATAAAAATATCACAACATTTTAGTTTTCCATTAATTCCTAAAAATTACTGTAATATGAAAATATTTACATTCATGTTAAAAAAAAACATAGTGTCATACAAAGTGTTTAGGAAAAATGTTTTCACTCTTTCTTGTAAGTAATGATACAAGTGTTTTAATGGATCATGAAAAATCAATAAGATAGAGGACAAATCTTTTTTGATGCATTTTATGTCGTTTTGTATAGTTCCTGGAAAAGTATTTTTCTCACTCGGTTGTGTTAAAAAACTCAAAACCCAACACAAACTCTGAATCTTGTTCTTTCTTGATTATCGATGCTAAGGGTTGTCCAGGATCTCCTCCATTTTATGAATTGATGTATTAATCTACATTAATCTACAGATGTATTCATTTATTAATTGTGTATTTACTTGTACTTTACTTTACTTGTTTCTGCTGAAGTGAAACCGTTGTCACGTCTGATTGTGCAGTGTTTTTGAAGAAATAATTGTATAAAGTATTCTTTTCCTCTCATCACGATACAGACAAACCACAAAAACGGTTTCCACACTTGGTGTTCAGTCGTCAGTAATCAGGCTGTTTGATGTCTTTTGTCATTTCTACATTAACTATAAATGAATTCCATAAAGAAAAGTGTTCAACTATCCAAAAATATTCCAAGTTAGAAAAGATAATTAGATTGTTTTTCATTTTTTTGTCCCAAATCAGTTTCACATTTACACTCACATTAAATAAGTAAACATATAAGTAAAAACATATTACATGTAAGTAAATAAATAAACTCTTGAAAAGTTGCTTTCTCAAGGAACTCTTTTAGAAACCATATATCATTGTGTGGGTTTATGATTGTGAGCAATTTTATTTTTGTTTCGTGAATGCAAAAGCTAATGCAACATTGTTTCATATTTTGTATCATTGTTTTAATTCCTATTTTATCTCATTGATGTCAAATAATGATTTCAGTTGCTGTTCATTTAGACTCCTTAAAAAAGGAGAGATTGTGATGGACTGGCGACCTGTCCAGGGTGTTCCCCTGCCTCTCGCCTGAAATTAGCTGGGATAGACTCCAGCAGACCCCCGTCACCCTGCAAAGGATAAAAGCAGGTATAAAAAATGGATGGATGGATGGAAAAAAGGAGAGAGAGTGTTCATCATCCTGGAGCTGGAGATGAGATGTTGATGCTCCACACAAAGAAACAGATCAGTCAGCAGGGCAGAAGTTCACTACAAACTGTATATGCATCAGGATATCAGGGGAGGAGATGTGTCAACCGTCCAACTGTCTCTGATTATCATAATTAGTATTCTGCTTTATGTCGGTATGAGCCTTTAGTTTAATCCAGTCTTCAAAGCCACACTAGAAAAATCAGAGAGATGGCATGTCATTTTGCCAGATACGTCACATTGGTTAGATCTCCACATTTGCACTTCATATATAAAAAAGATTTTAAAGTTATCATTTGTTTTGAGTGTGTAATTTAGCGCTACAAACAAGACTTTTAATCTTGGACTGATTTAAAATGAATAGTGATGCGAGGGCTCCTCCTGTGGTGGATTCATGTGTTCAGGCTCTGAGGTTTTTGTTCAGGTCTGGAGATGTTTGTGTCACTGTGACTCTCTGGCACAGAAATACACAGCAGAGTCTTCAGGCTGCATGTTCTGTCCATTCAGAGTCACTGTTTTACTGGAAGTGTCCAAGTCAATACTGAACTTGGTTTTCAGTGAATCTTTGTAGAAAGAGTCTCCAGTATATTTCATCCCAATCCATTCCAGTCCTTTCCCTGCTGGTTGTCTGATCCAAGCTGTCCGGGCGCTGCTGAGAGAATAAGAGACCTGACAGCTGATGGTCAGACGATGACCTGGCTGCACAGTCACAGAGGCCGGCTGAGTCAGCTGTTCACACTTCACACCTGTGGAGGAAAACATGTTGTATATTTAATAAGTAATAACAGGAATAAGTCGGTGTGTTTGTCTGTGAGACTCACATGATCCAGCAGCCAGCAGCAGCAGCAGAGCTACAGAGAACATGTTGCTGCTGAAGTTGATCTGAGAGGAACTTATGAGATCGAGTCTTTATACGAGTCTCAGAGGAAGTTCAGTTTGCATATTAATACCAGTGTATCAGTTATTCAGTTATGTTTCCTCAAAGTGAATTATCATAGAAAAAAAATCATCCTTAAGCTGAAGTCAAAAACCTTTGTTCTTTTGATAACCATTGATATTTATTTCATTTTTTATTTTTCTTTAGAACATTAATATTCAGTTAATTCAACATTGTTTTTATTACTGAGTCTTCTAACTTATATAAATTAAAACTGGAAGAACTCAATTTCACTTCATATGAAAATAGCACGTATATATAAAAAAAGAAGAAATGAAAATACAATAATTGTAAACACAACAGAGAACCTGTTATGGTTCTGGTTCTCTGGGTTTTGTTGTAGTGGCCTTGAACCCGTTGACATCCGTCATGCTGTTCTGCCACGTAATCATGACCATCGATCCAGATGTTCAGTGATGTGAAGCAGCTTTAGTTTTTCTAATCAACTATGTTTTTGATATTTTCTTCAGGTATTGTTGTTGAATTTGAGATATTGATGTCTCAAAGTTTTATTTGATAAAAACTTTATACTGTTTTATACAGCTTCTAATGTAGTTAATATGTTTTCATAATATTGTGCAACCCTAAATTACTCATATCTGTGTGTGTCTAGATATGTTTGCTCTGTATAAATGTATGTACATTTATGCATTTATGGGTATGCATGCGTTTGTGTGTATTTATAATTAAAAATGAACACTTTTGATTCAAAAAAAAGGTTTTACCAAAAACCAACACCTGTTAGACACTGAAAAAAAACCCAGGAAATCTAAAACCACAACATCAGATGTTCTTAATGTGTTTTTGTTCATGTCATCTAAACTGTTACCATCTCCTGCCACCTTTGGGTCTGAGAGAGGTTTTTGTTCAGCATCTCTGCTTACATTAACTGCTGTGTATTTGGCACAGTAATACACAGCAGAGTCGTCTGGTTTTAAGGTGGACAGTCTCAGATAAATCAGGCTGTTGCTGTTGTCTCTGGTGATTTCTATACGTCCTTGCAAACTGCTGGAATAAACCATTTTACTTGCATCATTCCAAATCGTCCCTATCCATTCCAGTGCTTTTCCCTCATGTTGTCTGATCCAGTTCATCGCATAACGGCTGAAATTAAATCCAGTTCCTCTGCAGGAAAGACTGAGGGTTTCCTGAGGCATTTTCACCACTGAAGTGGAGGGAATGGACTCGAGAGCCTGGCCATTCAAACCTGACAAAGTACCAGAGATGGAAAGATACTGGTAAAAATGCGTATAACAAAAAGACCAGTGTATAACAACACATTGTAACTTACAGGGTAGACAGAGCGCTGTCAGCAGGAGACACAATCTGACCATCATCTTGGAACTAAAGATGTGTGTAAAGTGCTTCCCTTTAATGAAGAAGACAGTCAGTCAGTGGGAGGACAGAAGTACGTCATCTGCATTTACACTGGATTTGAAGGAGGAGATGCAAATTTTACTGGTGCAAATATCATTCAAATGATTTATTTTTTTATTTAAAACTTTTTTTGTCAATAAAAAAAGTACATTATTGTAAAAAAATGTACACGTTTTTACAGCATAAGGACAATATAATATATGAACTCTGGATGGAGATAGTTTCAGTTTTTACTGTTGTTCACTAATTGATGTTTATGATAAGTGAAAGCTGATGCTTTATGTGAGTTAAACAAATATACCACATCTACAGTTACATGAACAGATATTTTGTTTTTATCGACTTGATGCTTTGATATAGCAAAGCGGCACAAAAGTCAACAATAATCTATTATATATGGTTACTTTTAACTAAATAACCAAATACGGTAACTAAATATGTATAACTATATATATATATATATATAATTTTATTTTTTTCATGACATATTGCCTGCACAATTTAAAGAAAAAAAAAGTAAATTGTAAAGTGTCTGTTTCTTTTTCAGGCCAATATAACATTGTCAAACTCTGAACAAATTATAAATGTGTCTTGTTGGTATCAGAATCAAAAATGTGCGTTTCCTCTCTTCCCTTCTCATTTATGTCAGATCTATGATGGACCAGTGACCTAAGCAGGTGGATCTGCCTCCTGATCAATAAAACTTCAAAACCAATTCACTTTAGTTGGCTAAAGATTAGTTTACATAGTCTTGTTTACATAGTCTTTGCATGTGTGCACTTTTACGGAGCTGCTGCCTAATCTCATTGTACCAGTATAATGATAATAAAGGCTTTCTATTCTATTCTATTCTAAAAATAATAACAAACTTTCAAAAATGCACTACTTGAGTTTTAGTGTCAGATGTGAAAATGTTGTACTTGTCATTTTGAGTGTTTCAATGATGTTGAAGTCAACCATAAAACCTGCGAACATCTGAAGTGTTCAACATTAACTGGTGTTTGTTTCTAACAAGAACTCGTCACTGATTCATTGACTTTCGTGAGTAATTAATAAACCATTTAGTTTTTGATGAACACTTATGAAGGTGTGTACTACTACAACTACTATTACCATGAATACTACTACTACTAATAATAATAATACAAATAATAATAATAATAATAATAATAATAATCATCATCATAATATCATACTACATACTACTACTTTGATTAAGATAGTAACATTGTGTGGGAAACATATGATGTTTTTTTTTTTTTAATATGACAAACATGAACATCAAGACGCATGTTTGTCATTTGTTAAATATTGTTTTAAAAACTTCAGAGCAGCTGACTTTTTCTTTCATTTTCATTTTTTTAACCTGCATCTTCATGGTCATGTCAGTTGTTTTAGCTTGTGTCTACTTTTATCCGTATATGAAACCGAGCACCTCAAAATACACTGAATACTCAGAAGTTTCTGCATAAGGTAATTTACAGAATAAAATGCATGTTTAAGTCTCTACAATCAACTTTATTTCTATAGCACTTATCACAGATAAAAATCCCAAAGTGCTATACAATAAAAAGCGGAGCAGGATGAAAGAAAATGTATAAAACAGACAGGGATTAAGAACATAAAAAAGAAATAAAAGAGCAAAATGAAACAGTTTAAAAAATTGCTAAATCAAAGTTATTCAGTCAACTAAAAGCTTGCCCAAATAGAGAGGTTAAAGACTAAAGAGACCGTTCAGACTACATGTGGTTTTTGTGCAGGTCTAGAGGTGATTTGTGACACTGTGCGGCAACGGACACAATAATACACAGCTGTGTCTTCAGGCTGCAGATTCTGTCCTGTTATTGTCGCTGTTCCAGCAGAAGAGTCTCTGCTGTAGCTGAACTTGTTTTTCAGAGCATTATTTTGATAAAAATCTCCTCCATCTCCAACTCCACCCCACTTATGAAAGATCCAGTCCATTGGTTTTCCTTCACGCTGTCTGATCCAGCCTGTTGCATAGCTGTTATCAGTCAGAGAATAACCCGAGACCCGACAGTTGATGCTCAAAGACTGTCCAGGCCGAACAAGCTCTGATTCTGGCTGGATGAGATCAATACTGTACACACCTGCAGAAACACAAACCAACATCATCTCCATCACTCATCTGAATAATTAATGTTTCTAAAGTACTTATTATTGTGATTCCACTGAAATCTCCTCACAGGATCCAGCTGCCAGCAGCAGCATCAGAGCTACAGAGAACATGGTTGATGCTGAAGAACGAGGTGAAGTCTGCCGTCCTCTCTCTCACTGACACACACACTTCACTTCCTTATCAGTAACAGCTGTTTGCATATTGTTGAATAAATAACTACATTTACATCCAATTATAATTATACATTATTTCCATGTTCTGTTTAGCTCTTGACTTTGCAGGACTAGAGAAACAGTTGAGTACTCAAGTACTGAGTAACTTGTACATTAAAGTGAAGTGGAATAATTTATTCTGGTGGTGATTTGTCAGTACTGTGTAGAATATTATAGTCTTCATAAGCTTTTGACAAAATCCAGCTGTACACTTGGATAAATGTATTGAATGTTAAGTTTTAGATGACATGTAATTTATTTGTCATCTGACTGTCTATATAAGTGCTAATTTATATTTTTTATATAGATTTTGGCTGACGAGAAAGTTGTTTAACACAATATCAGTAGCATCAAGTGTAACTGACTGTATCTCAAAACACCATTATTACAGTCATTAATGTTCTGTGTAACTATCTATAGTAACTATACAGAAAGGAAATTAAGCTTTAAACATCAAGTTACTTCAAACCAGGTTATCAGCAGATTTTATGTCATTAAATGCTCTAGTAGTTAATAATGTATGAAAACAATGCAATAACAATGTAATTACGTTTCTGTTGTTGTATTTACGCAGTAACTTCAAGTGTCATCATGTGTTAAATTAGAGTTACTTTGTTGTTACTTTAATGAAAAAAATCTCAACTTGTTTGAGCTTTTATGTTCTGACCAGAACACTGACGTCCTCAAACCAGTAATTGTTGCTCATTCCTCCATCCAGACTGGAAAACAAAGGTGAGTCTTTTCAGCCGTGAACTTTGACCTGTAGAACACTTGATCTTTCTTCATAGGAGCTGGACGGAAACGTATCATCTGAAAACAACTCAAAAAACCTTATTTTACTATCTAGCATTTAGTCCTGCTTGAATGGGATATTTTAACCTTTAATGTGTAAACAACAGAGGTGTCAAGTAACGAAGTACAAATACTTTGTTACCTTACTTAAGTAGAAATTTTGGTTATCAATACTTCACTGGAGTAATTATTTTTCAGACGACTTTTTACTTTTACTCCTTACATTTTCACGCAATTATCTGTACTTTTTACTCCTTACATTTTAAAAACAGCCTCGTTACTCTATTTCATTTCGGCCTTTAAAAAAACACTATCCAGTTAAATTGCTCCATCCGGATACAGTGAATGTGGTTGTGGTTGTTTCAGATGTTCTTGTCCAGTTTTGTTCTTACATCCGTTCCCTCAGATTCCTGCAACTAAACTTGGATGTACATTCCAATAAAGGTTAGGATAAATGATAACATGCCTCTGAAGTTTGACTTTTTGCACCATTACAATATTTATAGGCAACTAGTCATCATATCTCCTGCTCTCTGAAACACATGTTAATGCTCAATAGTACACATATATGGTTCTTTAATATATTTGCATTATACTAAGATGCATTCATTTTCAATGGCTTTTGTCCTTAATGGCTTTTTTCCCCCTTACATTACTTTTACTTTTATACTTTAAGTAATTTTGAAACCAGTACCTTTATACTTTTACTTGAGTAAAAAACTTGAGTTGATACTTCAACTTCTACAGGAGTATTTTTAAACTCTAGTATCTATACTTCTACCTGAGTAATGAATGTGAATACTTTTGACACCTCTGGTAAACAAGGTGCATTTTTTTACGGTACATGATTTCATCTCTCTACTGTATTTCTATTTATTTGTCTGTATATAGTTTCATGATTGTTGATACAGTTTGTGTAGCATTTTCATCAACTGCATTTTATGTCAACAAACTGAAATAAACTTGACTGCTGGTGAAAAAACAAAACAAAACAGATATTTATCAGAATAAGTACAGTATGATGTTAAAACTGCAAAGATCCAAATGACGATGGAAAAAAGAGGAAGGAGTTTTTGTACGAGTTTCCTGCTTATGTCTCTAACTGTGTCTCTTCTGGCACAGAAATACACAGCAGAGTCTTCAGGCTGCATGTTCTGTCCATTCAGAGTCACTGTTTTACTGGAAGCGCCCAAGTCAATACTGAACTTGGTTTTCAGTGAGTCTTTGTAGTAAGAAGCTCCAGTAACTTTCATCCCGATCCATTCCGGTCCTTTCCCTGCTGGTTGTCTGATCCAAGCTGTGTAGTAGCTGGCGAGAGAATAAGAGACCTGACAGCTGATGGTCAGACGATGACCTGGCTGCACAGTCACAGAGGCCGGCTGAGTCAGCTGTTCACACTTGACACCTGGGGAAGATAAATATCAATGTGTTGAATATAGACGGAGCGTAAAGCAGCTATCAGTCATATCATCAGATGTCAGCTTCTCTGTCTCAGTGAGACTCACATCCAGCGGCCAGCAGCAGCAGAGCTACAGAGAACATGTTGTTGTAGTGACGGTGATCTGACGGGAACTTCTCTGGTTTTACTGCAAATGACAGCAGGAATCAAGACTTTATATGAGACGTAGAGGAAGTTCAGTTTGCATGAGGAAGAATATGAGCACATTAAACCTCCCAGCACAATTCCAGCAGCTTTGATGCAAATGTTTACAGAGACACATCAATGAAATAAGTTAATCCTGAAATGTTTCATCTTTTCATGTACTTTATTCATAATTTTGCATACAATTTAATAAGGTAAGGATATAGGTTTTATTTGGATAAATATGATATTGGCCCGGTTTCCCAGATCAGTTAAGTAGCTCTTAACAGCGAAAGACTTCTTTCACAGGCTCCTTAAGATGGTTCGAAAGAAGTCTTTCGCTGTTAAGAGCTACTTAACTGATCTGGGAAACCGGGCCATTATCTGTTTACTTCTGTGACTGTTAGATGAGATCCTGGTGTTTTCTGAGAGAAGTTGCAGCATTTGATGACTGAAGATTAAAACATGATGATCCCTGTCAGAGCCCTGGAGCTTTTTTTACCCTTTCCCTGCATTTGTTTGTTGAGTGTACTGCTGCTGCACAAAGCGAATTTCCCCACTGAGGGATGAATAAAGGACAATATAATCTAATTCAAGTACAGAGACCCATCACAAGATTGTCAAATGAATGACAGAAGAAAAATATAATTGTGTGACAACAAAGACTTGATTCGTAATCTCTGTTCAAGACAGAATTCATAAAAAAAGATTTTAAAACAGAACTTGTAAAAGACAAAATAAAATCAGTTATAGTTATGATGTAAAATAATCGCTTATCTTCTTAAATCAGGGTCTTAACCAAAGACAAAGTTTTTTTTTCATCTTACAATTTAGAAGCAATAAGAAGAAAAACCTTTATCAAAGCAACCTACATATATGACTTTTGAACATTTTAGTGAACTTTGAACTAAAAAGACCAAGCTGCAGTCAGATTCATATGAACCGTTTCTGTTAAAGTATGTCAGTTAAACAAGACTGCACCGTTTAATATCATTAGACGTGATAAAGATTTTTACTGCTCACTTTAACAGCATGTGATCATTAAAGTGGTGTGAGAGCTCTTCTGGTGGATTCATGATACTAGTGTTCAGACTCTGAGGTTTTTGTTAAAGTCTCTGTTGGTGACGCTGTAACAGTCTGGTACAGAATTACAGGGAACAGTCAGGCTGCATCTTTTTCAATTTAGAGTCACTGTGTCTCTGGAAGTGCCGAAGTCGATGCTGAACTAAGAAAAAGATTTAAGCAAATATATTAGAGCAAAGAAGATCCGATACACCCATTCCCAGTCCATTTCAGCCCGTTCACAGCAGGATGTCTGATCCAAGACGTCCAGTAGCCCAGAGAATAAGAGACCTGAGCTGATTTCAGACTATGACTCGACTGCACAGTCACAAAGATCTGTTATGTCAACTTTTTACACCTGTGGAGGAAAGTGTGCTGAATATTGAACAGTAATCTGTCGGTGTTGTTAGATGATAATGATGATATTTCTGTCTCAGTGAGACTCACCGGATCCTGCAGCAGCAGCAGATCTAGAAAGATCATATTGTTGTTCTGAAGTTGATCTGATGGGATCTTCTCTTGTTTTACTGCAAATAACATCAAGATATCAAAACTTTCTATGAGACTTAGAGACAAGAGGCAAAACAGTTTTGATGTTGTAAAATAAAAATATCATTTACACAGAAATCTTTTGGATTTTGGCCGTTTTATTTTTGTCTTTGAGTGTTTTGATGATGTTAAACTGGAGTTGGTAAATGTGACTGTAGCAATAAAATACTTTAATATTAAAATCCAAAACATAGATTTACTATTTTACTATGAATACTATAGATCAACTGTTTCAGAACAACTTCACATCCCTCTAATCTGTAATATACCCAGCGTGATGCATGTGTTTATTATTTAATACTAAATGATTGGTTTATTCATTCTTACTGTTGATTTTCTGGTAATACGTATTTTCTTGAGATCAATAACTATTACAGACAAAGACATACATACACGTTGCAGTAATTTCCATCAAATTTGAACATGTACATGTCAGCCTGTGGGAGTCTGTTAATGACTTTGAATCAGAATGTGCTGAAGCAGAGACACATGTAAAACATGTGGGACGGCTGCACTCGAGGACCAGGGTTCCCCGGCCCTGTTGTAGGGACATGGAGATGTCAGAGAGAGACAGGCAGCCTGCTGGACATGGTGTCCTGCTTTTCCTTTGCTGGTTTCCTGACCCGTAGACTGGCAGCAGCTGTGACTCCATCCTGGCAACGCCATCATAGATCTGGGACGGCTGCCACAGGGTCCCAAACCAATCTGGACATACTGTCTTCCAAATCATTCCAGAGGCGTCCAACAGTAAAACCTGATGTTCTGTCATCTCTTTAACATGTGAATTCTTGTGACTCCACAAAGTACCAAAACGCAGACAAAAACATACAGCTCAAACTCAAAAGTGCACTTTGATTAACAGTGACTTTGTGTGATACACATAGAAATGAGAAAAGTTGCAAACATCTCTTGGATTTCACGTAAAGTTGACATATATCACCGCCATAGTACAATAATTTCAGCTTGATCTGCAGCTTCAGTTGACATTTGTCCTGTTTCACACAGAGGTGTCGCTGCTACAGTTGTGGAGCTCTGTCTCCCTCTTGTGGAATACTTGGGTATTACACGTGAGTTTCAATGGGACACTGCACTGAAGTCCAGAGATAAAACATCTTTTCATGGAGGCATGTCATCGTTCAATTGATCACGAACAGTGATGTGTATTACAGAAAACGGTGTTCTCTTTATTTTTCTCAATGCAAAAGGGAAAAACTAGGAGGGCGAGAGAGAGGGAAAAAGAGAGAGAGCGCTTGTCAATGATATTTTTGTTTTATTAATGATATATGAAATACTCAGTTTCATGATTTTTACATTCATGTAAAGCATGGAAATGTGTGTATACAGTATAAACAGTTCCATGCCATAAGAGAGAGAGAAAGAAAAGGACTGACCTGAACCAAATTAATAATCATCAGTTTATCATCAACAAGTCTGTTCATGACACAGACATTTGTATCAGGGTGTGTTGAAGCAGGGATACATTTAAAACATGCAGGATACAGGATTTCCTGTCTTGACAGCAAAGAAAGTGTTGATCGTGTACGCTCATCAGAGCTCTGCTTCATTCAGTGCTGCAGCTAAAAATGCGGAATTGTAGTGCCATTTTTGCGCTGCAGGTGGTTTTGTTCATTAATGTGCATTGTCCCTTTGAATGAATAAATAAATAAATAACTTAAAAAAAGATGGGCGATTCCTCATCTTGTAAAAAATATTATTTAGTCCGGTATGCCTAATCTTAGATCATTATAACTATCTCCTCTCTTCTGGTTCTGTGCTCCATTTGTCTTGTACCCACCTGTTTCTATATTGGATAAAATTGTCAGGCAGTGTCATTTATGTCCCAGTTTTCTTGCCATAACGAGACAGCAGATTGTTGATTGACAACACCTGAGAGAGCTTGAATACAAAGAGTGTATAAAAACAGGATGATGAGTTTCATCCAGCATGAGCAGCATTTGTTTTTAGTGTAACCAGCTGTTTGAAAAGTTTATTGTTTACTGTCTTGTAGTTCTTGTTGAATGTTTGTAATTTGTGCTCATGTGCAGAGACTTGTTTCTGTTTTACTGAATCTTTGACTGTTTCTGATCTGATGGCCACTTAATCAATCTCACTTCCTGTCTTGACAGCAAAGAAAGTGTTGATCGTGTACGCTCATCAGAGCTCTGCTTCATTCAGTGCTGCAGCTAAAGATGCTGCTGTGGAGGTCTTGACTGCTCAGGGCTGCACAGTAGAGGTATCCGACCTGTATGCCATGAATTTTAAAGCCACTGCTACTGCAGAGGACATCAAAGGTACATGACAAACCAACAGATGGACTAAAAGGTTGTCTTAATCTTACTATCAGGCCCTAATGAACCCATCCACTATTTCAGGAGATGTGAAGAATGCTGAAAACTTCAGTTATCTGGAGGAGACCAGACTGGCATGTGAGGAAGGGAAGCTGTCAGATGACATCACTAAGGAGCAATCTAAACTGACGGAGGCAGACCTTGTTATCTTCCAGGTAATCTGGCTGTCAGTCATGTCTACCCAATGAAGTAAACCCTGTGTCGTACTAACTAGAACTTCTCTGTCCAGTTCCCCATGTACTGGTTCAGTGTTCCTGCAATCATGAAGGGCTGGATTGATCGTGTGCTCACAAGCGGCTTCGCCTTTTCAAAAGAGAAGCGCTACAGCCAGGGAGTCTTCAAGGTAAGGGTTGAACTGGGGTTTAAATTAGCTTTGGTATCCCTGTGCTGAACTCTACTCCTTGCAGGACAAGAAGGCCATGTTGTCCTTCACCACTGGGTCTCTTGAATCCATGTTCAGCTCAACTGGGATTAATGGAGACATGAACGTCACACTCTGGCCACTGCAGGTACAAATGTGAAATGTTCTGGACTTCCTGCAGATCATCACATGACTAAACCTGTATGTTCATTTCTGTGCAGAATGGGATCCTGCACTACTGTGGCTTCCAGGTTGTGGCCCCTCAGGTCTTCTGGGCTCCTTCTTGTGCTACTCCTGAAGCCCGCGGCTGCATGCTGGAGGGCTGGCGCACACGTCTGCAAGGTCTCCTGGAGGAGAAGCCTCTGTCCTTCATTCCCTTGGACTGCTTTGATGACAAGGCTTTCCAGCTGAAGCCTGAAGTACACAAGGAGCATGACAGCAAGGAGTTTGGGCTGACGGTGGGCATCCACCTGGGCAAACCACTCCCACCCCACAGCCAGATGAAAGCAGGGTGCTGAAGTTGTGATTTAATTAAAGATGATTTGTTCTAACTCTAGTAATGGTATTGAAGCTGTTTTTGTAAACCTTGGTGTCCATTGAACCCTAGTTGGCATCTCTCTGGAGTAACTATAGTTTCTAATGGCTGCAAAAGTTTCAACATGAGTAGCCGTCGGTGAAATGTCTGAAGTTATATAATGGTGTGATCCAGAAACAAATGCATAAAACTTTAAACTAGACATTGGCAGACAGCTTATACTCATTATTCTCACATTCATAAAGAACTGGCTACTTGGCAAATTGCCTGTATTTTTCAACATTGAGGTACTTCTACTCCCTAGTTGGCAGGAGGAAAATTGCAGTAATTTCAATTACAAGCATTTACTGAAGTACCTACATTGGTGTGAAGAAAATGTAAGGACGGATCTTTAAATGAGCTTTAAACGTTGAGCGCAACATTGAGACATTTAAGTGGTTGAAGCCCAAGTTTCCAAATGTTGTTCTTACAATCTCTGACCAACGTGCACGGTGTATATTGTACCGTCAGAGGTGTCGCTGCTATTGTGGAGCTCTGTCTCCCTCTTGTGGAACATTTGGGTATTACACGTGAGTTTAGATGGGACACTGCACTGACGTCCGGAGATAAAACAAATTTTCATGGAGGCATGACATTCAATTAATCATGAACAGTGATCTGTATTACAGAAAACTGTTCTTATTTTTTCAGTGCAAAAGTCGGAAGAGAAGAATTTCAATTGTTTTTAAAAATGATTTATTAAACACTCTTTCATGGTGAATCATGGAAATACATGTATACAGTATAAACAGTTCAATGCAATATCAGAAATAAAAAAAGGAGCAGAATTATTTGGGAACGCTTTGAAATAAGTCAGGCCATCTGCAGTAAGAAATCCTAAGATGTCCAGGTAGAGTTGATCTGTCCTGTGATTGTCATTTGGTCTGAAATGGGAATGTGTCTGATCACTGTTGCGCCTTAAAACATATATTTTACTCCAAATAAATAAAACATTTAGAACAACATAAATGTTGGACAGAGCAGGTGTTACAACCACACTGGACAAAATGAGAATCATCAGTGCTGAAACTTACCTTTATGACCATGATGACGACAGAAAAGATGATGGTGGTGAAGAACAAGAGGAGGAAAGTAAAAGCCATGTACCAAATTTGCATCACTGTGTCTTGGCTCACATCTACATGCATGATGTCATCAAAGAAATTGCAGTGCTCCAGCGTGTCTGTGACAGAAGACAAATTAAATGTGTTATTTGAGAGAAAAAAAATCAAACCGACTCATTCTGGTAAAATATTGATTGAATAAAGTGTAAGAAAGAAAAATGAGGATGAAAAGTACCTGGATTAGAAAAATGGAGGGACAGGGTGTTGTTTCCATGTGTCACCCTGCAGGTGAGGAGCACCCTGGGTAGAGAGTCAACCTGGGACAGATGAAGGTGGCTTTGGATGCTGAACTTTCCATCCGGGCCTCTGTGGGGCTCACTAACGTTGTAGCTCCACAGCTCTGTGGTTTCATCACGAAACCAGGAGATATTAATGGATGCAGGGCTGAAGCCAGAGACCAGACACACAAGTTCATCAGAACCCCGAAGCAAGATGGCTGAAGGTTTGCTGTGGATCACTGAGGCTGGAGAAACAGTCAGGGAAGGATGACATTATTGACAAAAAGGCAATGGAGCAATAACTAATATGAACAGTGAACATTTACTGTGACCTCACCAAACACAGGATTTATACTGGTTTTTAGTGCTGTGTCAGATGATTCATGTCTGACAACACAAGTATAAGTTGAGTTTTTGTCCTCAGTTTGGGATACGTTTAGTCTGCTGCTCATTGAGTAAGATCTTCTCCCTGGGTCTTTCCATGGATCGCTGTTCATGTAACGAGAGGATGGGAGTCTGTGAGCGTTCTCCTCCCAATCTACCATGATGTTGGAGGGGAAAAATCCAGAAACTAAGCAAGCCAGCATGAGGTTGTCAGACGTAGACAGTTCAGCAACAGTTGGTTGCACAATCCTCACAGTTGGAGGAGACAGGTCTTGCAAAATACCAGAAGAAGAAAACAGTCAATAAGGGTTCATATGTGTTAGATTTTTCTGTTGGAGTCATAACAGAGAAGAATATTGTTGTTACCATGGATAATGTTTCTGATACCTGCACTTTTGCTGATGTGCTCCTCGTAGCCCTGGTTGGAACATCGGTGTTTCCCCTCACAAGATACTGGTTTATCCGCGAGCCAATCCTTCGCTGAAACTTGGAGGAAGCTGAGCAAAGTCTCAGTCCCATTTCTGTGAGCCACAGGTTGCTCCGTATGGACATCGGGGGAGGAATATTTGTCACCACCGACTTTCCAGGTGACAGAGAAATGACTGAGCCGAGGACCAACCAGAAGACAGGTAACGTTCACCTGTCCCTTGTTGTGAAGCTGCTCCAGTGGTGGAGCCTGAACATAAACACCAACTACCTGAGACCATGATGGAGACACTGAAACAAGAGCATCAGGTTAGACGCTTCAAACTACAAAACCTCTCAACTCACAATTATGAGAAAAGTGTCCAACATCTGTAAAATATGATTTAAAAGAGTATAATTGTGTTTATTCTTGATAAAAGGTTACATGTTTATGGGTTACGTCCAGTACTCGAGTTGTAAAAGAAAATCAGGGGGGATGGTGGATTTTATCATATGGGGACAGATAATTTGTGCTGATTACAAATAATATAATATATTACAAATAATAGCAGTGACCAAAACACCTGCAGAAACACTGCAGGAATGACATAGCAGCAGTTAAATGCAGCCTTCTGTAAGCTTTAAATATCCACTGGGCTTACATCAAATACATCAAAACACAACAATAAAAAACACTTTTCTGAACTTATCAATATGACTCTGTCCTTCACAGGATAAGTAAAATGGATCACTGCAAAAACTCAAAATCTTAACAAGAATATTTGTCTTATTTCTATTTAAAATGTCTCATTTTAGTAAAAAAAATCTCATTACACTTAAAACAAAACTCATCACTGGAAAAAACAACAATTTTCACCTGTTTCAAGTAGATTTTCACTTGAAATAAGTAGAAAAATCTGCCAGTGGAACAAGATTTTTTTGCTTGTAATAAGAAGATAAATCTTGTCCCACTGGCAGATTTTCCTACTTATTTCAAGTGAAAATTTACTTGAAACAGATGAAAATTGTCAAATAAGTTATTTTTCTGGTGATGACTCTAAATGTTGAAATAGCAGTAAAACCACATTCATTGATGAAATGACACAAGGGATGGAAAGGGGGGATGCCATCCCCCTCATCCCCCCTCAACTCCAGTACTGGTTACGTCACAGTTTACCTGAGCAGAAGCTGATGTTCCTTCTGACGGTTTTATTCAGAGAACTGTCAGACACCTCGCATGTGAAGTCCTTCCCTGTTTCCCACTCTTTCTGAGGAACATTCACTTCACTGGTAACAGTCACACGTCCATTTGTATCCATGGAGGTCTTGTTAGTAGATGAAGATATCGGTTTTAACTCAGTAAACCATTTAATTTGAGGGTTGAAGCCCCATCCTGAACACAAGACTTTCTGTTGTTGTGACTCTTCTCTGGGAGCCAGAAGAAGTTCCACTGATGGTTCCACTAGATATAACATTGAAAAAGAAAAAAACATAAATGATTCGTTTAGCAAATTATCTATTATCAATCATCTGTTACTGACAATAATAAAAAACAATCTCACCAAAAATGTTGTTGATGGAATTAGACACAAAAGGTTTGCTGGAGAAACCTTGGTTCACTTTGCAGGTGAAACTCGTGTCCCTGGTCCAGTTTTGTGGAGGCACAGAGAACCGTGTACTGACTGAATGGAGGTCCGAGGCTTCAGGAAGATCAACATAATGCTTGTGAGAAACATCAGCTCCTTTGGCCTGAAATGTGACGTAGAGGTCCTGTGAGGAGGGCTTTGTGATGTCACACTGGAGCACAGCAACGTCTCCCTTCAGCAGGTCTGGGAGAGATCTCCTGATCTCCACCAGTGGAGCTGGACCTGCAGGACCTGGACGATGACAGCACCATGTAAAATGTACATTTTCATGTGCAAACAGTGTTATTTAAAAGTTTGGGCATCCATTCACACATCGAGGGCCGAAGAACATAACCTCCTATCTGCAAAATTGTCTGATTGGTTTTTTTCACTTTGGATGACATCACAATGTGGGCTGCACCTATTCAGCCTGTACGGGTAGGGTTAGGTTAAGATAGGGGTATCCTTAAAAAATAGCATTCTACAAGAAAACAACACAGTTTTTTGTGTTTTCCCAAAAAAGTGAAATTTTCAGATAGGAGGTTATGTTCTTCGGTGATCCAAACTGAAAAATATACACATAATAACAACATTTTTGGACCTTTCCACTCTCTGCAATATGATAGTTTGCAAACTTTGATCTTCTTACCTGAAACCTTTACCGTTTTTTTAACAGTGAAGCAGCGATGTTGAGCTTTACAAGTTAGGAGCTGCAGGTTTTTCCAGGTCCTCGATGGGACCTTCAGTTCACTGATTAAAACAGATGTGTTTGTGACTTGCTTCACTTGGTGGTTGGATGGAGGTTTCTCATCCATAAGCCAGCTCAGGTCAGCATCAAACACACTGCTGATGGAACATTTAGCATTCACATCAGTATTTGTCATGACTGTCTTGAAGCTGGGAATCTCCACATGGATGGAAGGAGGGACACTTCCATGGACTGCAGGAAACATGGATCAGTCCTCATATAGTAATCCAAGTTATTCAATCAGTACAAAATCTGTCATTAAAAAAAAAAACGTTTTGGACATTATGTCTAATCTAATATTTGCTGTGAACATTTAATTTCCCAAACTTACTATGACAAATGCTTGTTGTCTTTGTATATTCACTGTCTTTGTGAATGGACTTGCAGGTAAAGTCTGAGCCTTTAGCCCACTCTGACATGTCCGGCTCCATCTCAGTGGTCAGACTGTAGGTTTTCTCTTCTCCCTCCACACACTCCAGATTCCTTTCCTTGGGTTTAATGTGTGACAGACGCCGGTTGTTCTGTTGCCACTCCACACTCAGTTCTTTAGGAAAATAGCCGCTTAGGGTGCAGATGAGTCTGACTTGTGAGACCCCGAATTCACCTTCCCATACAGGATACAAGGTGATGTTTGGAGCGACGACCCGCAGCTCTGTAACAGAAAAGAGATGACAGGTCTTTACACGTTTCCTGCTTTGACTGTTTGAAAAACACAACCTGATTTGATTTCATTCATACGTACCTTCAGATTCTGGTTGGTAACCAGTTGACATGAGTCTTAATTCTAAGTGTAGTGTGTTTGTTTTCGGGTAGATGGCAGAGTTGTGGTTTTACAGAGTTTGGTTTTGTAGACGTGCAGAAATGGATCTGAAAGTCCGTTGCACAGATGTTGAGCTTGACAAGAGTGATCAGGTTGTACAGAGAGGAAGCTTTGTGTAACACCCTGGTCCAAAAAGGAACCAAATACAGAAGTGAAAGCACACAAAGAGCAGCAGAGCATTGCAGACAGCAGGTGTGAGGTGCGGTTATGCCAGTAAAAGAAACAGAGAGCACATTTAAATATCTCATGTTTGTTTACATAAACCATCAGATGGACTTCTTCTCATGACTTTGCCAAAGGTTTTAATTACAAGTCTAGTAATTATAGAGCGAAAAGGTAACCAACTGTGAGATCTCCTGATTAACACACCCAGGTGAACATGGTTGATTCCAGATGTGGTAGGATGAACAAAGTATCATGAAACATAAGATACAAACTGTTAAACGGCCTGATGAGTTTTATGTATTATTTAAAACTATAACAAATATGAACAGTTTCAAAGTCATGTAAGAGATTAAAAAATGGGAGAATACATGAATTGGTATCTTCACTCAAACATTTATTTAAAAAAGGATAAAAGCTTTTGGAATTACACAGAAAGAGAAATAACATTTGTGATTACTTACATGACTGAATGAAAATATAAGAAAAGTTTTGAAAAAGACAAAAAAAAATGTTTTAAGTTCTTTCTGTGTTCTCGTATTTCATTTGATCTGAAATGAGATAAAAAGAAAAAAGAGACTGATAAATGTCCATGACAAAAATCAAAGTCTGTGTGTCGCTGCTGAAGAGTCTGAATTGAACACTTGATGAGAGTTTGAACATCACAGGTACAACATCGTTTCTTCTCAAACTAGAATTAAATCTCATCATAGAAAACAGAAACACCTTACAGCTCGTATGTGTTGTACCTTTCGGCAGTTATGTATCTGATAACTGATAACTATGTATCTGATAACTTGTGCAGGTAACACCTGCACAAAATATTTATTTCTCCTGCAATCGTCCAGACACATGAAATAAAGTTTCACATTAATCCAGTTGGACTTTAGTCAAGAGTTAACTAGAATCATTTGCAGCTGTGAGACTACACAACCAGCACTGCTCACAGTAGACCACATACAACCTGACAATAAATGTACATACTGGAAAATAATGTGCAATATCACTCTCTGCAACGTGCAATTATGTAAATATCCATCTGTTATTTTTGTATATACTAGTATTTCTTATTATTTTTTTTTCTTATTATTATTATTGTACATACCAGTTTACTGTCTATAGTGTGTTATTATTACTGTATTTGTTATTACTATTTCTATTAATGCCTCTTGTTTTTTGCACTATCCCCCTTTGCTACTGTGAACTGCAAATTTCCCCTCTGTGGGACTATTAAAGGATTATCTTATCTTATCTTATCTTAAAAGTCCTTAAGAAGTTTTATTCCCGTGTTAACTTATTTTAAACAAAAACACCCTTTTTATGATTTTCATTACATTTATTGAAGGGCTTTTAATGTTTCTTTTTCCTGTACATGAATCACTGATGTTTGAAATGTTGCTGCTGAAATTACTTTTGACTTTTATTAACATGTAAGATGTAAAAATGTCAGTTTTGAAATTAGTTTTGGTTTTAGTTTGTAAAAGCAGCTTTAGTGGCACCAACATTTCATCAAACATTGAATATTGTCTCATATTTACTGAGAAGGTTTGCTAAATATATTTAATGATGTCTTAACTTATTGTTTTTTTTCTTATAACTTATTATGGTATGTCGAGTGATAAGAAGTATCCTAAACTAACTTAATTAACTCAGGTAGAGTAATATGATCAGATCTATGTCATTAACATATTTATTTTGTGCTCTTTTATATTTTTACTCAATTATATTTCTGATGCACATTTTATTTAGTTACAAAAATATACAACAATAACTGATAAGCTTTTGTAATATAACTAGTTTTAAACTCGCACTTCTACTATTTTGAGATGATATTCTTTTCAATGCAGTTCAGTTTTTAACATCTAACTGAGTATTTCCGCGCTCCTGTCTCACAAATGAAGTGAAAGATTTCCTTTGTGACACTTTTTAGTTACATTTTCATTTTTTTCTTGTTTAAATCAGTCCGAAATATGTCCCTGCATTAAAATCTAGATGATTACCTTGAGAGCAGTGGTTCCAACAGTGAACACCAAAGTGATGAGGAAGAGGAGGATGAAGGTGACGGCGGTCTTTGCCATGTTATCTTGCTCGGCCTCCATGGCCTCGTTCCAGTGGCAGCTGCTTTCAGTCAGGAGCTCTGCTGTGGCTGCACAGTAATCAATAATAATGATGATTATAACTATTAAAATCTACATTTGTAGACACAGTGGTCAACATTTCTTTGAGGTTCCTGCAGGAGGTCATTGTGTTCTTGGACCTCACAGGTGAATATCTGTAATTAAATCAGTCAGTCTGTCGTCTGCAAGTGTCCTATGAACGTTAACAGTTTGGACTGTCTTTCTTTGATGACGCTTATATTCTTTATAGTCATTAACTTGGTCCTGTATTGATCCTGACTTGCTCAGAGAAAATCCATCATTAGTCTGGTTGCTATGACTTGGTTTGTGAGTGACTGAGAAACACAGAACCCAAGATGAAATAATGATGATAATAATAATTTTTCTTGTTTGGAGTGCAAGAGCGAGTAGAGAAACACAGACACACAAAGACAAGTCACACAAGCTGTGTTAGCACTCTTTCTGCAAAAACAAGGAGAAAACTAGATTTATTTAATTATATTGCTGCCTTAAGTTAGTGCAGAGGTGGTATTCTTGTGAGTAAAACGTTAAATAAAAACTTTTATATCAGAACCCTACAGTTGTGTAAAACTTATTTACGCCAAATATGTTTGACTTGGACTGGACTGTGACTGCACACTTCAAATTAACATTTAGCTAAAAATATTAGTTAAGTAAAGACATGAAGTGCAAGCAACAAATATGAACAGAACTTTTTTTTATTTATTTTCAATATGCATCAAAACACACAAACACAATGTCAATAAACACAATATCACAAGCAACAGACACTGAACCAAAAAAAGAAAAGAGGACACAGCGACACACAACGACATCTACTACGCCTTGCACTTGTCAGGGATGCTTATGTCCAGGTTGACCAGGTTGGTTTTATCAGATGTTCTGTATCCAATGGATCTGACGATGGATTTAGTTGAGTTAGCGATGGATTCGTGGTAAACAACACAGCTGTACACCACATCAGTCTGTCTCCACTGATCCAGGCTGAGGGTTAGCTGGCTGTAAGCGGAGTAAGATCCGGTGTTTTCTACAGCGTTTGTGGTACTGAACTTGTATTTGGAGTCTGCTTCCTCGTCATCAACAAACCAAGACACGAAAATGTTCTGAGGGAAGAAGTCTTTCACGTAGCAAGTCAGGGTCACCACGTCTTTTCTAGTGTGTTCTACTGGAGGCAACATAAACACTGAAGGACGCTGAGCAGCTCCTCCTGAAACCACAAGACAACAATTAGACTGTGTGATGGATGCAAATACCAGGAAACCCAGAACACACTGGTGCTACAAGAAAAAAAGCAAATAAAGTATCTAAATAACTCCCATCATGGCATGAAAAAATCATTCAAATCCTAAATTACTTTTAGTTTTTTGTTGCTGTTATTGTTTTGTTGAAAATGGATCCAAATGTTCTCACCGTTACTTCTCTGATAGCGGGTCTTCAGCGGGTCAATCCAGTCCTTGTGTTCAACAACGCAGAAGCGCGTAACTCCCTCGTGCCATTCATCATATGTGATGTCAAGAACGTGCTCAAAGCTTTTTGTTGTTGTTGTTACATCCTTTGAGGTACCGGCCAGTACATCACGTTCATCCTCCCACCAGATCTTTTGCACAGTTCCCTTTTTGACCTTGATTTGACATGTAAGCTGTCCCTTTTGTTTTACAAATAAGTCTTCAGCTTTGGGGGCGATGATGTTTACATCCACATCTGCTTTAGGACATCCTGAATCTGAGGCAAAATAAATAAAAAGTTGTTGAACAGAAGTCTTTACAAAAATATTATAATCTTAAGCTTCTTTTTTTTTTTTTACAGAAAAATGAACTTTGTACTCACCACCGGGACCGAGACTGCTTGAATCCTTGTAGGTCTCATTTGCTGTCCTTTCTGAACCAGTTTTTCCCCATTTCCCCTCAAACACGCATGTAAATGTCACACCTTCACTCAACTCACTGGGTTTCACTATGAGCATACTTGCTGAACTGTACAGCATCGTTCCGTTTGTGTCCTTTCTTTCCCCAGACAATGAACTGATCTCGTCTATTTTGCTGGAGACTTCGCTGCCGTCTTTCCTCCAACTGATCTCATATTTTTTGGGTGAAAAATCTTTGGCAAAGCAGAAGAAGGAAGCCTCATCTTTGTCATGATCAATGAAGGAACCCGTTGTAAGAGTTGGTAACTCATAAACCACGTCTGAAAAACAAACACACACACAAATATATGTTTGCAGAAGCAAGCAATAATATATTTATATATATGCAGAAGCCTAGGAAAATGCTGCCATCATCATTTAATTTAAAGATTTACCAGATTATTACCGGTATTGGTTAAGACAATATAATCAAGTTAATAAATCTTATCTAACTTGAATTAATATAACCACATCACGATGATGCCCTTTAAAGGAAAACTTGTTTATCTTCTTAACAAAGTGTTCATACTAATCCAGAGGAAACTATACAGGACTGTCTCAGAAAATTAGAATATTGTGATAAAGTTCTTTTTTTTCCTGTAATGCAATTAAAAAAACAAAAATGTCATACATTCTGGATTCATTACAAATCAACTGAAATATTGCAAGCCTTTTATTATTTTAATATTGCTGATTATGGTTTACAGCTTAAGATTAAGATTCCCACAATATTCAAATTTTTTGAGATAGGATATTTGAGTTTTCTTAAGTTGTAAGCCATGATCAGCAATATTAAAATAATAAAAGGCTTGCAATATTTCAAATGATTTGTAATGAATCCAGAATGTATGACATTTTTGCATTACAGAAAAATAAAAGGACTTTATCACAATATTCTAATTTTCTAAGACAGTCCTGTATATTCATTTTTATATCACATAGAGCCGAGCTTTAACACTCACTTCTGCATATACATCGAATGGCAAGCAAACACAGATTTGAAGTGAATGTTAATGATGTTAATTATAGACAGAGTGAAAACAGAGACAGAAAGAAGGACAATTATTCAGATCGATGGAAAGAAACGGACCACACCACTGCAGTCCAGGACAGGTGAAGAAGACATTCGGTACATTAGTGAAGATGGAAAAAGGACGAGACTAAATATGAACATAATAAAATTACACATCTGCCTCATTTAAACCCTCTTTTTTTAAATCGCGGTTTGGTGGAACTTTTCCCCCAAAATTTAATCCAATTATTTCTCTCTGTGATGTTCATTTCACTTAATTTGCAAAAGTGCAGTAAACTCTGACTCAAACAATAATTCTCAGAAAATCCTAGTGGGAACTGCACTGTAGCTATGGAGGTTTTATTATACTTATTGATTATTAGTAGTGATTTTAGTAATTAGTCACTGTCTACTTATTTTTATAAGGAATAAATGTGACTTCATGCAGCTCATTTCTTCTTTTGTTGGCTATAAAACTATTCATTACATTTTTCAATTAAGAAACAGTTAATCAAAAAAATAATCCAAATTGTTATACACACACGCATGTATATATACATGCGTTATATATATATATATATATATATATATATATATATATATATATATATATATATATATATATATATATATATATATATATATATATATATATACACCAGCTGTATCGTGTTTATACTGCAAAATGCCTAAATTTAACTCCCATAAGTACAGTTACTAGATACTACAGTACTGTAGCTGTTAAGAGGGATTTTATAACACAATTATTAAAATAAATAAAGAATAATATTTAAGAAAATTAATTTTTGAGTAGTTACATACAAAAATGTGAATTTGTACTTTTAAATTGAAATTAAATACTAAAAAGCAATGATTAATGACTTAGCAAAAGACTTACTTGGCTGTACAACAGTCCCTTGGACGTTCCCTGCAGCATGAGTTGCAACACATTGGAAAGGTTTTCTTGCGTCCCAGTCCTGTCTGCTCACTTGGACTTGACTTATTCCAATAAAAGCGCTGTTTTTCTGTACTGAAGGGTACTGGATGAAGTCTGTCAAAGACGTGCCGGCCTGGTTCCATGAGAAGGTCACTGAGGACGGCGTGAAATCGGTGGCAAGACAGCCGAGGGTGACTTTCTGTCCTCCTCTAGAGCCACATGGCATCAGAGGAAAGACCGTCGGTTTTGTGGGAGTTGCTGAAACAGGAAAAACACATGTAAAATGGAAATTAAAACAAATTAAAATAATGTTATATACTCATAATTTTTCTCAAATAACTGAGGTGAAGTTACTGCTTTGATGCAATGATGTAATAAAGACCAGCATGAACCAAAAACTGAGGAATGTTGAAGGTTTCAAAGTCCCTCTGTGAATGAAAATTGCTGCTTTCCCATTTGATTTAGTCAGTCTGTTTGTCATACTGTATTAATATTAACCTCCCTCAATAGTCTTTAAAAAATTTTTTAACCGTTTAACTAAAAGTGGAATTCATCTTCAGAGCACCATTTGAACAGTAATTTGTCATATTTTAAAAATATTAATAAATAACTATCCATCAACTGAGTTACTGGCATAATTATACTACAAATGTTCTGCATTTGTGTTATCAGATGAAACGATATCTTACCTGATGAAACAGTCACCATTGTACCTTTTCCCCAGTAGTCAAAAGCAGCGTAACACAGTGATGAATCTACTTAACTCTGAGCATAAAAAGTATGTTCCACTAACAGTGAACACAAAACTCATTAAAAATTAAAAATTAATCTCCCTTTCTCATGAAATTCATTCAAATTGGCCAAATCATGTAGATTTTAATGTTTTAAACAATGTTGCATTTGAGAAAATTGGATTTTGTCAGTAGAAACGCTGTAAGAACATTTCACTTTGAGACCTTATAAGATAATAACCTACACTTTAACATAAAAGGGACATTTAAAAGTATCAAACAATCCAACTGTTAACTTTAAATAGTATAAATCTTACCTGATGACACTGTTACCATCGTGCCTTTTCCCCAATAGTCAAAAGCCCAGTTATCACAGTAGAAATAGTCTATTCACACTCCAAACAAAAACTCTCTACCATTAGGTCCTGTTGTTTCCTTTAGGTAGTTAGCTTTTAAAAGTCTTTAATTTAAGATTAATTAAAAACAGAATTATTATCAAACTGAATTCAATGATAACAGGTTCTTATTGTTATTTGTACACATTTTTGTCAAGTGACAAAAATCTGATGGTCGCTGACCGATAGTTGTGGCAACGCGAAAACAAAAAAATCATAAATTTCAAATGTATTTTTTAATTGAGAAATAATGACGTTTTCCTACCCGAGGTGACGGTGACCACGGTGCCTTTTCCCCAGTAGTCAAAAGCGTCGTCACAGTAAAACAAACCATGAACTACACGAAACTAAAACCTGATCACAGATTAATAGTTTCCATCTCAATCTTTTATGATAGTATGTAATCTATAAAATCTAATATTCAGTATATTTCCATTGCATCTTAGAATTCGACAATAAGATTATTAAATTGACAAGCTTTTCATAAACGTTAAGACATTACAATAACAGATTTGTTGTACAGTTTTCAGATATTAATTACCCGAATGGCATCAACTGTATTTCCCCAAAACAGATACATTGCTGTTTTTAAGGCAAAATATACACATTAAAGGGAAAAAAAATAGTTTGACTTACCTGAAGTGACTGTAACCGTTGTGCCTTTCCCCCAGTAGTCAAAAGCGTAATCACAGTGCTGCATCTCAACATATCCATCACACAAAAACTTACCAAAGACTCTGTTGATGCCACTGAGGTCTAAATGTTCTACACTGAACATTACAATGTGATATTTATTACCTTCATATTATTAAATTGAAATAAAGAGCTGTCTCGACCTGCTGTGACGGTTACCACTGTTCATTTTCTTGAGTTGTCAAAAGCACAGTCACAATGTTATATGTGAGGATATTTAATACACTAAAAAATGTTTTTTAAGATGTCATTGATGCATCTAAAGTCTAAATCAAACAGTGTAAAATTCTGGACCAAAATCAAAAAGCTCGTTTTTTACCTGTTGTGACAGTGACCACCGTTCCTTTTCCCCAGTAGTCAAAGTAGTTGTCACAGTGACACGTTTCTATAGTACTTTAGTACAAAAACGTCTCACACACTTGTTTTAATTCACTAAATGATCTGACGTTACAGGAAATACCAGAACATGACCCAAAAGTGTCTGGAGATTTCATAAAGTTTAGATCCTAGTTGTGTAATTAATTAAACTAATGTAAATATGATTATAAATCATAGAAAAGTATTGAATTGTTTCAACTACATGTATATCAGGTTTTTACTTACCAGAAGTTACTGTGACTTGTGTTCCTTTCCCCCAGTAGTCAAAGGAGCCGTAGTACACAGTGATGTATGTCAGTTGACTTCATGTACAAATACTTGGTTTTAATAAAAGAAAAAAAGACCTTCAGGGTTACTTATGATGCCATTCCTTCTCTACAGTTTTTGGGGATTCTCCCTTGAGATATTTGTTTCCTGTGGTTTGAATGAAATAAAGTTACATCTGTTTGCCAACAGTCAGCATAAACTTCCTCTTTGTCAGACCTTATTGTCAGCTCCATGTCCAACATTTCACACATCACATACACCATTTTAATGTATTGATGATAATATATCTTAATGTTCACACTCTGAAATGAATAAATTATACATTTTTAATATAGCCATCTGATCTGTCATGAAGATTTCACTCAACCAAACTGCAAAAACCTACAAGTGGCTTTTTAATGTTTTGGTTCATTAGGTCTGTTTATTGTCCAGAGATGTGATTTTCACCGTTTTTATTTTCATCCTAATGGATCTGAACAGAACAACAGAAAGAGATACTGTATGTTGTGAAATACAAAAAGACAGTTGCATCACATTTAGCTGGTGACTAAATCCACATCTGGTTGGAAGAGTTGTTGAGTTTTGTATTGAAAAGTTAAATCCAGCTATTTTTCTGATTTTTGGGATCACTCGCTACTCAGACTTAGATCTGATGGGTCCTTTGGTTCCTTCAACTCCAAATAAATTAAAGTAAGAATCCTGCCAGTGAAACAGGAGCCGGTTGTAGAGGGAGTGTAGCTCTGGATGAAGGAGTGAAGGTAGAGGGAGTGTATCTCTGGATGAAGGAGTGAAGGCAGGCAGGAGCCGTTGTGGTAATTGCTTGGTAAGTCAAAAGCAGAGCTTTCAATTTGATGCGCGTTGCAACTGGAAGCCAGTGTGGAGAGATTAGCAGCAGAGTGACATGAGCTCTCTTGGGTTGGTTGAAGACCAGACGTGCTGCTGCATCTTGATCATCTGTAGAAGTTTAACTGAGCAGCAGGAAGGCCGACCAACAAGGAATGAACCCTCGAGCACCCTGCGGAGGGTGTAGAGCTGGTCCAGTGTTCCACGGCCGGGACGGAAAATTCCATTGTTCCTCCTAAATCGGATGTTCAACTATCGGCCGTAATCTCCTCTCCAGTAACCTGGCGTAGACTTTCTCGGGGAGGCTGAGAAGTGTGATCCCCCTGTATTTGGAACACACTCTCCGGTCCCCCTTTTTAAAAAGAGGGACCACCACCCCGGTTTCCCACCACAGCGGCACCGTCCCCTTCCTCCATGCAATGCCGTAGAGGCGTGTCAACCAAGACAGCCCTACGACATCCAGAGACTTGAGGTACTCGGGGCGAATCTCATCCACCCCCAGTGCCACCGAGGAGCTTATGAACTACCTCAGTGACCTCGGCTTGGGTGATGGATGAGCACATCCCCGAGTCCCCACTCTCTGCTTCCTCAGTGGAAGGCATGTCAGTCTGGTTGAGGAGATCCTCAAAGTATTCCTTCTACCGTTCAACGATGTCACCAGTCGAGGTCAACATCTCCCCACACGCACCATATATGGTGCCGGCAGAGTACTGCTTCCCCCTTCTGAGGCGCCGAACGGTCCGCCAGAATTTCCTCGAGGCCGACCGAAAGTCTCCCTCCCAGACCCAAGTTTTTGCCTCCAGGACTGCCCGAGTTGCGGTTTGCTTGTCCTGCCGGTACCTATCTACTGCGTCAGGAGTCCCACAGGCCAACATAGCCCGGTAGGACTCCTTCTTCAGTCTGACGGCATCCTTTACTTCCGGTGTCCACCACCGGGTACTAGGATTGCCACCACGACAGGCACCTTGCGACCACAACTTCGAGCCGCCGCGTCGACAATGGAGGCAGAGAACATGGTCCACTCGGACTCAATGTCCCCCGCCTCCCCTGGGATCCGAGAGTGGTTCACTCGGAGGTGAGAGTTGAAGACGTCCCTGACAGAGGGCTCAGCCACACGTTCCCAACAGACCCTCACAATCCATTGTGTCTGCCCGGTCTGTCCAACGTCCTCCTCCGCTAGCGCATCCAACTCACTACCAGGTGGTGATGAGTTGACAGCTCAGCCCCTCTCTTTGAGTGTCGAAGACATGCGGCCGAAGGTCAGATGAAACGACAACAAAGTCGATCATTGACCTCCGGCCTCGGGTGTCCTGGTGCCACCCTTATGTTTGAACATGGTGTTCGTGATGGACAAACTGTGACTAGCACAGAAGTCCAACAACAAAACACAGCTCGGGTTCAGATCGGGGAGGCCGTTCCTCCAAATCACGCCTCTCCAGGTATCACTGTCATTGCCCTCGTGAGCTTTGAAGTCCCCCAGTAGAACAATGGAGTCCCCAGTTGGAGCACCATCCAGTACCCCTCACAGGGACCCCAAGAAGGCCGGGTACTCCGCACTGCTGTTCGGACCGTAGGCACAAACAAGAGTGAGAGACCTTTTCCCGACCCGAAGCGTCCCTCTCGTTCACCGGGGTAAACTCCAACACATGGCGACTGAGCTGAGGGGCTATAAACAAGCCCACACCAGCTCGCCGCCTCTCACCCTGAAGCAACTCCAGAGTAGTGGAGGGTCCAGCCCCTTTCAAGGAGCTGGGTTCCAGAGCCCAAGCTATGTGTGGAGGTGAGCCCGACTATCTTTAGCCGCCGCTATCTCTCAACCTCACACACAAGCTCCGGCTCCTTCCCCACCAGCAAGGTGATATTCCATGTCCCCACTGCGAGGGTTTTGGTCCAGGGATTGGGTCGTCGAGGCACCCCGCCACGACTGCTACCCAGACCACATGGCACCGGGCCTACGGGAAGGCGAAGGTCCTTGATTTTTTGTTAACCATGATGAGCTTAGGTTTATTCATTCCAACAATATTTTTGTAATGGTTAGAAATGTAGAACTACATCATAAATACCTGTTAGGATTTTATGAAATTATTGAAGCCCAAAACTGTCTGGGCTCTCTCTTCAAAGTAGGCTAATCTCATTCTGATTAAGAGCCAAGCGTAGACAAAAATTAGATTAGAAGTTAAATACAAATACACATCGTTGGAGAGGAGACGGGGAAAAGGTGACACCTTAAGGTGATTTCCCCTTCATCTGGCTCTGCTAATGAAGTTAAATACAAATACACATTGTTGGAGAGGAAACGGGGGAAAGGTGACACCTTAAGGCGATTTCTCCTTGATCTGACTCCTAATGAAATTAATTTGCAATACACATGCCATGGGGGAATAAGCAGACGCTTAGGTGTGGGGAGTCTCACCTGTGAGCTAGGCTTGACACCCCAGGGAAAAGGAAGATGGGAGTGACACGTCTCTTAAGGCTCAACCAATGAAAATCATTTGCAAAGAACATCCTCCTTTTCAGTATAAATTCAACTGGACTCATGAAAACGTGGTGCATTTCTCTCCGACCCAACGTGGTCTGACAGAGGTGTACCCCGGCCGGAGACAAATGTA